>NC_041390.1:254556505-254614825 GCF_002162155.2 Triticum dicoccoides | reverse complement strand
CTTAGGCGAGTACTGGACTGTAGCTAAGCCCCCGAGTGGGAGGATTGCTCTCCACTCGGTAGGATTTTTTCAAACTTAGGTGAGTGCCGGACTGCAGCTAAGTCTCCAAGTGAGATAACTTAGGCGAGTACTGGACTGCAGCTAAGCCCCCGAGTGGGAGGTTTGCTCTCCACTCGGTAGGATTTGTTCAAACTTAGGCAAGTGCCGGACTGCAGCTAAGTCTCCAAGTGAGAGAACTTAGGCGAGTACTGGACTGTAGCTAAGCCCCCGAGTGGGAGAATTGCTCTCCAGTCGGTTGGACTTTTAAATACTTAGGCGAAACGGATTCGCAGCTAAGCCCCCGAGTGGGAGGCTGGCTCGCCACTCGGTAGGAAACTGTTTTTACAAACTTGGGCGAAGCGGATCCGCAGCTAAGCCACCCACTGGGGGATTTCTTATGCAAACAAAAACAATAATAATCACTGGGAAAATTATAACGCTCTTGTCTTTGATAAATAAACTACAGGAGTTTTTCTTATTACATCTCATCCGAGTGAGAATTTAAGTATAAAAGGGGCGGAGTAGCTCCGCGTTCTAGGCTCGTGGCTCATCAATCTGGCGATCGACATTGTAGAGGTGGTATGCTCCATTGTGTAGGACTCTGGTGACTATGAAGGGGCCTTCCCAAGTAGGAGCTAGCTTGTGTGGTTTCTGCTGATCCACTCGGAGGACTAAGTCTCCTTCTTGGAAGGCTCGGCTCTTCACGTTTCTGGCATGGAATCGACGCAAGTCTTGCTGATAGATGGTCGATCGAATCAAGGCCATTTCTCTTTCTTCTTCTAGGAGGTCGACTGCGTCCTGCCGGGCTTGTTCTGCTTCATCTTAAGAGTAGAGCTCGACTCGGGGAGTGTTGTGAAGCAGGTCACTCGGTAAGACTGCCTCGGCTCCGTAGACCAGAAAGAATGGGGTTCTTCCGGTCGATCGATTCGGGGTTGTCCTCAATCCCCAAAGGACTGATGGAAGCTCGTCGACCCATGCACCTGCTGCGTGCTTGAGATCGCGCATCAATCGAGGTTTCACTCCTTTGAGAATTATGCCGTTTGCCCTTTCTGCTTGCCCATTCGACTGGGGGTGAGCGACCGAAGCATAGTCGACCCGAGTGCCCTGAGAGGCGCAAAAGGCCCTGAATTTGTCGGAATTGAAGTTTGACCCATTGTCCGTGATGATGCTGTGCGGAACTCCATATCTGAATATCAACTCTCTGATGAAACTGATAGCGGTGCAAGCATCGAGGTTCTTGATAGGCTTGGCTTCAATCCATTTGGTGAACTTGTCGACTGCTACTAGCACATGAGTGAAGCCGCTCCTGCCTGTTCTTAGTGGTCCAACCATGTCCAGCCCCCAAACAGCGAAGGGCCAGACGAGTGGGATGGTTTTCAGGGCTAACGCGGGCTTGTGCGGCATATTGGAGTAATACTGACATCCTTCACATTTGTCGACTATCTCTTTTGCCATCTCATTGGCTCTTGGCCAGTAGAACCCCGCTCGGTATGCTTTAGCAACAATGGTCCGAGAGGACGCATGATGACCACAGGTCCCCGAGTGGATATCGTTAAGGATCATCTGTCCTTCTTCTGGTGTAATACACTTCTGGCCGACCCCAGTCGCGCTTTCTCTATATAATTGTCCCTTTATGACTGTAAAGGCCTTGGATCGACGGACGATCTGTCGAGCCTCTTCTTTGTTTTCTGGGAGTTCTTTCCTTAGGATGTACGCGATGTACGGTTCTGTAAAGAAGGGAGTGATAACCAAGACTTGCATGATCAGGTCGACCACAGCTGGAACTTCAACTTCAGTCGGATCCGTGGTGCTTTTTGGCTGCGGGGCCTCTTCAGTGAAGGGATCCTCCTGGGCTGATGGTGTGTGGATGTGTTCCAAAAACACATTGCTGGGAATGGCTTCTCTTTTGGAACCTATTTTTGCCAGATCATCAGCTGCTTGATTTTTCAGTCGGGGTATGTGATGAAGCTCTAACCCCTCGAATTTCTTCTCCAGCTTTCTCACTGCATTGCAATAACTAGTCATGGCTGGACTTCTGACATCCCATTCCTTCATCACTTGATTAACCACCAAATCCGAGTCGCCATACACCATGAGGCGACAGACGCCGAGTGAAATGGCCATGCGCAACCCATATAAAAGTGCTTCGTATTCTGCCTCATTGTTAGAGGAATCAAAGTGGATTTGAAGAACATATCTGAGTTTATCTCCTCTGGGGGAGACCAACACTACTCCGGCGCCGGAACCATATAGCATCTTGGAATCGTCGAAGAACATGGTCCAATGCTCCGAGTGAACCTGAGTCGGCAGTTGCTGTTCAATCCACTCGGCGACGAAATCCGCGATTACCTGGGACTTGATAGCTTTCTTTGCCTCAAACTTGATATCTAGAGGAAGGAGTTCAATCGCCCATTTTGCCACTCGACCAGTTGCGTCCCTGTTATGCAAGATCTCTGACAACGGAGCGTCGCTGATGACTGTAATGGAATGATCAGAGAAGTAGTGGGCAAATTTCTTTGTGGTCATATAAATCCCATATACGAGCTTCTGATAATGAGGATATCTTTGCTTCGATGGGGTCAAGACTTCAGAAATATAATACACTAGGCACTGAACTTTGAAGGTTTTCCCTTCTTCTTCCCGCTCGACCGTAAGTACCATACCGACGACTTGTCCTGTGGCTGCAATGTAAAGCAGCAAAGGCTCCTTGCTGATTGGGGCAGCAAGCACCGGCTGGGTGGAGAGCAGAGCTTTGAGCTCTACGAACGTTGCGTCAGCTTCAGGAGTCCACTCGAACTTGTCAGACTTCTTCATCAATCGGTAAAGAGGCAATGCCTTTTCACCGAGACGAGATATGAATCGACTTAGGACGGCCAAGCAACCAGTAAGCTTCTGAACATCATGCACTCGCACAGGACTTTTCATTCAGAGTATAGTACCGACTTTTTCTGGATTGGCGTCGATTCCCCGTTCGGAAACGAGAAAACCGAGTAACTTTCCGCCTGGAACCCCAAATGTGCATTTTGATGGATTAAGCTTGATATCAAACCTTCTGAGGTTGGCAAAGGTTTCAGCAAGGTCAGTCAGCAGGTCGGAACCCTTCCGTGACTTGACCACAATATCATCCATGTACGCCTCCACATTCTGACTGATTTGGGTGAGCAAACACTTCTGAATCATCCTCATGAATGGCTCCGGCATTCTTGAGGCCGAATGGCATGGTCACATAACAGAAGCACCCGAATGGAGTGATGAAAGCTGTTTTGATCTCGTCAGGCCCATACAGACGGATCTGATGGTACCCGGAATAGGCGTCTAAAAAAGACAGTCACTCACATCCCGCAGTCGAGTCGACTATCTGGTCGATGCAGGGGAGAGGAAAATGATCTTTCGGGCAGGCTCGATTGATATGTTTAAAGTGAATGCACATGCGAAGTGACTTGTCCTTCTTGGGGACCATGACAACATTGGCGAGCCACTCGGAGTGTTAAATTTCTCAGATGAACTCCGCCGCTAAGAGCCGAGCTACCTCTTCGCCAATGGCCTTTCTCTTCTGGACAGCGGACCGTCGGAGATGTTCCTTGACAGGTTTTATTTTTGAGTCGACTCTTAGGCGGTGCTCAGCAGCTCCTTGGGAACACCCAGCATGTCAGAGGGCTTCCATGCGAAAATGTCCCAGTTCTCACAAAGGAACTGGATGAGCGCTTCTTCCTATTTGGAGTTGAGTGTTGTCAAGATATGAGTTGGAGCAGCGCTGGGGTCGGTCGGGTGGATGTGAGCTGTCTTCGTATCGCCAGTCGACTGAAAAGCTGAATCTGTAGCGGGCTTCTTGGCTCGCAACAAATCACTCGGGCCTACAGTCTTCTGGTATTCCTACAACTCCACCACTGCCATCTGAGCATCGGTGATCTTCGAACCTTTCTGAAAACATTCTTCCGCTTTCTTCCGATTGCCCGTAATAGTGATCACACCTTTGGGGCCAAGCATCTTCAATTTGAGATACACATAACACGGTCGGGCCATGAAGCGTGTATAAGTCGGCCTGCCCAAAATAGCGTGGTAGGCACTCTGGAAGTCTACAACTTCAAATGTCAACTTCTCTTTGTGGTAATTCTTGGAATCACCGAAAACCACATCAAGAGCAATCTAGCCGAGTGATTCAGCCTTCTTCCCAGGAATGAGCCCATGGAAACTCATGTTGCTGGCACTGAGTCTGGACATCGGAATGCCCATCCCTTTCAACGTCTCAGCATACAATATGTTCAAACCACTGCCACCATCCATCAGGACTTTGGTCAGTCGAGTGCCTTCAACAACTGGGTCGACCACCAAAGCTTGCCTCCCAGGGGTGGCCATGTGCATTGGGTGGTCGGACTGGTCGAATGTTATGGCAGCCTGAGACCATTTCAGGTAACTAGGTGTCACCGGAGCGACCATATTCACCTCTCGGTTAATAACTTTCAGTCGACTTTTGCTTTCAACATCGGCAAAAATCATCAAAGTGGAATTGACCTGAAGGTATCCGTCGTCACTGTCTTCTTTGTCCTCGACCTTGTCCGACTCCTTTTCCTTACCTTTGGGCTGCTTGCCCTGGAACTGCTGGATCAAGAGTCGACACTGTCGAGTGGTATGTTTTGGGTAAATGAAATTATCCTCTTCATCTTTCTTTGTGTGGACGAGACATGGTAAGTCCAACACATCATTTCCGTCCTGGTCTTTAACTTTTTTGGGGTTCCAAGGTCCTTTAGGTTTCCCTTTAAACTTTCCTTGGGTTAAAGCCAAGGCCTCCCCAGGAGCCGCTGGATCGGCTTTCCGCTTCTGTTTTCGATTGGAATTTCCTCCGGTTTCTTGGGCGACTGACTTGAGCTTGCCACTCCTGAGTCGATCCTCATCTTCACCATTAGCGTACTTGGTGGCAATCTCCATCATCTGATTCAAGGACATATCTCCGGTTCGACCGAATTTCAAATTCAGTTCTCTGTACTTGACGCCTTCCTTGAAGGCACAAACTGCTTGGTGGTCAGGGACATTCTCCACCGAGTGATGTAACGTGATCCACCTTTGGATGTAATCCCTCAAAGTTTCATTCGGCTTCTGCACGCAAGATCGTAGTTCCGTCAGCCCTGCCGGTCACTTGCATGTGCCTTCAAATGTGGTGACGAACACTCGGGAGAGATCTTCCCAAGTGTAAATGCTGCTAGGTGCTAACTGGTTCAGCCACGCTCTAGCCGAGCCCTCCAACATGAGAGGCAGGTGCTTCATGGCCACTTCATCATTGCCGCCGCCAATCTGGACGGCCACTCGGTAGTCCTCAAGCCAAGTATCGGGCTTGGACTCACCAGTGAACTTACTGACTCCAGTCGCCAACCTGAAGTTGGGAGGAATCACAGCAGCCTTGATGGCTCTACTAAAGCACTCTGGCCCCAAAACATGTACTCTGCTGCTGATAGGTGCATGTTTGTCGTGACCTTCTCGGTGAGTTCTGTTCCTGTCGACCAAACCTTGGATGAGAATGGATCTCGCGTCAAAGCCTGGACCTCTAGGGTCGACTGGAATCCTTCGCCCACCACTATGAGGGCGCCTGTCATCCTGCTGGCGAGGCACATACGACCCGCTCCTTGGGGGAGGCATGGGCACTCGGCGTCGACCGTCACGATCGACTCAGTGATCATACTGCTCATGGTTCCCATACTGGTCATGCCGGTCTCCACGTCCCTCACGCCTCGGGGCGATCTCGGGCTGTGAGCCGACTGGACTGTGTCCGCAGCAACGGATCTCCTGTGAATCCTGTTCCGCGACTGAGAAACGGCGGAATTCTGATCTCCTGCTGCCCGGGGTAACGCTCTGATCTGCAGCAAGCCTCTGCCAGCCTCCGACTGGGAAGGCTGAATCGACTCTGCTATACGGGCCGCAGCTGCTAAATTCTGAATCGGAGTTCGATATACCTGTGGGGGCGGGAAGAGCTGACGTCGGCTGGATTCTGGAACCCGTTGTCGCGCACGCTTGTCGAGTGCTCGCTGGAGGTTCTCCAGTCGAGTGCGCTCGGCCAAGTTTGCCAGGCGCGCGTCCTCCAAGGCGCGAGCCTCGGGGGTTTCTCCAACGATAGGAGTGTGAAGTGCATCCACGTTCCGGCGGCGAAGTTCTTCTCTCTGCAGCGACGTGAGAGGCTTGGGAAGGTACTCCTCATGGAGACGCGATGGGTCGCCTCCACCCGCGCTTCCGTCGGTGCGGGGAAAATCGGGAGGACTGGGCGGTCCATCGACCATCAGAACCTCTGCCGCCGGATTGCTGCTGTCGCACTCGGATGCGGTCTCTGCGGAGCCAGTCGACAGGTCGAACAGGCCGTAGAGGGATTCGTCGGGCTTGATCGCCGCGACTTGAGGGGTGGCCGAATGACGTGCCACCGCGTGTCTCACCCACCTCTGAAGTCTCGACCGACCAGAGCGCTTGCGCTGGCGGGAAAGAGGGAGGGAGGACAACACAGGAGCCGACCGGTAGGGGGTCGACGGTTGCCGCAGGAGAACGCCACGGACGCACGCGCTAAAGTGCGTTGCCTCGCGAGCAGGGAGTGCGGCCACGTCGAGCGGAGCCTCCTGGAGCCAAGTAGAGTCGTCGACGATGAACGTGAGCGCGCCGAGACGGATCTCGCGGCCCTCCACCGAAACTCCGCCGAAAACCATGATGATTCGGGTCGGAAAAGGTCGCAACTCCTCCAACAAACACTAAAACACCTGCCCCACGGTGGGCGCCAACTGTCGTGGTTCTAAGTATGACAGTAGTGTAGGGGGGTAAGTATGGAGAGGCAAGATCTTAGTTATGGAGAAGTTGCAAGCACGCAAGGTTTACGAGTTCAGGCCCTTCTCGAAGGAAGTAATATCCCTATGTCTCGGAGCCCGTAAGTGGTCGACTGGATTATGTGAGTATGAATTACAGAGGTGCGAACCCTTGTCTCGGAGGAGGGGGCGACTTATATAGAGTGCGCCAAGACCCCGGCCAGCCCACGTTACAAAGGGTTCAATGTACATTAAGGCAGGGCGTTACTGGTAACGCTAGTAATAAAGTGCTATGATGACCATAAAAGCTACTTAATGTTCGACCATTAGCGTGCGGAGTGACTTTAGGTCTCCTGGCCGTCGAGTGATTGCTTCTTGGTCGAGTGTCTTCGAGTCTGTCGAGTGGAACACCTCCAAGTCGATTGAAAGGTGATTTCTTCTAGAGATGTCCTTAGGTAGGGCAGTTAGGACAGGTCCATGACCCTACCCTAGGTACATAACTTCATCAATGGCCTCAATGAAACAACCCACCATGTACTCCTACATGGCCTCTCATCGATACCTTTACCAAAACATGTTCAACACATCCCTCACATTACTGATGTAATCATTTCACTCTAGCCCATCACCCAGATAAACCAGACCTGACACAACTCTAAGCATAGCAGGCATAGCAAGGTAGGAAACACATACATGGCTCAGTCAACTCCTACACATGCTAGTGGGTTCCATCTAGTTATTGTGGCAATGACAGGTCATGGAGAGGATAAGTGTTCAACTACCGCAGCATACAACAGTTTGAAACATTGTTGTCTTAATGCAGTAAATGAGAGCAGAAGCGAGAACATGGGATTGTATCGATATGATCAATGGGGCTGCTTGCCTGATGGAGTAGCAATAGGGTACTGCCCTTTAGTTGGATACTCGGAAATATCCTCGGAGGCAGAATCTACCACGAGAGACACCACAGAACACAATCATCACATGGCAATATGCAACAATATGATGCATGCTATGACATGGCAATATGAGGTGTCCTGCCTAATGCAATGTGAAACAAGTTGGTTTGGGTCCATTTGAAGCAAGGATTCAAATGGAAGCTTATGTTCTTAAGCCTTATAAGTGTATTAGCTTGTTTCACCTAAACAGCAAGGCTAAATTGTTTTGTCATGCATGAAACCCTTACAGATGGAAAGATTGAATTTTTCTGATCAAATTTCATATATAAATCTTTGTATTTGGAGTTACAGATAAAAAGTTATGAATTTTTGAAGTTTGTAATATTTTCTAGAATTTCCTGTATAAGAATAATTCCAGTAATTGAGTTATTGTGTCAGCGTTGCGTTAGGGTGATGTCAATGGTCAATGGGGCCGGTCCAGGTAAAACCTGACCAGTGGGACCCACGTGTCAGTAGTTAATTAACTAACTAATTTTAGTTAGTGCTAATCTAATTTAATTAGCAGGGTGGTCCCACGTGTCATAGACTCAGGGGAAGTCAGCCTGAGCCCACACGGGGTCAAACAGGGTCAAACTCGCCGGCGTTTAGCCGCCGGCGAGGCCAGACGCGGCGGAGTGATGCGGGTTTCATGCTCCAGCGACCAAAACAACAGCGGAGAGCATCTACGCATAGCTGGGAGCAAGCCACATCGAGTGGTGGCAGTGGGTGGAGCTGGGGTGGCCGGAAACGTCGCCGGCGATGACCTTGGCGGTCGCCGGAGTTCGGGCAAAGTCGAAACCGAGGTTACGGGGCACGGCGAGGCGCGTGGAGTGGTGCTACGGGCGCTTGCGAGTGCGTTGAGTGCGTTGGTCACAATGGTGTGGCCGGTGGGTGGCCGGAGTCACGTCGGCGACGAGCTCGGCGGCGGCGGGTGCTCGGGTGAGCGTGGTGCGGTGCACACGGTGCAGGAGGGAGTTAATGGAGAGGGGGAGGAGGTAGCTGGGCTCACGGCGATCACAACGAGGCAGACGGCGAGGTCAGGGACGAGCTGGTGCTGCAGTGAAGGCGAAGGGGATCTCCGGCGGTCGGAGTTGGGGAAGACGGGGTCGGGGGCGACTCCAGAGCGGGCAAGTGCTCGGGGCTCGGCCTGCTCGACGTAGTCAACGACGGCGGTGCTCGTGGACACGGTGACGCGGCACGGGGACGACGACGGACGCAGTTATCACGATGGCGCGGGCGCGGCGGCATCTGCCATGGTGCGGGAGAGCGAGGGAGAGGGGATGGGGAGGAGAGGGCGTGTCTGCGAGCTCGGGGGAGGAGCGTGTGACCGAACCAGGGCAGCAACACGGCGAGGGGAGGAAGCAGGGCGGCGGGCAGCTGCGTGGCGCGTGCAGGTGCCGGCGTCGAGCACCTGCCTGCCTGCCTGGCCAAGCCAAGCAGCTCGCTGGAGCGGTGGCTGGGCTGGGCCGGCAGGTGGGCCTACAAGGTGGGCGCCAGGTAAGCCTCTACTCTCTCTCTGCTTTCTGTTTTTCTTTTTATTTATTCCTGTTCTGTGTTTCGAAATAGTAAAACTACTATTTCATTTAGGAAAAACCTGAAAATATTCAGAGGCACATTTGAAAATATTCTCAACAGCCTAAAAATACTCTCTGGATTATTCAGACATTTTAAAATATTTATAGGATTTAAATTGCCCAAATGCAATTAGTAATGAATTAATCCAATGACCTTATGATGTCCTAGAAAAGTGTGCACCATTTTTGTCAAAGGTTTTAACCCAAAACAAAAAGGGTGGACTTTTTAGAAGGGCATTTTAGGTTCATTGAAAAAGATTTTAGCAAACCCTAGTTCTTTCCAGGGGGGTGCTGGGGGTTCTGTCATCCCCATTTTAGTTTTCTGGGAAAATAAACATGATGCAACACTCTAATGCATGAACTAGCTAGGGTGTGACATTTCATTCTCAATACAATGGTCTCTTGGAGATCTATTTGATGTAATGACTTTAGTGGTGTGTTTGTTGGGATCCGATGCAGTTTGGGTTTATGATCAGATTTCTATCCATGAATGTTATTTGAGTCTTCTTTGGTATCTTATATGCATGATTATTTATAGCCTCGTATTTCTTCTTCGAATTTTTGTTTTATTTAGGCCAACTAGATCGATTTTTCTTCCCATGGGAAGAGGTGCTTTGTGATGGGTTTGATCTTGCGGTGTTCTTTCCCAGTGACAGAAGGGGCAGCAAGACACGCATGTATCTTTGCTATTAATGATAATAAGATGGGGTCTATTCCTACACGAATAGATCTCGTCTCCATCATGTCACCGTTCTTATTGCATTACTCTGTTTCTCCATGAACTTAATACACTAGATGCATGCTGGATAGCGGTCGATGTGTGGAGTAATAGTAGTAGATGCAGGCAGGAGTTGGTCTACTAATCTTGGACGTGATGCCTATATATTGATTATTGCCTTGGATATCGTCATAATTATTTGATGTTCTATCAATTGCCCAACAATAATTTGTTTACCCACGGTGTGCTATTTCTTGAGAGAAGTCACTAGTGAAATCTACGGCCTTCGGGTCTATTCTTTATCATAATTGCTTTTCGATCTATTATTTTCCACTTTTATTTTCAGATCTATTATTCCAAAAACCCAAAAATATATTGCTGCACTTTTTATTTGCATCTTTTATTTCGTGTTTTATAGAGATCTATTTATCCAATCTACCACAAAATTATCTATCTTTTTTATCATGGAGTGATTGATAACCCCTCTTACGCGTCGGGTTGCAAGTATTTGTTCTTTTTGTGCAGGTACCATCTACAGAGTGTTGCTTGGTTCTCCTACTGGATTGATACCATGGTTTCACAACTGTGGGAAATACCTTCATAGTTGTGTTGCATCATCCCTTCCTCTTTGGGGAAATACTGACGCAGTTTCAAGCGACATCAAAGACCTCGGGCATTTGAGGAAGCCCATCATTGAAATATACAAGCCAAGTTCTATAATGAAAATTCCCACTGGTATATGAAAGTGATAACTCAAGAGACTCTCTGTATGAAGAACAAGGTGCTACTCTGAAGAACAAGTGTGGTAAAAGGATAGTAACATTGCCCCTTATCTCCTTTTCTCTTATTTTTTGGGCTCTTTTGGGCTTTCTTTTTTTCCTTTTTCATTTTTTGTCCGAAGACTCATCCCGACAAGTGGGGAATTCATTGTCTCCATCATTGTTTCCTCACTAGGACAATGCTCTAATAATGATGATCATCACACTTTAATTTACTCACTAGTACGTGTCGGTACTATACAAACGGTTTCTAACCCCTTTCCGCGACAGTGTTCCAAGCCATCATCAAGTGAGTGATGGCGATAGGGGAGTCCTTCCCACACGACCCAGAAACTTTTGGGGATATGCCCTCCTGGCACACACAGTCGGCAAAATGACATCATGTGCAACTTGCGAGCGTTGAAATACGGTTATACATCGAGTGGTGCTAAAAAATACAATTAAACAGGCAAAATCGTTTCCGGTCGTAAGTACATCCCACACAGTCTGTCCCCGCTAAACGTTTCCGTTTGTATGAACATGCCACACAGTCGCTCCAAGGAAAATGTTTCCCTTCACAGGTACATCACACACAATTTTCCCCGTTAAATCATTTGTGATAGCATTGCCATTGTACATGATATTAACAATTTTATCATTTGTGTTATTGAATGCATCACACATAGTGCGTAGAAGAAACTGTGTAGAAAATGTTGTCCATCACACACAGTTTTTATGTGGTAAACATTTGCGCAAGGCGGCCTAACACACACAGTTTTCAAGAGGATGTCGTGTGTGATTGTGTGTGTGCAGTGGAGATTGATCGCACACGTAGTGGATCCTATAAACGTGTCTGATCTCCACGACTATCGCAGACGTTTCACTTTTGCAAACCGTGTGCAGTGTAATCCCTAATTAATCCCTAATTTAAAAATCACATGTTTTGAATTTGAAAGTAGGCAATCACTTATTTCATATCCAACCATGTTTATTACAAATATAGGTTCAACCACGAATGCATAATTCGATGCACATGTACATATACTGAAGATCTACATAAGCACCAAGTAAAGAATGATGAACCATAGTTGTACTAAAGACAGTAAAGAGAGAGGCGAAAAACATTCCGGTTGCTGGAGAAGGTGAAGTGGAATGCCCATATTGTGCCCTCCTCCATGCGTAATGCATGCACGACTCTAGGCCAACCCCTTTTGATGGCTGCTAATCCACCCTTCACTGTCTTCATAACCACTTCTCGATGCTCATTGTAGTCTGGATGAAATACTTTAACCTTCATTGTGTGTCCACCAATCATGTACTTTGCGAGGTAATCTTGAGTGAACTGCTTCGGGAACCACTACGAACGAAAAAGATTCAGACATTGTTGTCTAAAACTCATTTTGGGTGGTAAAAAGAGAAGGCTGCAGAGTTTGTAGTTACCATCCTACAGCTCGCTGTTGTGTTGGATAGAGGATAAACAAATAATTTTCTTGCCACCATTCATATCTTTTTGCTAATAATCTTTATCAGTTTCCTCACTTGATGCTTGTTCATGAATATCTCATTACCCCATACGCAAAAAGGGTCGATGCGTGGATCCTTGCCAAGGGCATATGTACCTACAAGCAACAAGTCGATATTAGAAGCTAACAAGTGTCCAGGCTTGAATTTGTATGCACTGCATTATGGAACAACGGGGGGAGTACAAGCTGATGGATGAAGCTAACCTCGGCGAAAAATGGTGGCCACTCCCGTTGTAGTCCTGCATAAGTAGTGGAAAGGCATGATAATTACAGCAACCTTAACATCAAACAAATATAGCAAAGGTAAACAACATCATATCCAAATGATAGCTTGAATGTGTTGGTTTCAGCATGCTGTTAAAGCAGATATAAAATGGAAGGCAATGTTACCGACAACAGGCTTAACAACCATCAAATATTGCAACTCAAACTGGTATTGTTGAAAATGAATAGAACGTAGGTAATGCTTAAACATCACAGTGGATAAATGTGTAAAACTAAAATAAAGGGCATGTGTTAACTACACTAGGCATAACTGGAACCAAATATAGCCGTTCAAACTAGTATTGACGCAGTCGATCGGCAAAGTTCTGACTTGCACATAATGAACAACACATTGTGAACGACAGAAATAAACAAGGCATAAATGATCAGTATAACAACCAAATATAGCCATTGAAAACTGGACAAAGTCTCATTGCAACCAACCAACAAGCAAATACAGATAAACCGGGCATATGCTTGAAAACTGCATAAATGCTCACTGGAACTAACCTAACAAGCAAATACATATAAACAAGGCATCAGCTTCAAAACTGGACAAATGCTAAAAAAAAGCAACCTAACAACCAAATACAGATAAACAAGTCATCTGCTTGATAACTGGACAAATGCTCACTCCAACCAAACTAAGAACCAAATACAGATAAACAAGTCATTTGCTCGATAACTGGAAAAATGCTCAGTGCAACCAACCTAACAACCAAATACAGTTAAACAAGGCATCTACTCACTATAAACAACAAAATATAGCCATTCGTGAAACTGAAGTGGACAATTCATACTTAAACATCACATAGCCCTATTGAACAATACATTTTTGCATAACGGAAATAATTAAACATGTCAGAGTTAAAGCACCGCACGGCAAATGCTACTACAACAAAGGGTACGGGTTGGCAAGCTATAAGAGGTAAGCTTTGCTGATAGGATGTTGCCTCACATTTCATGGACGGGATCCTTCTAGTTGGAAGAGCACAGACCCATGGTGCGCTCTCTGATGTCACGGATGGGTTTTTTCACCTTGGAAGAACCTTCATGGGTGCCCTCCTCGTGGTCGTGGTCGATGATATCTGATTTCGGCAATTGAGGACCCCACACTGCCGCCATAGAACGTGTCCTTCAGAAATGACAAAATGGGCTCGATGGCGTATAAGGATGGCAAATCCTTGACCGCTTAGCAGAGGAGATCAGTAGCGGGGACGTCAAAGAGATCGAGGTGGTTGAACCATTGGGGTTGGGGATGGACCACTTAACCTGTGACATGGCCTGTGTGAAGTCGTCACTGTCGACGAGCTTGATGTCGTAGCCACCATTCCCGAGATATAGTAATATGCTAGCCCACTGACATGAAGCCCTCGGCATGGCAACATAGTCAACGTCTTCGCCGGCTTCTACGGCGACACATTGCTGTGGGATCGGTAGGTCAGGGAGAACGGCGACCTCCTCACCAATGTCCGCTGGAGAGGCCATGATAAACCTCTTCTTGGCTAAATGCTCATCGGGCTCCCTGCGATACGTGGTCGAGCTTAGGCTGCGACATTCTGGAGTAGGGGATGTGGATTTGGCGAGGAGGGACACCGCAGGCCTCATCTAAAAACTGAGGGGAGTCGGGTGACGGTAAGGGAATCGCTGGGTAACCTGAACTTTATTATCTAAGCTAGGAGGAACGGGTAGACCGACAGGGGTTGGCAGCAGCGCCGGCACCGGCCGCGAGCTAGGGTTCGATGGGGAGGGCGCCAGCGAGGACTGTGGAGGGGGTGGTGTTTGAGGATACGCCGCGGCTACTGAAAATTTTAGTAATGATGGGTGGAGATGGTTGTGGATGAGGGAGGGTGATGGTTCAAATGCCTCGACTACTGCAATTTTACTATAAGGTCGGTGCTGGAGGAGTGTGGTCGACAGTTGAAGTACGGCGGCTACTAAAATTTAGGTAAAGGAATTGATGCAGGGCAGGAGTGCCCAAGATCGCGCATGGTCCAATAAGAATATGCATGTATGATAATAAGGAAAAGTGGTGGAACTACCAATTTTTTCAACGCTCAAGGCAGGTAGTTTGTTTTTATATTTCTAGCTAGCTGGTCTATCACACACGGTTCGTCCTAATTTCTAAATAAACTTACCCGCCTTTAGCTTGCGCAGGTGGTGATTTTACAGCGCACTTGCATCGCACACGGTTAAGCCAGTACCTCCACCCTTTGCTCGCGCTTGCGCAGTCGTGGTGATTTTACAACGCACTTGCATCGCACACGGTTGAGCCAGTACCTCCACCTTTGCTCGCGCTTCCGCAGTCGGCGTGGTTCACAACGCACTTGCACCGCACACGGTTAAGACATTATACCCATGTTCGTTGAGTGTCATCGGAGTCTTTGCAGCAAAAAAACGTTAGAGGGTGAGAAGACAGCCACATCAGCATGTGGTCCAAATATATATGAATGAAAAGGGTGGTCTGTGATGTTCAAAATTCCAATGCACAACTTTGACCGTGTGGGCCCATGGTTGGGCGCGTCATCGAAGATCGATGAGAGGCGCCAGAAGTCAAGAACCACCTGGAAGTGGCCAAATGTATGTAGGAATATTGTGTGTGATGTTTAAAACTTTAAATACACAATGCATAACTTTGGTGGCAACTACATCGCAAACCCAAAAGCACCCTTGGATATATCTATAATGACATAATGTTGTAGCTAGCTAGGATGCTTGGCCCACCACCTCCCACTTCGTGTCAGCGGACTGGATGCACGTAATGATACTTTGGTTGTACATGCATGTCACCATGACCTACCATAAGACGGACCAATGAATCTATCGTTTGGTCAAATGATAGCTGTAGTGTTGTCGATAAACCGCTTGGGCCAATAGATTGAACCAACATAAAAATCGCACGAGAGGGACCACAAAAGCAGCACCTCTTGCATGCGGCCCAAAATGATATACGTTGGGAATGGGTGATGTGTGTTTTCAATATAGAATAATGTACAATTTAGATATGGTGCCTACCTCTCGATATAGACAACAACCATGAAAGCAAGGTAGTTAAGGACGAGATACACTCAGGGTATGATGTAGGTCGAACCCAGCAATACGAGCATGTGGGAGGGAATCCGGACAACGCATGAGCTCGAGCTTTGGTTGAGCGACATGTGATGGTGATCAGCCCTAACACGAACTAGGAGGGATCCATTCATGGCCAACACATACCCCTTGTTATCGGTCAAAGGGATGATATATATACACTCGGGGAGCCCACAAATATGTGTGTCGTCACAAAAAACCGCGCAAGCGAGACATGGTTGATCAAAAGACCCCATATACACTGCTTGTGTCTCGAAAATATGTATGGGTATGGTGGTGTGTGATGTGTTTAAATCTCGAACGCACAACTTCGATGGGCCACCAACTACATTACAAACCAAACACTGTACCCGTCTCCAAGCCTGGTTCAATACATATGATGTTAGTTTCCCAACTTCGAGGCGACGGCGGTGGGAGGGGGAGATGTCTACTACGCAACCTTATCTTGGTAGACGTTGTTGGGCCTCCAAGTGCAGAGTTTTGTAGGATAGTAGCAAATTTCCCTCAAGTGGATGACCTAAGGTTTATCAATTCGTGGGAGGCATAGGATGAAGGTGGTCTCTCTCAAACAACCCTGTAACCAAATAACAATGAGTCTCTTGTGTCCCCAACACACCCAATACAATGGTAAATTGTATAGGTGCACTAGTTCGATGAAGAGATGGCGATACAAGTGCAATATGGTTGGTAGATATAGGTTTTTGTAATCTGAAAAAATAAAAACAGCAAGGTAACAAGTGGTAATAGTGAGCGAAAATGGTATTGCAATGCTTTGAAACAAGGCCTAGGATTCACACTTTCACTAGTGCAAGTTCTATCAAGAATAATAACATAATTAGATCATATAACAATCCCTCAACATGCAAAAAAGAGTCACTCCAAAGTCACTAATAGCGGAGAACAAACGAAGAGATTATTGTAGGGTACTAAACCACCTCAAAGTTATTCTTTCTTATCAATCTATTGGGCTATTCCTATAAGTGTCACAAACATCCCTAGAGTTCGTACTAAAATAACACCTTAAGACACATATCGACCAAAATGCTAATGTCACCTAGATACTCCAATGTCACCACAAGTATCTGCGGGTTTCATTATACGATATGTATCACACAATCTCAGATTCATCTATTCAAACGAACACAAAGAACTTCAAAGAGTGCCCCAAAGATTCTACCAGAGTGCCAAGAAGAAAACATGTGCCAACCCCTATGCATAAGTTCACAAGGTCACAAAACCCGCAAGTTGATCACCAAAACATACATCAAGTAGATCACGTGAATATCCCATTGTCACCATAGATAAGCACATGCAAGACATACATCAAGTGTTGTCAAATCCTTAAAGACTCAATCCTGTAAGATAAATTCAAAGGGAAAACTCAATCCATTACAAGAAGGTAGAGGGAGAGAAACATCATAAGATCCAACTATAATAGCAAAGCTCGCGGTACATCAAGATCGTGCCAAATCAAGAACACGAGAGAGAGAGAGAGAGATCAAACACATAGCTGCTGGTACATACCCTTAGCCCCGAGGGTGAACTACTCCCTCCTTGTCATGGAGAGTGTCGGGATGATGAAGATGGCCACTGGTGATGATTTCCCCCTTCGGCAGGGTGCCGGAACTGTCGGATTTTGGGTTCCGGCAGACCCTTAAGGTTCGAACTCTGGGGTGCACGTGAAGATTACATCTTCTACCTCTCCGTCTCGCAAGGATCTAGACTATTGAAAGAACTGCATAAGAGACACAAGGTTTATACTGGTTCGGGCCACCGTTGTGGTGTAATACCCTACTCCAGTGTGTGGTGGGTGGATTGCCTCTTGGGGCTGATGATGATGAACAAAACAAGGAAGAACAGCCTCGCGAGGGTCTGCTCTTGGCTGGGGCAATGAACTGCTGGGAGGAGTTCAGCCACCTTTCTCTCTCTCTCTCTCTCTCTCTCTCTCTCTATGCTTCCAACCTCTCTATGGAGCCTCCTCTTCCTTTTTTCCCAACCCCTTGCTCTTTTGGCCGCTGGTCCTATTTATAGAGGCCCTGGTCCTCTTCCCAAATATTGAGCGGGAAGGGAGCCAACAATGGCGGGCTAATTTGAAGGGGGACAGCAAGTATCAGCTATCCTGACAAAAGTAGTCTTCGCCTGCGCAAAGCTCTAGTGATGATGCCGTCTTGGGCCCCACGGTGACCTCCGTCTCATAGTCCTCCTGGTCTTGGTCTCGTTGCACCGAAATGGCAACATTTGCCTGATGCCTCGGTACTCCGCGGCTGCGCTTGCTCCCTTTGCACCAAAGAGGAAAGGAGAACGCTGCACGGGCTGGCACCCGCCTGGCGCCCTGAGTCGTCATGGCTTGCGTCACGGGCACCTCGCGAGGTTCCCCGCCTTGATTTCTCCGCCTCCTCATGAGCGAGCCTGACGAGGCCGCGCCTGAGGAAGCTCCACGTCGTCCGCCCCGCGAGGCTTGGCCCCTCGCGAGGGTCTTGAGTCTTGTGTTGGTGAAGATGGGCCATGCCGGGCCCCCTTTGAGCCATGCCGCAGGCCGCAGGCAGGCAAGTCTGGGGACCCCCGTTCCTAGAACGCCGACAGGAACAGGGTCCCGATTCGTTTCTAGTGGCTACGGAGGCTTGCGGTGGTGGAACTCCCGATCTTGGTTCTATTCTGGAGGTTTGGGGATATGTAAGAGGTGTTAGTGTCGAGAACAAGTCAGGGGAGTCCACGAGGGGCTCACAAGATCGTAGGGCGCGCCCTAGGGGGGTGGGGGCGCCCTCCACCCTTGTGGAGGCCTTGGGAGTCCTCTTGTGCATCTTCGGTACTCCGTGGGCTTCTTTTGGTCTGAAAACAATCATCGTAAAGTTTCAGGTTAATTGGACTCCGTTTGATATTCCTTTCCTGCGAAACTAAAAAATTAGGAAAAACAAAAAATGACACTGGCTCTAGGTTAATAGGTTAGTCCCAAAAATCATATAAAATAGCATATAAATGCATATAAAACATCCAAGATTGATAATATAATAGCATGGAACAATCAAAAATTATAGATACGTTGGAGACGTATCAAGCATCCCCAATCTTAATTTCTACTCGTCCTCGAGTAGGTAAATGATAAAAACATAATTTTTGATGTGGAATGCTACCTAACATATTTATCCATGTAATCTTCTCTATTGTGGAAAGAATATTCAGATCCATAAGATTTGAAACAAAAGTTTAATATTGACATAAAACAATAATACTACAAGCACTACTGCAGGATGCTGCTAACACGACACTACGATCAGAGACCCTTCGAGAAACTGTGTGCGATGCAATAATCGCAAACGATGCTGTATGAAAACCGTCAGAAATGTGTAAAACATTTGCAATGATGGATGCATCAAACATGGTTCAGGTTTTATTTGCGTGTGCGATGAAGGGAATACGGTTCAGTTCAATGAACTATTTGCGATGAGGAGGAACAAAAGAAACGGCAGCCAAATGAAGGCGTGTGCGATACATGGCATACGATTCACTCAGATGAATTGTTTGTGATTAGGCAACACAAAAGAAACAGTCAGCCAGATCAAAGGTGTGTGCGATATACGGCATGCGGTTCACTCGGATGAATTGTTTGCGTTGAGACATGAGAACAGAAGTGGTTCAAATGAACAAGATGTGTGTGATACGAGGCAAACAGGTCTGTAATCGGAGACGTGTGCGAAGACCGATAACAGCACAGATGATTACTGCTAACAAGCCGTGTGTGTTGTGATCAAAAGATTGCTGGTATATAATTGTGAGTGATTGATGAAAACATCACCGATGGGTTCCATTGATTAGTCCGTGTGCGATGTGATTTTCTTTGTCTGCACAACATCTACGCTCTGTCTACACCATCAACATATATACTTAAAAAGACAACATTGCATAACCAAATTAAGCATACAATTACACAAGTGACTACACACATAACATTTCCACACACCAAAGAAAGCAATTACATGCATACTAAAGTAGGAGAAACGAGGATCTAATCATCTACTTATTGTTGCGACGACGCTTGCCATTGCTCTGCTTCTGGCTGGATCCCTGGCCGTTTTGAGGAAGGAGGGACTTTCTCATGTCAACGATCTGCATGTAAATGTCGTTGCTCGTGTACTCCTCCTTGGCTACGCACCCGACGTGATCTTTGTCGAGTTTCTCCATCTAGGCACGCTTGTCCTTGTTACACGAATCCTTAATGTCTCTATAGTAGGGGTCACTGATGGCCTCGGCGAGGTGAACCAGTGAGTCCTTCTCATGCTCCTTGCTGCCCCTGATCTTGTATTGGCCCTGGATATCGACAAGATTCTGGCAGGCGATGCCCGAATTCTCGAGCGCCTTTACATCGTTAGTGATGTCCACCATAGATATCATGTAGTGGGGGTTGTTAACAAACCTGGCGAAACGCTCACAAGGCCTTGTAGCCAGGCAGTAGTGGTAGACGAGGACGTGGTGGTGCACGCACATTTGAGCGACGGCGACCTTGGGACGAGACCCGACACGAGCGCGGGTGTACTCGAGGTCGAACCTGACCACCTTGTATTTCTCCTCGGCAAGCAACAACTCCATGATGTGGATAGAGGCTCCGCCGAGACTGGTTGTTCGTGTACACCACCGAGAGGTCCATGAAACTTTTGTGGGTGTCCACCACGGCACGCATGGTGAACTGCTGCTCGTCGTCGGCAGCCGCTCTGAGCGCCATTGGAGCTGTGCAGGATACCCTCTAAGAATTTCTCGTGGTGGGTGTGCTTCTTGCAATGGTGGGGCATGATCGAAAGGTTGAAGAGACACAAGGGTAGGTTAAATGGCCACCGTAATAAATGGGGGCCAACCGGCCTGTAATCGTCACGTCTTGTCACAACGTTCATAGCGGAGGATTCCCGAATCTAGTGCATGCTTGACAACACCGCACCCCAGACGTGGGCTCAAAGAGCCTGTTCCTGCGCTACTGCGTTGTTTACTGCGCAAGCTTCCTGCCTGGCTAGTTTGGCCACGCATCGGCTAGAAGAGGGACAAATAATGGGCATTTATTAGCAAAAAACTTTGTAAAAACGAAGTGTGTGGAATGACTTCGGTCATAAGTTTACCCTTGGGTGATGAGCTTAAAGTTACATAGAAGGGTGATGATGGACACTCGAGTGCGATAATTAATTCTTCGCTCCAAAGGGCACACGGTGGAAGAAACCAAAGGTGTGCAATATTCGAATATCGCAGTCAAGTTATCTATACAGATCGTGTGCTGTGAGATCGACAAGGTAAACTAATTCGAGAATGGTTAATAAAATATAAGACCATTGCATATTAAGGTCAAAATAGTGCTAGCAACATACGAGTCTCATACGATGCCATTTCAACGATTGTACCACAAAAGCTCGAAATGTTACAAGGTTCAAATTCCGGAGTTATATGGCTCAAAATCAAATATTAAAAGGTTCAAACTGATATTAGAAATGAAATTCAGCTCATCAGCTGCAAACGTTCGTGCTGATGCGCTGAACATGGATATCAGAGAGGTTCAAACTAATATCACCGCTTCTAAGTCTGGCTTCAAAACCTCACAATTTTTGCAAAGGGGTCAGCCATTGAGAAGTCATGTATGGGGTTGACCCAATGACTTCCGATTACTCTATCTTCTAAAGTTCCAAAATGAAATTCAACATTTTTGGAGCCTACTCCATTCTGCCGCAGGCGCCGACGCTGATCAACAGACCATTCATTTTTGCGAAAGAAATGTAGGGCAAACCTCATTTCCTTCAGCACCCTTCCTCTGAGAACAAAGAACCTGGCGAATATAATCTCCAGTGAGGTCCCTCGGTAGGAGTTCAAACTAATTTCTGAGCGATGCAAATCTAGGCATTCGACGTGATTGTTATACTGTATCACATTATCCACCACTGGGCCTAATCTTATCTGCAAAAGAAGAAACCATGTTAGTGCCTACATGTAGTTTTGAACATTACTACAGGCCTAGCTATTTGGTTTGAAGGATTTGTAAAATGCACTAACATGCCATCTTCGATCTGACATGATTAACATGGGCATTTGATTACATTCTAGAAAAAGGTAGCCTTCTTCACAAGAGGTTGGAGTGGATGAAAAGTTCCCTAAGAAAACTAGTACAGATGAATCCAAACGAGAAATGCTTATTGAATGTAACCATATGGATCAAGCAACCAATATGGGGGGGGGCATGTATGTACTAAAATCCTCCGAAAGAACCTTCAGAAATTGTAGTACATTGTCATTGTAAACTTGGAAAAAGGTGTCACAAATTGAACTCACATATGGTTAACATTTAACACGAAAGGAACATCACCTTGATATATAGCTTCTCCAGGCACGGAAAGCATCTCAGGAAACAGATAACTTGCTCCAGGTCGGGCCCAATAGATTCTAGTGCCAAGACCTTCACTGGCATAGTTTCGGGGTCAAGCTTGTCTGAATCATTTTCTAAATGACAGACGAACAAACATCTTTAAAATTAGAAATAATGTTAATTTGTAGAAGCAGAGGTAGAAGGCAGTTGTTGTGCCTGAATGGGTGTGAATCCAATAACAAGTTCAGAGTATTTGTCAAATGAGTAGCCCACCACTGTCAATTTCGGCGCAGAAATGACATTGATTCTAATTGGACCTTCTTGATCGACTACAAGTAATCTCTCAAGTGCAGGTGTGTCCCGGATGACCATACCATGGTCCACCTTTTGTGATGTCTTCTGCCACATGAGCAACCCACATAAATAGTCCGGAGAGTCATGGAGGTGATGTGGAAGGTACTCAACCCAGTGATCGCATGAAGATGAAGGTACTCGAGTGCAGTACAGCCTCGGAGCAGGCGCTCCATGTCACCCTTAGAGAGGCAGATGATGACGAGCTCGAGGTGCTTCAGTCATGGTAGAATAAGAGCGGGCACGTCATTATGGGGCGGGAAATAGCAGTTCCTGAACATGGCGACGCGCAGCATGGGCGCGAGGCAGAGTGCGGATGTTGGCCGCGACCGCATATGCCCATCATCAAAAGTGAGCTCCTCAAGCAGATCTAGGGTGGGGGATCGTAACCAGTCGTCAAGCTTGGCTCAGTCCTTGCCGTTGGAACGGAACTTGCCCATTCTAAGGCCTTTGGTGGGGCCAAGGTGACTGCTAAGGATCTTGGAGAACGCGTCCAAGTTTTTGCAATAGCCATGGCAGAGCTCATGGGTGTCGATGAGGACGAGAGGGCTGGAGTTCCACAGGGGGCGCCACCGCCGGGAGAGGAGGGTTGTCCACGCCCCATATTTGATTGGGAGGAGGGAGATGATAACTCTCAATATATCATCGGGGAGGCTGCTGATTAAGTCTAGGCTTGCGAGAGTCGCTTGCGGTTTTTGTTCGCCCCACCTCCGCTTGTTGGCAGCCCCGTTCTCCACCTCCGGAGTCTCCTTGTTAGCGGCGCTTTTTGATAGAAATGGGAGTACATGGAATATTTAGTTAAAACAGGGCAATAGGAAAGTGTATTGTTAACTATAAGTTATTAGGTAGGGATATAGTAAGAAAAGGGAATAATAATTGGTTGCTTAAATACTACACAATTCATTTGACATTAATGGGTAAGTCAACATATGTAGATAGTTGAAAAGAAAACTTACTTAGAAGAAAGTCTGGACAGATGATTTTGTCAAGGAAGTTAGCATATATCTCATGACCAGGCCCTTCTATGTGTAGTGCAATTTTAGTGCCAGCTTTCAGTACATAAAACTTTGCAATTTCATTCCAAAAGCCAATGCCAAAATAGGAGTCACCACGTTCATCAATTCTTACAGTAGCAACAATTGTAAATCCATGGTTTGTATGCAGTATGACATTCATGGAGCCTTGATGTATGTAAAGGGAAAAATTGTGCACTACATAATCTGTTGCATAGAGAGGGATGTCCTGCAGAAAATGGTAGGATTGTTAAACAAAATATGGTAACATGCAAATATGGGCCAAAATTGAAAGAACTATACAAAAGTTGAAATCGAAGGACAAAAGTTTATAATTAAACAGATAGGGCAAACATGATGTCATGGAAATATGAGAGTAATCGAAAGAACAATAGATCATTAATTTGCCTAATATAGAAAGAAGAGGGGGAAAATCCCCTTTGATGTATATGGTGCATGTGGAACCTTTTATCCGAATGTAGCAATATTTAGAATATGTTCAGGAAAGTAGGCCATGCTAACCAATTTAGGGTGAGATTGAACATGCCGCGCGTGTCCTCAATTTATCTTGTACGATGAGATGGAATCTCTGGTAGCGGTCGCCAAGTCCTGAAGTGTCGGCGCAATGTTCATTCTATGAATGAAAGAAAACCCTCAAATCAGCTCGAATAAAAACGAATTCCCGGCGATTTCTGCTGGGTGATTAAAGGAGGCCGATGAACTAGGATAAGAGATGAGGTAATATCTCGTTAAATTAGTTACCTTGTCGTCCATGAGAAAGAACCCTCAGTACGACAGATTCCCCAACCGAGCGGAGCTGGGTCGACCGCGAGCAGCATCGAGAAAGTCGATGTCGATAGGCAGCAGCAAGCGGAAGTGGCGAAATGTGGTGGGCTTTGCCAGCAGCCTGGCGGTGGCGGCAGGCGTCGAGCTAAGTGTTTACCGCTGCGATAGGCGGTGCCATGGCATAGACGCGGAGGAGCTTGTGCAGGTGTGAATGGGGAACGTACCGGAGGGGCCGAGGGGGTGGCGGGCGGGGTGAGGGTTTTTGTGATGCGGGGACGGTGAGGGTTTTCTATTTTATTTTTTGAATTGAGTGGTGAAGGTTTTCTGTCCCACAAAGAATTTTGGGGGCGACAATTTGCTAGAGCGAACCGTGTGTGATTGACATAGCAGGCAAAATGAAAGTCATTGCACACGGTTCCAATTTTGGGAACCGTGTGTGATTGACGTACTACCTCCGTCCTGGTTTATTGGTCCCCCGTTGTAATTTTTACCAAAATTTGGTGAAATATTTAACATACTCAGACATAGATAATAAGCGTACACGTACATAAGCATAGTTCAACCATAAGTACATAGTTCAACCGCCCTTAAGCATACTCAAGCGTACATAGTTCAATCCATCCCACATCTCATCTCACATGCGGCCGACACGATCCTGAAGCTTCTCTAGGTACTCGGCGTATGCGTCATGCGCCACCCTACGAGAATACTTCTGCTTGAAGGAGCCAACGGCCCGTCCTCTTGCATGCGCCGGAACACTTACATACGCGTCATGAATCTTGTGGTGGCAAAATGGGCATCCATAGCCGTCGTTCCAGGTCCTAATACGCGCCGTTATGCATTCCCGCATAAAGCTCCCTCAAGTTTTGCCTCTTGTACCTCCTCTGGGTATCTTCATCCTCGATGTCCACATCGTCAGACAACACCTATACAAATAGTAAAACAAATTTGGCATCAAATCACTGATTACATGTCGTGAAGTAGGATTAAGAATTTATGGCTATTTATTTATACATATCCAGAGATTATGGTTCGATTTTTAAGCACATTCATCTATGTACAGACCAATCTTGAAGAAAATAATGGCACAAACATAGGTAGGTCATTCAAAATCAATTGTCAAGTCCTGTCTAGGAATTATTAGCACGAACACTAACCCTAGTCGGATTACTAGCAGAAATCATTTGCACAGATGAAACAACTAATCACTTATCACCTGTACCATTCAACAATCAATAAACTACATGGATCTAACGAAACTTACTCAGATTTCATGTATTGGGAGAACATAACCACATGAATTCTATTCCAAAAAGGGGGAGGCAGGAGTAACCAGAGAAACCCAATGATCTATTTGACACATAAATGGGTATAGATGACTAACCAGCTGTCCATCGTCATCGGAGTCGTCGCCGGAGTGGTCGTTGGAGTGGTCACCGGAGTGGTCGTCGGAGTCGTCGTCGGAGTGATCGGAGTTGAAGTGGAACTCCGCCTCCGGCTGTGGAAGCTCGATGCCATCAACAATATCAGGGTGCAGCGATAACTCGCCGGCGGTGATGGAAACCTCTGTCTCCATCTCCATGTCGTGCTCCCGTTCTTTAGCATCCCTGGCGTCGCCACTCCCTCCGATGGGGTGCTTCGGCGGCATCCTCATACACTGACGGCTTTGAGGACTGAGACCGGCATCGAGGATGCATGTCAGGACCCCAATTCTAGGTCACACCGATCTAGCATGTAACACATCATATCACTTTGTGGACTCACGCATGGTATTCCCACGGGTGCCACCTTACCTGGCCCGGGACCGTTTGCGCCTTTTGGCTCACGTATATGATAGTTTCGCTATCATCCATATGACAGAGAACCCGGGCCGACATGACTAGTCGTGAACCCAAAGTGGCACTAACTTACAGGGACAGGCATACATGAACCAGCATCGAACGTCTCGGTCATCAGCGTGTCAATCCGGGCTGTGGCAACCGGGCTAACAGGACTCCGGGAACCCAGGCCTTAGCAGGCTAGCAGGACTCCGAAAGTCACTGTCAGGACCCCGATTCCAAGTCACAACGATCTAGCCGGTAACACCTCATATCACATTGCGGCCTCACGCACGGTATCCCATGGGTGTCGCCTTACCATGGCCTGGGACCATTTGCGCCTTTTGGCTCACGTATATGATAGTGTCGCTACCATCCATATGACAGAGAACCCGAGCCGACATGGCTAGTCGTGAACCCAAAGCGGCACAGACCTATGGAGACAGGCATACATGAATCACATCGAGCATGTCGGTCATCAGCGTGTGAATCCAGGCTGTAGCACTGGGCTAACAGGACTCTGGGGAACCCGAGCTGTAGCAGGCTAGGCAGGACTCCGGATGTCACCGCGTGACATTTCCCCGAAGGGACAGACATAGGAACGAGGTGAAACACATGCCGGCCAGTCAAGTCTCCTGAGCAGTAGTGCTGGGCTAGCAGGACCCCGGTGAACCGGGCTGTAGCGGACTACTATGGCTCGAGGAGCACCAGACTACATTTCCCATGAGAAAGTCTGCCAAGGATAAACAACTAGATTGTCGGATCCCACACATACCAAGCATTTCAATCATACACACAATATGCTCGATATGTGCAAATACAACATGGCATCACAACAAAACTCTACAACTCAAGTACTTGATTTAAAGGCTCCAGAGAGCCATACATAACATGTTCATACAGGTAGGGGTCACATGACCCGACACTCAAGTCATACAAGCATACAAGCACATGCGGAAGCAAATAGTCTGAGTACAGACACTAGAAAGCCAGAAGGCTTCTCGAAGCCTGTCTATCTACATAGGGCCCTCCATGGCCAGGATCACCACCTGGGTGGCTAGTCACTCGTCGACATCAAGGTCTACATAGAACCCATCGGAGGGGGCGGTGTTGTCGTCTGAAAACAGTAATTAAGCAAACATGAGTACAAAGTACTCAGCAAGTCTTACATCAGAACCTACTATACATGCTCGTTCTCAAGAAAGTGGTGGAGTTATTGCAGCAAGCCATCTTTGACTCTTGGCTAATCTATCCTACGAAACACCACTAATAAAATAGTTTTTGGACACGAGTCCACTACTCACAAACAAAATACTCCACCGGGGATCCTCCCTCGTCATCCTACGAGAGGGCCATCCTCGGTACTCACACTTATCTTGAGTCTTTTAGTAGTATCCATTAACTTGTCTATGAACTGTATAGGCAACCAAGTAGTCCTTTACCGCGGACGCGGCTATTCGAATAGTTTTATACCCTGCAGGGGTGTACTTCTTCATACACGCTTTCACCACTTATCGCCGTTTACACGACATGTACTCGGCAACCTTCAAGCGGAAGCCCAACGAGGGTGTTGGCCACGGCCTACCTAAACACTCAAGCCTCTAGTCCAGGTTTATCGCCTATCCAGGTTCCATCCGCAGGGAGTCCGGCCAAGGTTTCCAGATATGGCCCCGAACGATGTGAACAGAGTTCCCGAGACACCAAACGGGTGACTCGGTACACCGTGCCATGGTGTATCTACCGCAACATAGCCCACCCCTAGGGTCAGCGCTACGCACGGCCGCCAACACATAACCTACAAACACCAGAAACTAATTGCAACTCCTGGACAGAGTACTAGGGTGAATAAGAAGCCGAGAGGGTCCATTGGTTTCGGGCCCAATGTATGGTAGTAACTGAATCTTAAATCACACATACCGATCTCAGTTATTATGGACGTCCTCAATGAAACAACCCACCATGAACTCCTACATGGCGTCTCATCGATACCTTTACCAAATCATGTTCAACACATCCCTCACATTACCGACATAATCATTTCACTCTAGCCCATCACACAGATGAACCAGACCTGACACAACTCTAAGCATAGCAGGCATAGCAAGGTAGAAAACACATACATGGCTCAATCAACTCCTACACATGCTAGTGGGTTTCATCTAGTTACTGTGACAATGACAGGTCATGCAGAGGATAAGGGTTCAACTACCGTAGCACACAGTAGTTTGAATCGCGTTGTCTTAATGCAGTAAACAAGAGCAGAAGCGAGAACATGGGTTTGTATCGGAATGATCAATGGGTTGCTTGCCTGATGTAGTGGTAGTAGGGTACTGCCCTTCAGACGGATACTCGGGGTTATCCTCGGAGGCAGAACCTACCACGAAAGACACACCGAAACATAATCAACACATGACAATATGCAACAATATGATGCATGCTATGACATGGCAAAATGAATGTGTCTTGGCCTAATGCAAGCTAAAGCAGAAATGAATGAATTCATTTGAATCAAAGATTCAAATGTTAGTTCATTTAACATAGCCTTATTAGTGCATTATCTTTTTTTGCTTAAACAGCAAGGTTAACTTGTTTTGTCATGCATGAAACCATTACAGATGGATAGATTGAATTTTTCTGATCATTTTTCATATATAATTTGGAGCTATGGTTGATTTTCTATGATTTTTAGAAGTTTTGGCTATTTTCTAGTATTTCCTATATAAAAATAAATCCAGAAAAGAATAAATGCGTCAGCACTACGTCACTGTGACGTCAGCGAGTCAAAGGCACCATGGCCAGTCAAACCTGACTGGTGGGCCCTGTCTGTCAGTGTCTGAGCTAATTAACAGGATTAAGTTAGTACTAATTAACAGTCAGTGGGGCTTGGGCCCACATGTCAGTGACTAAACTAATTAAAATTAGTTAACACTAATCCTAAACTAATTAACAGGCCGGCCCCACCTGTCATAAGCTTAGGGGGAAGTCAACCTGGGCCCACACGTCAGTCCAAGGTCAAAAAGTGGTCAACTCGCCGGCGGCTTGACGCCGGCGACGACAGACGCGGCGGAGCGGCTCGGGTTTTGCCCACATTCGACAAAATCGACTGTGGTTTGGTCATACGAGTAGCTGGGGACAAGCCGCGTCGTTTGGTGGTGGAGGTGGAGCTCGGGGAGGACGGAAACAACAGCGGCGAGTGTCGGATTTCGGGTTCCGGCAGACCCTTAAGGTTCGAACACTGGGGTGCGCGCAGAGATTACGCCTTCTACCTCTCCGTCTCACAAAGATCTAGACTACCGAAAGAACTGCATGAGAGACACAAGGTTTACACTGGTTCGGGCAACCGTCAAAGTGTAATACCCTACTCCAGTGTGTGGTGGGTGGATTGCCTCTTGGGGCTGATGATGATGAACAATACAAGGAAGAACAGCCTCGCGAGGGTCTGCTCTTGGCTAGGGCGATGAACTGCTGGGAGGAGTTCAGCCACCATTCTTTCTCTCTCTCTTTCTCTCTCTGGCTAACCGATCGATCCCCTTGCTATGTGGGTGGCTGGTCCTATTTATAGAGGCCCTGGTCCTCTTCCCAAATATTGAGCGGGAAGGGAGCCAACAATGGCGGGCTATTGAAGGGGGACAACAAGTATCAACTATCCTAACAAAAGCAGTCTTCGACTATGCAAAGCTCTGGTGATGACGCCGTCTTGGGCTCCACAGTGACCTCCGTCTCGTAGTCCTCCTGGTCTTGGTCTCGTTGCACCGAAATGGCAACATTTGCCTGATGCCTCGGTACTCCACGGCTGCACTTGCCCCCTTTGCACCAAAGAGGAAAGGAGGACGCTGCGCAGGCTGGCACCCGCCTGGCGCCCTGAGTCGTCAAGGCTTGCGTCATGGGCACCTCGCGAGGTACCCCGTCTTGATCTCTCCGCCTCCTAGCGAGCCAGCCTGACGAGGCCGCGCCTGAGGAAGCTCCACGTCGTCGGCCCCGCGGGGCTTGGCCCCTCGCGAGGGTCTTGAGTCTTATGCTGGTGAAGATGGGCCGTGCTGGGCCCCCTTTGAGCCACGCCGTGGGCCGCAGGCAGGCAAGTCTGGGGACCCCCGTTCCCAGAACGCCGACAGTAGCCCCCGGGCCCAAGGCGCGCCCGGACATGGCCGTGCAGGGAGGCGGAAGGGCAAGTGTGAAGCGCCACGGGCCCTAACAGCCTGCGACATTGGGCGCTGCGTGGCGGTTGATTGGACGTGGGCGTCTCCACTTCCCCATGGCGTCTCCACTTCCCAATGGCGTCTCGGCAACTGCACGGATTGGACAAGTCCCTGCATGCAAAGCGGGTCATAATTACCTGCGATCGTGGGGGCCGTTGGTTGGCCATCGCCAGCCATAAGTATGGGCTGGCGCGCGCCCCTCCAGTTCATCCCCCCTTGCTTCTCCTTTTCCTTCATGGCCCCGCCGAGGAGGTTTTCAGCCGCCGAGAAGGGGAAGGCTTGCCGGGTTGAGCCCGCCTCTCCCCCACCCAAGCGCGGCCGAGGGCGTCCTCGTAAGCATCCTGTGGCCACCACGGTGGCTCCCCGCGGCCATGGAGGCGATCTTCAGCTCGGCGACGGGCGGATTGCTGCAGCCGGGGCCGCACTCCGGCCGCACGTCCGTGCTGCTGAAGCGCTGCCAGAGTTCGTCGTGTGGTCGGCGGAGCCGACTAACACCCGGCTCCTGCTTCCTTGCTTCCTCCTCGGCGAGCTCCCGGCCGGCGCCTCGGGCGGCCTCTGGCTCCAGGCCGACGGCTGCTGCAGCCGCGCCTCATGGGTCTCCCTGGAGGTCTCCGCGGCCGGGAGCCTGTCCCTGGCCCGAGGTTGGCATACGTTTGCCCGTGCGCATGGCCTGAGCCGTCGATGCACCCTTCACTTCAAGTTCGACGGCGACGCCACCCTCTACGTTAGGGTGTTCGGGGAAGAAGGTCGCCGCGCGGGGTGTTGCCCCGAGGGTGACGACCGCGGCTGGGAACCCAGTTCTGGTGACGATGGAGGGAGCAGCTCATGCGGCTGGCGGCGTTCGGGGTTCCTCAAGCTTCTCCGGTTCTTCTTCAGGCGGCGACTCCTCTAGCGGTGGCCGCGATCAGCCTCCACGCCGTCGTGTCTGCTTGGGGAGCGGCAACGTGTACGCACGCTGCCGCGCCCTGGTGAAGCGCGAGAGGGAGTCCGCCTGAGCTCCGGAGGCAGCTCGGGCCTTCCCCGCGGGCCGGTGTGAGGCGAGCCGCTCTGGATTTGTTCTTCCTTTTCCCTTTTTCCTGCGTAACAAAGACAATACTGTGGAGCCCCGCGGGGGCGTGTTTGGGTTATTGCTTGTTGATCATCGTTTTGCTTTCGTTACCGTTCCTTCCGGCTATGTGCCCGAGTGTGGATAGTTCCCGACCCCGGCCATGAGGGGGGCGACCGACCCAGGCCCTTTGTTTGTGTCGCGGTGCCCGCGGGGCACGGACTGGAGGGGTGCTCCTGTAAGCGGCCCAGGTCGCGAGCTCTTTGAACGACTAGGATAGGAACGCTCGCGAGGGCGCTCAACTGCTCCCCCTCGCGAGGCCTTGCGCAAAAGAAATCGAGGCAGGAGAGTGGAAAGCCGAAGAATCGTGAGCCAGAGATGGCAACAACTTCAGTAAAACTTCAAATGCGAACGAACAAGCCAAGTACGGAAAGCAAATGAAAAAGCCGCGTCCGGCACCTAATCTAGTCTTCGACGTCTTCTCACCAGTGCGGAGCTAAGTGCTGCCACTGGGCGTGGGAGGGAGCCCCAGGGCCTGAGGCCGGCGCTCCTGAGACTCCGGGGCATGTACAGCCCCACTCATTATTACGTGAGAATGTCACGGGCGGCGAGCTTCATAGGCGTTGGCCTTCTTCACAGGCTCCGGGCATTTCTTCTTAGGGGAAACGAGCTTCACAGGCATTCGCCTTCTTCACAGGCTCTGGGCCTTTTCCAAAACGCGATAGCTTCACAGGCACTCGCCTTGCTTCACAGGCTCCGGGCCTTTTCCAAAATGCGATAGCTTCACAGGCACTCGCCTTGCTTCACAGGGTCCGGGCCTTTTCCAAAACGCGATAGCTTCACATGCACTCGTCTTGCTTCACAGGCTCCAGGCCTTTTCCAAAACGCGATAGCTTCACAGGCACTCGACTTGCTTCACAGGCTCCGGGCCTTTTCCAAAACGCGATAGCTTCACAGGCACTCGCCTTGCTTCACAGGCTCCGGGCCTTTTCATGGGTAGAACCTCCGAAGGTGCTGGATGTTCCATGCATTCTGGACTGGCACTCCCTCCTGAGTCTCCAAGCGCGCGGAGCCGGGCCTGGAAACATGAACAACCTTGAACGGCCCCTCCCACATGGGAGAGAGCTTGTGCAGTCCCTCCCTGGAGAGAACCCGCCTGAGCACGAGGTCTCCTACCTGGAGAGTCCTGTGACAGATGTTGCGGCAGTAATATCGCCGCAGCGCTTGCTGGTACCTCGCCGCTTGCAGTGCGGCTTCTCGGCGACGTTCCTCCCCCAGCACGAGGCCCATCCCCCGCATGGCGTCCTGTTGCGCTTCGTCGAATGCCAGGACCCGCGCAGAGCGATGTCTGATCTCGTGAGGGAGGACCGCTTCTGCTCCGTAGACCAGGAAGAATGGGGTCACTCCAGTCAGTTTGGTCGCGGTGGTGCGGATGGACCACGGCACGGACTGAAGCTCGTCGTACCAACCTCTGCCACAGGCCTCCAGCTTCTTCTTGAATGTCTTGGTCTTGAGGCCCCTCAGGACCTCCGCGTTGGCTCGCTCGGCCTGGCCGTTGCTTCGGGGGTGCACTACTGAGGCGTAGCATATCTGCGTTCCAAGGTTAGCACAATATGTTTTGAAGAGGTTACTGGTAAACTGCGAACCATTGTCCGTGATGATGCGATTCGGCACCCCGAACCGACTCACGATGCCCTTGATGAACTTGATCGCGGAACCCGCGGGAATGGTGCAGACAGCCTCTACTTCAGCCCACTTGGTGAATTTGTCCACGGCAACGTAGAGGTAGCAGTAGCCCCCTGGCGCCCGAGGGAATGGGCCCAAGATGTCCAGCCCCCAGACTGCGAATGGCCACGAAAGGGGGATAGTCTGCAAGCTTCCTGCTGGCTAGTGGATCTGCTTGGCATGGAACTGGCAGGCTTCACAAGCTTTCACTAGTTCCACGGCGTCGTTGAGCGTGGTGGGCCAATAAAACCCACTGCGGAATGCCTTGCCGACGAGGGTCCGCGATGATGAATGATGTCCGTAGTCCCCGCCGTGTATATCTTTCAGTAGTTCCTTCCCTTGCTCCCTGGAGATGCAGTGTAGGGATACACCGTTTGGTCTCTTCCGGTAGAGCTCTCCATGTTTGATGCAGTATGCCGTGACCTGGCGTGCCACTCGCTCCGCTTCCTCCTCCTTCTCCGGCAAGGTCCCTTGCGCTAAGTAGCTCCGGAGCTCTGTGATCCAACACCCCTCCCGAGGCTCCATCGTCAGGAGCAGGCGCGCTCCTGAGGCCGGACCACAGGTCGGAGCTCCTGAGGCAGGTGGCTGGGGGAGCTCCTCCCAGGGCTGAGTCGTGTTTGATGACGTCGGCAGGGCTGAGGGCTTGAAGAGCCGCTCCTCAAAAACGCCAGGCTCCTGGGGTAACCGTCTGGACGCACATTTGGCGATGTCGTCGGCCTCCTGATTGGTGCCACGGGGCACATGCTGCAACTCCAACCCCCAGAATTGCTTCTCCATCTTGTGGACTTCCGCAAGGTAGGCTTCCATGTGCTCATCCTTCGGCTCGTACACCTTGTTGGAGAAATTGACAAGGAGCTGTGAATCGCCCTTGATGGTGAGGCGTTTCACACCCAGGGCAGCCGCGGCCTTCAATCCCGCTATTAAACCTTCATACTCTGCTATGTTGTTGGAGACCTTATCGCCTTGTTCGAAGCATAGTTGCACGGTGTAATAGAGCTTGTCCTGTGTGGGTGATATAAGCACCGCCCCAGTCCCTGCGCCATGCCTGGAGAACGCCCCATCGAAGTACATGACCCAGCCTTCTGGTGCCTCGCTTCCCGGGGATAGGGACCGATCCTCATCGGCCTTGAGGCCTGGCGCCTCCGTCCACTCTGCCACAAAATCCGCCAACGCTGCTCCCTTGATGACCCTGCTCGTGCTGAATTCGAGCTGAAACACTTGCAGTTCTATGTTCCACTCAGCGACCCTTCCAGCTGAATTAGGGCTCCTGAGCACTCTCTCCAGGGGGTATGACGAGACGACCTTGATGGGGTGACCCTGAAAATAGTGTCGCAGCTTGCGCGAAGCCACCAGTAGCGCGAGGAGGAGTTTTTGAGCCATGGGGTACCGTGCTCTTGCATCCCGCAGCACTGTGCTGACGAAGTACACTGGGTGCTCAACAAGGTGGGGTGCGTCAGTGCTGGTGGTTCCTTCCGGAGACCGTGGCGCCTCTTGAGGCAATGAGACCTCCTCAGCCACGGTGGCAGTTTCTGTAGGCCTTCCTTGTCCCTATTCTACCTTGTCCCAGGCTGCTGCCGTGGTTTTGATTCAACGCTCCTCTCTGACTGCTATCAAGGCTGCGCTGGCGGAGTAGGGAGTGGCGGCGAGGTAAAGCACCAGGGGCTCCTGAGGGTGCGAAGCCACCATGACCGGTGGGCTGGTCAGGTATCTCTTGAGATCCTGGAACGCCTTGTCGGCCTCTTTAGTCCACTCGAAGGGCCCCTTCTTCTTCATTAGCTGGAAGAAGGGCAGGGCTCGTTCTCCCAGCTTGGAGATGAAGTGCCCTAGTGCGGTCACGCGCCCCGTGAGCTTCTGCATTTCTCTGAGGGTCTTGGGCGGGCTCATGTCTTCCACCGCCTTGACCTTCTCTGGGTTAGCCTCGATGCCTCGATGGGACACAAGGAAACCCAAGAGCTTGCCCGAGGGGACTCCGAACACACACTTCTCTGGGTTGAGCCGTAGGTTCACTGCGTTGAGGCTCGCAAATGTTTCCTCCAAGTCCTGTATCAAGGTCCCGGCCTCTCGAGACTTTACCACAATGTCATCGACGTAAGCTTCAACATTCTTCCGAGCTGCGGGCCCAAGGTGATTTGCATCAGCCGCTGAAAGGTCGCCCCTGCATTATGCAACCCGAATGGCATGCACGTGTAGCAGTATACCCCACACGGGGTCAGGAAGGCCGTCTTCTCGACGCCTTCTACCGCCATCTTGATCTGGTGATACCCAGAGAAGGCATACAGGAAGCATAGCAGGTCGCATTCCGCAGTGGAATCGACGATCTGGTCGATGCGGGGGAGCGAGAACAGATCTTGTGGGCATGCTTTGTTGAGGTTGGTGAAGTCGACACACATACGCTCCTTCCCTCCCTTCTTTGGCACAACAACAGGGTTGGCCAACCAATCTGGGTATCGGACCTCGCGGATGACCCCAGCGGCCTCTAATTTGCGGGTCTCTTGGACGATGAAGGCCTGCTTTTCTGTGGACTACCGCCTGGCCTTCTGCTTCACAGGGCGCATGTTGGGGCACACGTTGAGGTGATGCTCGATCACACTTCTGGGGATCCCTGCCAACTGGTCTGGCTCCCAAGCGAATACCTTCTTGTTTGCGCGTAGGAACCCGACCATGGCCTCCTCCTGTTCGGGTTTGAGGTGGGCGCCTATGGTGAAAGTGGCGTTGGTAGACCCGTCCTCATCGACGGGTATCTCCTTGGTTTCTGCCTTGTCTTGGGTGGACAACTGCTTCTTCTTGGCGGGTGCAGCCCCCTTGGGCCCGGGGGTCTCCAAGTCGGCGGGCTGTGCCGACACCGCCGTCTTGAAGGTGACCTTGAGCGCCCGCAGCGCATCCCCGGTGTCTCCGTGCACAGTGAGGACACCGTTGCTCCCAGGCATCTTCATGAGGTTGTACGCCGGGTGCATCGCGGCCATGAATTGGGCCAGCGCTGGGTAGCCGAGGATGGTGTTGTTGGGGAGGCCGATGGGGGTGATGTCGAAGTCAACCAGCTCCGTGCGGAAGTTGTCGTAGGTGCCGAAGGTCACTGGGAGCCGGATCTGCTCCAAGGAACTGGACGACTTGCCCCCAACGCCCGAGAAGGGCTGGCTGGGTTGCAGCCGTTCCAGGGGTATGTGGAGCACCTGGCAGATGGTGGGGGTGCACAACATGGGGAGCGCGCCCGAGCAGGCCGAGTTGGAGGGGTGGTCCTCCGAGCTGAAGGTCAAGCCGGTCTTGGGCGCCGCCCGATCCAGGGGAGCCCCCTGCCGTGTGGACGCAGCGCTGACCAGGCGGACGAACGGCTTGACGTGGTGACTTGTGGGCGGCGCCTGCGAGCCACCCAGGAGGGCTGCGACGACCAGGGGTGTTGGTGTAGCGCGATGGGACGGCGCAGGAGAGCCCCCTGCGGCGTGGACGAGCTCGTGGGCGGCCCGGCGCTCCGAGTGGGCTCGTCGTGCGTCTGACATGAGCGTGATGGTCGGAGGAGAACGGAGCGGTGGAAGACGAATTCCGACGCACCCCTATCTGGCGCGCCAAATGTAGGATTTCGGGTTCCGGCAGACCCTTAAGGTTCAAACACTGGGGTGCGCACGGAGATTACGCCTTCTACCTCTCCGTCTCGCAGAGATCTAGACTACCGAAAGAACTACATGAGAGACACAAGGTTTATACTGGTTCGGGCCACCGTCGAGGTGTAATACCCTACTCCAGTGTGTGGTGGGTGGATTGCCTCTTGGGGCTGATGATGATGAACAATACAAAGAAGAACAGCCTCGCGAGGGTCTGCTCTTGGCTAGGGCGATGAACTGCTGGGAGGAGTTCAGCCACCTTTCTTTCTCTCTCTGGCTAACCGACCGATCCCCTTGCTATGTGGGTGGCTGGCCCTGGTCCTCTTCCCAAATATTGAGCGGGAAGGGAGCCAACAATGGCGGGCTAATTTGAAGGGGGACAGCAAGTATCAACTATCCTAAGAAAAGCAGTCTTCGCCTGCGCAAAGCTCTGGTGATGACGCCGTCTTGGGCTCCACGGTGACCTCCGTCTCGTAGTCCTCCTGGTCTTGGTCTCGTTGCACCGAAATGGCAACATTTGCCTGATGCCTCGGTACTCCGCGGCTGCGCCTGCCCCCTTTGCACCAAAGAGGAAAGGAGGACGCTGCGCAGGCTGGCACCCGCCTGGCGCCCTGAGTCATCATGGCTTGCGTCATGGGCACCTCGCGAGGTACCCCGCCTTGATCTCTCCGTCTCCTCGCGAGCCAGCCTGACGAGGCCGCGGCTGAGGAAGCTCCACGTCGTCCGCCCCGCGGGGCTTGGCCCCTCGCGAGGGTCTTGAGTCTTGTGTTGGTGAAGATGGGCCGCGCTGGGCCCCCTTTGAGCCACGCCGCAGGCCGTAGGCAGGCAAGTCTGGGGACCCCCTTTCCCAGAACGCCGACAACGAGCACGTCCGCGGCGGCCGGAGTTCGGGCCTCGGCGGAAAACATGCTAGGTTGCACAACAGGACGTGGGGGTGGCCGCGTTCGACTCGTGGGGATGTACTGAGTGCAGTGGTGAGCTTGGGTGCAAGCTTGCACGGCCGTCGCCACGGTGGCGACATGGCCGGCGGCGAGGAGCTATCGGCTTCGATGGCCATGGTGGTTAGAGGACGCGGATAAGCGCGGGGAGAGGGGGAAACGGTGGCGGAGCTCACAGCGATCACGAAGAGGGGCAAGGCTTGCTCGGAGACGGCTTGGCGACGGCGAATTCATCGATGGAGTCCGGCGGCCGTGCTCGGGGAAGACGACTCGTGGCGGCGATGTGGGGCTCCCGCGGTGGCGTGGCTCGGGGTGGAAGGAAGAGGGGGTCGAGGCGGAGCCTTTGGGCCGGTCAGAGAAGCGAGGGAGAGGCGGTGGCCACGGTGGTGCTTGTCGGCGGCAACGGCTGCGCTCGGCAGGGGATGGGGAGAGAGCCAGAGGGGGGAGAGGGGCACGGGGAGAGTGGGGAAAGTGAGAGGGGGACAAGGGGGAGTGCGTGCCACTCGTAGACGGCGTCCGGGCATCGGCAGAAGCAGGAGGTGGCCGGAGTGTGGCTGCGGGCGCCGGCCACGCGCCTCTCGTCCACCTGGCGAGAGGAGGAGGATGACTGGCAGTGGCCAGTGGGCTGGGCCGAGCTGGGCCAGGCCAGGGCGACAAGTAAGTTCCTTTCTCTCTCCTTTTCTGTTTTTTTATTTATTCTATTATTTCTGTAACTTCAGGGCTTGATGAAAAATGCCAGGGCATTTCCAAAAATCATAAAATTAATCATGGCTACTGCTTAGAATATATCCAACAGCAAACATTTTAGTTTATGATTATTTGAGCATTTAAAATATTTTATAGTATTTAAATGCCCAAATGCAAATACTATAAGAATCTATTATATAATTAAGATAGAAGACAAATAATCCACTACGTTCATCCACACAGATTAAATTACCTCATTCGTTAATTTTAGATATAGACGGCCGAGATTTAAAGATTTAACGTTACATACAAATATTGTGAAGGTGCAGTGTTTTTACACACAAAAATTCCTTCACGTGTCAACTAAAAAAAGGTTTACCACGTACATATGTCCGTAATGAAAAAGGGCAACCACAGTCAACGTATATGAAAAGGACACTTGCACGCAAAACAACACATGCCCAATTCTGATTTGAATTCTAATAGGAGAAGAAAAAACAAAGCCAGTGCTACATAGAGGCAAACATGTCACCTAAACCAATGCCACGTGCATGTCCATAGCTAAAGAAAAGTCCGAAAAGAAAGAGGAAAGCAGTCCGATCTGCATATGAAATCCCTAACAAAAAGTAATGCATTTGATTTAAAAAAATTGCGGTGGGCATTTGATTTAAATTGTAGTATTTTTTTAGGAATATCAAGCTTTACTCCTTTTCTTTAATTTTGCGAGAATATCACATTTCATTGATCAAGGATAAACACGAGCCAGTGCCTCACGGATACAGTCATTAGAGGACTCACAAAATCTAACTAGAATATGTGTCGCAAGATTCAACAGACAGCTTACATGATTACAGTTTTAATGGTGGAGAATAAATGATCTAAAACTTATGTACAACAATAATGTGTTCAATTTTTAGAATCTAACATGTGCAAGGTCCGACCATATTTGCATAGAAAAAATGTTATACGTGTTAGTGTAGGATTCGAGCCAATAATTCAATCAGTTTACCACCAGGAAAAAAACAATCAGTTTACTATCCCCCGGACCGAAGTTGGTAAGGATGAAATAATGTACATATTGTATCCGAAAACTACAACCACCCATGAAGACGAGCTGCATTGTGTCGCTGACATAATGGGTGATGTCAGCAAAATATAATTCATGATTATTTTGCTTTGCATGCTCTACAAATCAGACACGGTAATGATTTTCAATTTGGCCTTTGACGAAGCAGCAGATTATTAAATATATATTTTCTTAAAATTAAGTATATAATGGGATTGTTGATTTACGTAAGAAACTCAATCTAAACCTCAAAGGTAACATATAGTATATCATGATAGACGAGGGATTTTCTTGGACAATAGGCAATATATAGCTCTTTTGATGAACAAGGTTGTAACATGTCGGTCTGAAGTACATGCCCGCACTGTGATGCATTTAAAAAAGGAATGTACAGTCGGATTGTAATAGAATTCGCAAACTGATTTTTTGTAGCAATAAATTCAAACAGTATCTAGAATTAAATACTTCTTACTACTATCGTACATGCACAACATATAATTCGCGGACCACTAAGTACCTGTAGCAGAAAAAGCACCACTATTTAGGTAGGCCAGCCCATAATTCCATCCAAAATAAAATAATATTTAATTTTATTGTAAAAACATAAAATTTACGTACTTTTGAAGGATAGAACTTCAAATATTATCGTCTCTATAGCCAAATTATCAGGCAAACTAAATCTAAGGTCGAAGGGCAAACATTAATGTAAGAGCAGATTCTTCTTTACAGTTACCAGACATTCATGCATTCGAGAAAAAAAATCATTGGTGTATACGAGAAAGAAAACGGTCTAGACAGATTAGGTCAGTATGTCTAATTAGAATATTACAATAATTTTTAGATTGGTTAATTACAAATGAATCACATACAACTTTAAACAAATCTGTGAAACCAGGACAAAATGTATATACTAAAATTGATAGAACTTTAACATACTTCTTGGGGCCTGAATTTTGTGGTAAACGTAACTTGATAGAAATAATTAAAGGTGGAAGCGCAATGTAAGACCCAACTATTTTCACATGTATATACATTAGTTCTAGGAGGAAGGTGAGGTACATCTTTCATGTCCAGGATCCTAACTAAACTATTTTAACAGAATAAAGATACACCCTGCTTATTTTTTTAAGACATAATATAATGTAATGTATATTCTTTTGAACATAAACAAATCTAAGCAACTTTGGAACTAAAACAGTGTTGAAACACGGATCCAGTTTCAAATAATATTAGAATTTCATTTATTTTCTGTACCATGCAGAATATGAAAATGGATAACCCATGTGAATGTAACATGGAGCAGATGTATCAAGATTAGTTGGTTGTTTTGTCAACAAAACATAGAAAAAGTGTAATATATGTATCGACATGATTGAGTTGGATGGGACTGTGGAAGAGAGTTGAGTTTTGACGACTCAAATTTTATGTCTTTCTCATGTTAAGAACTATCTGAAGTAGATTAAAAAGAACAATAATTGAAAATATGTTGAATCCTAAAAAATGTAAGATTGAATCCAATATGATGTGGCGGTGAGTGACTATATTTTCAAGGCAGGCAAGACAATATACATTGAAGCAACAACGATTAATGTTTTTCAAGTGAAAGCCATCATGGAATGGTTACATCATATATGAGTAAATATTCAAAGTAAGAAATGATATCAAATACGTGATAGGTCATATTAGTTTCACTTAATTACTAGATGAAAACTATATGCATGATTTAAAAAGAGATGCTTTGATGAGAGCGGTGTAGAAGAGAGCTTCTAACAATGTTTAGATTTGAACTTTTAAATTATGTGAAAGGATTTCTTAAAGCGTTACCTCAACATGTTACTCCTTTGGTTTCTAATTAGCTATAGACAATGAATCCTAAAAGCTCTAGAGAAAATGTGTACACTTAAACATTTTTAAGAATGACTATCAACATTTTAAAGCTTTAGCTTGATTACATCAAGGAATATTCCATTAATGGTTTGTTTTCAAAGTATTGTTTTTCCAGAAAAAAAGCATGTTCATATAAGAAACAATTGTCCAGGTAGAGTATTCAAGACAATCCCTATATTAGGATAGATACATCTTTTGTAAAATCTAGTCGTGCAAATGCGCAGGTCACCCCGCTAGTTAATCCAATGACCTTAAGATGTCCTAGAAAAATGTGCACCATTTTTGTCAAAGATTTTAACCCAAAACAAAAAGGGTGGGCTTTTTAGAAGGGCATTTCAGGTTCATTGAAAAAGTTTTTAGTAAACCCTAGTTGTTCCAGGGGGGGTGCTGGGGTTCTGTCATCCCCATTTCAAATTTAAAATAAATTTAAACATGATGCACATGTTCAACCAATCCTAATGCATGACTAACACAGGGATGTGACAACTCACCCCCACTCAAAAGAATCTTGTCCCGAGATTTATGATCCTCCGGGAAGAAGGTGGGGTACTCGAGTCGAAGAAGATCCTCCCTTTCCCAAGTGGCTTCTTTCTCGGAATGGTGTGACCATTGAACCTTGAGAAACTTGATATTATAGCGTCGAGTGGTACGCTCGGCTTGATCAAGGATACGAACGGGATATTCCCGATATGAGAGGTTATCTTATAGATCAAGCGTTTCATGGTCCACTCCACGGATAGGATCCGCGAAGCAACGCCTGATTGAGAAACGTGGAAGACATCGTGAACTCTGGAAAGATGCGAAGGTAGTTCCAACTGGTAGGCAACTTCTCCTCATTTTGCAAGAATGTGAAAGGGTCCAATGTAACGAGGAGCCAATTTGTTTTTGATACCGAAATGATGGGTTCCCTTTAATGGGGTAACCCAAAGGTAAGCCTTCTCACCGACTTCATAAGTCATGAGCTTATGTTTACGATCATATTGGCTCTTTTGACGAGATTGGGCTGTTTTCAATTTCTCACGAATAACTCGAACCTGCTCTTCTGCTTCCTGAATCATATCCGGGCCAAAGAGTTGTCTTTCCCCGGTTTCTGACCAGTTAAGAGGCGTTCGACATTTTCGTCCATAGAGAACTTCGAAAGGAGCTTTTCCCAAACTAGATTGATAACTATTGTTATAAGCAAACTCCGCGAATGGAAGGCATTTCTCCCAACCCATTCCGAATGAGATGACAGAAGCTCGGAGCATATCTTCTAGAATTTGATTGACTCGCTCTACTTGACCACTTTACTGAGGATGGAAGGCGGTGCTAAAAGAGAGACGAGTTCCCATAGCATTTTAGAAACTTCCCCAAAATCGAGAGGTGAAGAGACTCCCACAGTCTGAGTTAATTTTCAATGGGACACCATGAAGTGACACTATTCGGGAGATGTATAAATCAGCTAGCTGGCTAGCGGTGATAGTCTCACGAACAGGTAGGAAATGGGCTACTTTGGAAAGACGGTCGATCACGAGGAAGATGGCATTATTCCCTCTCTTGGTCCTGGGAAACCCAATAATGAAATCCATACTGATTTTATCCCATTTCCACTCAGGAATAGCCAAAGGTTGAAGGGTGCCAGCAGGCTGTTGATGCTTTGCTTTAACACGATGACAAACGTCGCAATTAGCAATGTATTGAGCGATTTCTCTCTTCATCCTAGTCCACCAAAACCTATGGCGTAGGTCTTGATACATTTTAGTACTACCGGATGAATGGTGAGAGGGGATTCATGAGCTTCCTTAAGGATCAGCCGCCTCAGGTTTCATGCCTTGGGAACCACTAAGCGGTTTCCAAAGTATACGACACCTTGATCATCAACGGAGAAACAATTCACGACTCCTTTCTTAATGTTTCTCCTAATACGGGAGATTCCCGGATCTACATTCTATGCCTTGATGATCTGATCCGTAAGGGTAGGTTTCGCCACCAGGGTGGATAGGAATCCTCGAGGAACAATGTGAAGATTGAGCTTACGAAATTTCTCGTGGAAAAGTGGTTGACTTTGTTGTAACATCAGGTTGTTACAATAAGATTTATGACTTAGCGCATCAGCCATGACATTGGCTTTACCCGGGGTGTAAGTTATTCCTAAGTCATAATCCGAGATCAACTCGACCCAATGTCTTTGCCTGAGATTCAAATCCGGTTGGGTGAAGATATATTTCAAACTTTGGTGATCGGTGAAGATCTCGCAACGATTCCCGAGGAGGTAATGTCGCCAAGTTTTGAGTGCATGGACTACAGCTGCAAGCTCTAAATCATGTGTGGGATAGTTTTCCTCATGTGGGTGTACTTGCCGTGTAGCATAGGCAATTACCTGACGATCTTGCATGAGTATGCAACCTAGTCCTTGTCGTGAGGCGTCGCAATAGATAATAAAGTCCTTGGAGAAATCTGGTGGTACCAGTACGGGAGCAGATGTCAGGCGTCTTTTCAGTTCCTAAAAGCTGAACTCGCACTGTGGGGTCCACTCGAACTTTTTATCTTTCTTGAGGAGTTCAGTTAGAGGTTTAGCAACCTTGGAGAAATTCTCGACGAAGTGGTGGCAATAGCTCGCTAAGCCAAGGAAGCTCCGAACTTGCTTGACCATCTCAGGTGGAGTCCAATCAAGGACAGCTTGAACTCGCTCGGGATTGACAGCAATACCCTTACCAAAGATTACATGGCCTAGATAGGTCACTTCTGGCAACCAGAATTCACACTTGGAGAATTTGGCATAAAGGCGATGCTCTCGAAGTTTCGTCAACACCAGCCTTAGATGTTTGGCATGTTCCTCTTCAGTCTTGGAGTAGATGAGTATGTCATCGAGGTAAACTACGACGAATTTATCCAAATACTCCATGAAGACCGAGTTCATTAACCGAGAGAAGGTGGCTGGGGCATTGGTTAAACCGAAGGACATAATGGTGTACTCGTATTGGCCATAGCGAGTTAGAAAGGCCATTTTGGGAATGTCCCTGTTTCTGATTTTGATTTGATGGTAGCCCAACCTCAAATCCATCTTGGAAAAGACTGAGGATCCAACGAACTGATCATACAGATCGTTGATCCTGGGAAGCGGATACTTGTTCTTGATGGTGACCAAGTTGACAGGTCGGTAATCTACAACCATCCGATCCGTTCCATCCTTCTTCTTGACAAAGAGGACGGGGCAAGCCCAAGGAGAGGAACTAGGACAGATGAAACCCTTTTTCAAGGACTCATCGAGTTGGTTCTTAAGCTCGGCTAGTTCTAAGGGTGCCATCTTATAGGGTCTTCTAGAAATTGGAACGATTCCTAGAACAAGGTCTATCACAAACTCGACATCCCTCTCAGGTGGAACACCTAGCAGTTCTTCTGGAAAGACATCCGGAAAGTCTCGGACTACCGGAATATCCTCAAGGTCTGGAAGGGGTTGGCATTTAGGGAGTAAAGCTGGCGCTTGGCCACTCGAGTTAAGACATTGACTGTCCTGCCCGATGGGTGAGTAAGTTGAACGGTTCTAGTGGCACAATCCATCTTAGCATAATGGGCTGACATCCTATCCATACCCAAGATGATGCTAATGTCCGAGGACTTAAGAGCTATTAAGGATGCAAGGAAGACAAGTCTATCAACAAGAATTTCGTTCCCATGGCTTACTCTAGAAGTTTGCCATTTGGAACCCGGAGTTTGAATTACCATGGAAGTGGGCATGTCATAGAATGCCGTGTTATGCAATCGAGCATAGTTCTCGGATATGAATGAATGAGATGCTCCAGTATCAAAAAGAACAGATGCCAGATGGCAATTAACAAGGAGCGTACCAAGGACGACGTTAGGATCCTCATGAGCCTCCTCAGCTGAAACATAGTTGACATGGCCACGTGCAGTGGTGACCGGCTTGGCGTAGAATGTCTTTCCCGCTGGCTTACCACGGCCAACAGACTTTCCAGACTGATTGGGGTTGTTGTTCTGGGGACACTCTCGACTATAGTGACCCGGATCTCCACACTTGAAACATGTCACAACATTGGGGCGTGGAGCAGCATTAGCAGCGGGGCCACCATAGGGCTTGGGCGGTGCAAACTGCTGGTTGGGGCGAGGCGCCTCAAAGGATGGCCTCGGAATGAACCTGGTTGGCAGTGTCGTGCTTGGAATCCACACCCGGCGCTTCTGAGATCTAGATCCGGATGAAGAGCCAAAATCACGAGAGTGCTTGCGTGAAGCGTCATAGTCAGACTGGCCTGTCTCAGCACTGATGGCTTTATTGACCAACTTCTGAAAGGAGGTGCACTCGTGCATACGAAGATCGTGGCGAAGCTCAGGGCTAAGTCCCTTGCGGAACCTTGCATGCTTCTTAGTGTCGGTGGATACCTCTTCGGGAGCATATCGTGGCAGATTCCCAAATTCACGGCTATATGCATCCACAGTCAGTCTTCCTTGGGTGAAATTGCAGAACTCTTCCCTCTTGCGATCTATGAGACCTTCCGGAATGTGATGCTCACGGAAAGCCTCACTGAATTCAGCCCAAGTAGTGATTTGGCCGACCGGGCGCATAGCTTCAAAAATTTCCTACCAAAGGCTAGCAGGGCCTTTGAGGTGATAGGCAGCATAAGTAACCTTATCAGCTTCGGCTACGTTGGCAGAACGTAGCTTGTGGGTGATGCTGTGAAGCCAGTCATCCGCGTCGAGGGGCTCGACGGAATGATTAAACTTTGGTGGGTACAACTTGATGAAGTCATTGATTGACACCAAGTCATTTCGCTGACGGCGTGCAATGTTCTGCTCAATCCGCTCCAGCAAGCAGTTAGTCTCACACTTGTTTCTTTCCGCCTCCAGCATCACTTCGGCCAGAGAAGGCAGGTGAGGCAGATTTTCACACCTAGCTACACTGGCTTCCCCCTGCTCCGGGGCAGCAGGGTTGCTGCGGGTGTTGACCATCCTAGGAGAAAACAAGACAACAGTTTAGATAAGGATGGCACAAACTTAGCAAGGAAGTGCAGAATGTAGTGGATAACATGGAATGCTAAGATGTTCATTGCACGACATGGTAATATAGAAACTGCCATATATATACCATTGGTCATACACACCGTACATAGTTTAGTACAAGCCTAGGCTAGAGTACAACTATGGTGAAAGACATTACATCTCATCGGAGGCATTCCAAGCTCCTATACATTATTTTTCTACACCTCCGGAGTGTGATACACACCAAGTCGTATCACACGGTCACGCAGGACTGTGGAGAACACAACTACTACAATACTAGTGAAACTACTACTAGTTCAAACGGCTCCGTAGAAATCCTCATAGAAGTCTCCACCAAAGCCTGGAAGTGGAACATGATCATCTGGGAACAGACGGTCCTGCGGAGCATCCGGACCATAGGGACTCGGATGTGGCCTTGGTCCCACAGGTGGTGGCAGACGGGGACCACGAGGAGGGGTGATGCCTCCTACATCGTGCCACTCCATACAATTTGGCAATCCAGACCGTACAGGGTACAGATCCCTCAGATCCATGTATCCTGCTTGTACCGCCGGTGCAAACCGAGTCAAAGTGGCCCAGTGATCAGCACGAGAGTTAAAAAGTTCCATATGCAAGGCCCGATTTTCGCGGTCCTTATCCTCGAGCATCTCGGCAGTGGTGCGGAGTAGTGACTCCTCATGTGTGGGGTCAGCATAAATAGCCTGGAGATACCCTCGTGCTCCCGGAAGTGAAGCTGGCATATAACGGAAGTCGGTGTTCCGAAGCAGGCTAGTCCGGACTCGCATGATGGTCATCATGGAATAGGCAGCATCCTGCACAGCCATCTCAATAGTAACCCTGAGTCCATAGGAACAGTGAAGGGGCTCAGTGGCTCCAGGATAAGAGGGATATATCCTGACGGTACAGAGGTACTAGCTCTGGTTGAAGTCTCGGAATTTCTCTTTGACAGTGTATTCGGGATACCAACGCTAACCCGTCTTGATCATTACCCAGACTAACATAGCAGTATGACCGGGCACATCGAGGCACTGGGTCAGGCGAACCACTTGGTTTTGAGCACGAGTGGCTATCTGAAAGCACAACCACAATGCAAAGACATTAGAATTTCTAGGGAAAATTGGACAGCATAATAGCTGTAAATGCTCAGAAAAGGATTGAGACATCCACAACAGTTTGCAATACCACTCAACAACATCATATCAAGGTTCTGATTCAACTGGCAACATACTAAAAGTAGTGGAAACTGTACTGAGGCTTGTAACAACAACCCTATAAGCTACTACGGATTAGTAACACGTGAACCTGATAGAAGAAGAGAGCCTAGTACTTAACCCACGTTGAATGAGAAGATAATGACTCAGATCAGAGGGCATAAGGTAAAGGAGTAAAAGAGCCTTACGTTCCCTCCCACAATCAATTCCCCTACATATAACTAAAGCATTTCTAGACTCGACATCGACCAGTTTGGCTCAACAAACCTACAGGCAGTCCGGCTCTGATGCCAACGCTGTCAGGACCCTGATTCCAAGTCACAACGATCTAGCCGGTAACACCTCATATCACATTGCGGCCTCACGCACAGTATCCCACGGGTGTCGCCTTACCATGGCCCGGGACCGTTTGCGCCTTTTGGCTCACGTATATGATAGTGTCGCTAGCATCCAAATGACAGAGAACCCGGGCCGACATTGCTAGTCGTGAACCCAAAGCAGCACATACCTATGGAGACAGGCATACATGAATCACATCGAGCATGTCGGTCATCAGCGTGTGAATCCGGGCTGTAGCACTGGGCTAACAGGACTCCGGGGAACCCGGGCTGTAGCAGGCTAGGCAGGACTCCGATGTCACCGCGTGACATTTCCACGAAGGGACAGACATAGGATCGAGGTGAAACACATGCCGGCCAGTCAAGTGTCCTGAGCAGTAGTGCTGGGCTAGCAGGACTCCGCTGAACCGGGCTGTAGCGGACTACTATGGCTCGAGGAGCACTAGACTACATTTCCCCATAAGAAAGGCTGCCAAGGATAAACAACTAGATTGTCGGATCCCACACATACCAAGCATTTCAATCATACACACAATATGCTCGATATGTGCAAATACAACATGGCATCACAACAAAACTCTACAACTCAAGTACTTTATTTAAAGGCTCCAGAGAGCCATACATAACATGTTCATACAGGTAGGGGTCACATGACCCAACACTCAAGTCATACAAGCATACAAGCACATGCAGAAGCAAATAGTCTGAGTACAGACACTAGAAAGCAAGAAGGCTTCTCGAAGCCTGTCTATCTACATAGGGCCCTCCATGGCCAGGATCACCACCTGGGTGGCTAGTCACTCGTTGACATCAAGGTCTACGTAGAACCCATCGGAGGGGGTGGTGCTGTCATCTGAAAACAGTAATTAAGCAAACATGAGTACAAAGGTACTCAGCAAGTCTTACATCAGAACCTACTATACATGCTCGTTCTCAAGAAGGTGGTGGAGTTATTGCAGCAAGCCAGCTTTGACTCTTGGCTAAGCTATCCTATGAAACACCACTAATAAAATAGTTTTCACACATGAGTCCACTACTCACCAACACAATACTCCACCGGGGATCCTCCCTCGTCATCCTACAAGAGGGCCATCCTCGCTACTCACACTTATCTTGAGTCTTTTAGTAGTATCCATTAACTTGTCTATGAACTTTATAGGCAACCAAGTAGTCCTTTACCACGGACGCGGCTATTCGAATAGTTTTATACCCTGCAGGGGTGTACTTCTTCATACACGCTTTGACCACTTACCGCCGTTTACACGACATGTACTCGGCAACCTTCAAGCAGAAGCCCAACGAGGGTGTCGGCCACGGCCTACCTAAACACTCAAGCCTCTAGTCCAGGTTTATCGCCTATGCAGGTTCCATCCGCAGGGAGTCCGGACGAGGTTTCCACATACGGCCCCGAACGATGTGAACAGAGTTCCCGAGACACCAAACGGGTGACTCGGTACACCGTGCCACGGTGTATCTACCGCAACATAGCCCACCCCTAGGGTCAACGCTATGCACGGCCGCCAACACATAACCTACAAACACCAGAAACTAATTGCAACTCCTGGACAGAGTACTAGGGTGAATAAGAAGCCGAGAGGGTCCATTGGTTTCGGGCCCAATGTATGGTAGTAACTGAATCTTAAATCACACATACAGATGTCAGTTCTTATGGACGGCCTCAATGAAACAGCCCACCATGAACTACTACATGGCCTCTTATCAATACCTTTACCAAATCATGTTCAACACATCCCTCACATTACCGACATAATCATTTCACTCTAGCCCATCACCCAGATGAACTAGACCTGACACAACTCTAAGCATTGCAGGCATAGCAAGGTAGGAAACACATACATGGCTCAATCAACTCCTACACATGCTAGTGGGTTTCATCTAGTTACTCTGGCAATTACAGGTCATGCAGAGGATAAGGGTTCAACTACCGTAGCACACAACGGTTTGAATCGCGTTGTCTTAATGCAGTAAACAAGAGCAGAAGTGAGAACATGGGTTTGTATCTGAATGATCAATGGGTTGCTTGCCTGATGTAGTGGTAGTAGGGTACTGCCCTTCAGACGGATACTCGGGGTTATCCTCGGAGGCAGAACCTACCACGAAAGACACACCGAAACATAATCAACACATGACAATATGCAACAATATGATGCATGCTATGACATGGCAAAATGAATGTGTCTTGGCCTAATGCAAGCTAAAACAGAAATGAATGAACTCATTTGAATCAAAGATTCAAATGTTAGTTCATTTAACATAGCCTTATTAGTGCATTATCTTATTTTGCTTAAACAGCAAGGTTAACTTGTTTTGTCATGCATGAAACCATTACAGATGGATAGATTGAATTTTTCTGATCATTTTTCATATATAATTTGTTTGATTTGGAGCTATGGTTGATTTTCTATGATTTTTAGAAGTTTTGGCTATTTTCTGGTATTTCCTATATAAAAATAAATCCAGAAAAGAATAAATGTGTCAGCACTACGTCACTATGACGTCAGTGAGTCAAAGGCGCCAGGGCCAGCCAAACCTGACTGGTGGGCCCTGTCTGTCAGTGTCTGAGCTAATTAACAGGATTAAGTTAGTACTAATTAACTGTCAGTGGGGCCTGGGCCCACATGTCAGTGACTAAACTAATTAAAATTAGTTAACACTAATCCTAAACTAATTAACAGGCTAGCCCCACCTGTCATAGGCTCAGGGGGGAAGTCAACCTGGGCCCATGCATCAGTCCACGGTCGAAAAGTCGTCAACTCGCCGGCGGCTTGACGCCGGCGATGACAGACGCGGCGGAGGGGCTCGGGTTTTGCCACATTCGACCAAATCGGTTGTGGTTTGGTCCTACGAGTAGCTGGGGACAAGCCGCGGCATTTGGTGGTGGAGGTGGAGCTCAGGGAGGCCGGAAACGACGGTGGCGAGCACGTCCGCGGCGGCCAGAGTTCGGGCCTCGGCGGAAAACATGCTAGGTTGCACAACAGGACGTGGGGGTGGCCGCGTTCGACTCGTGGGGATGTACTGAGTGAAGTGGTGAGCTCGGGTGCAAGCTTGCACGGCCGTGGCCATGGTGGCGACATGGCCGGTGGCGAGGAGCTATCGGCTATGATGGCCATGGTGGTTAGAGGACGCGGATGAGCGCGGGGAGAGGGGGAAACGGTGGCGGAGCTCACAGCGATCACGAAGAAGGGCTCGGCTTGCTCGGAGACGGCTTGGTGACGGCAAATCCGTCGATGGAGTCTGGCGGCCGTGCTCGGGGAAGATGACTCGTGGCGGCGATGTGGGGCTCCCGCGGTGGCGTGGCTCGGGGTGGAAGGAAGAGGGGGTCGAGGCGGAGCCTCTGGGCCGGTCAGAGAAGCGAGGGGGAGGCGGTGGCCGCGGTGCTGCTTGTCGGTGGCGACGGCCGCGCTCGGCAGGGGATGGGGAGAGAGCCAGAGGGGGGAGAGGGGCATGGGGAGAGTGGGGAAAGTGAGAGGGGGACGAGGGGGAGTGCGTGGCACTCGTAGACGGCGTCCAGGCGTCGGCAGAAGCAGGAGGTGGACGGCGTGTGGCTGCGGGCGCCGGCCACGTGCCTCTCATCCTCCTGGCAAGAGGAGGAGGATGACTGGCAGTGGCCAGTGGGCTGGGCCGAGCTGGGCCAGGCCAGGGCGACAGGCAAGTTCCTTTCTCTCTCCTTTTCTGTTTTTTTATTTATTCTATTATTTCTGTAACTTCATGGCTTTATTAAAAATGCCAGGGCATTTCCAAAAATCATGAAATTAATCATGGCTACTGCTTAGAATATATCCAACAGCAAACATTTTAGTTTATGATTATTTGAGCATTTAAAATATTTTATAGCATTTAAATGCCCAAATGCAAATACTATAAGAATTAATCCAATGACCTTAAGATGTCCTAGAAAAATGTGCACCATTTTTGTCAAAGGTTTTAACCCAAAACAAAAAGGGTGGGCTTTTTAGAAGGGCATTTCAGGTTCATTGAAAAAGTTTTTAGTAAACCCTAGTTGTTCCAGGGGGGTGCTGGGGGTTCTGTCATCCCCATTTCAAATTTAAAATAAATTTAAACATGATGCACATGTTCAACCAGTCCTAATGCATGACTAACACATGGATGTGACAGTCACCGCGTGACATTTCCCCGAAGGGACAGACACAAGAACGAAGTGGATCACATGGCGGCCAGTCTAAGTGTTCCGGAGCAGTAGTAACTGGGCTAACAGGACTCCGGTGAACCGGGCTATAGCGGACTACTATGGCTCATGAAAGCACAAGACTACATTTCCCCATAAGAGAGGCTACCAAGGATAAACAACTAGGTTGTCGGATCCCACACCTACCAAGCATTTCAATCATACACACAATATGCTCGACATGTGTAAATACAACATGGCATCACAACAAAACTCTACGACTCAAGGAATTTATTCAATAGGCTCCGAGGAGAGAGATATTACAAACATGGGTCTCATGACCCAGCAATCCAGTCATACAAGCAATAGCACAAGCGGAAGCTTAAACATGTCTAAGTACAGACAACTACAAATGAAAAAGGCTGAGAAGCCTTACTATCTACAAGATCCTGCCAAGGGCACAAGATCGTAGGTGAGGTAACGAGCTAAACGTCGAAGTCCACGCGGAACTACTAGCGAGACTGAAGTCTCTCTGCAAAAACATAAATTAAGCAAACGTGAGTACAAATGTACCCAACAAGACTTACATCAGAACTAGCTACATATGCATCGGTATCAAGAAAGGGGTGCTGGAGTTTGACTACAGCAAGCCAGCTTTGACTCGGTGGATATCTTAAACTACGACTGCAAGCAACTTTCTTGAGGCCACATATTCACCATAACAATACACCACTATGGATCCGCTCCCGTCTTCGTACAAGAAGGCCATCCATAGCACTCACGCTTATCTTGTGAGTTTTAGAGTATCCACTTCAAGTTATCTATGAACTGTTATAGGCAACCCAGAAGTCCATTACCACTGACACGGCTATTCGAATAGATGATGTTAACCCTGCAGGGATGTACTTCTTCACACACGCTCTCTCCACTAACCACCATGTACACGTAGTGTATCTCGGCAACCTTCAAGCGAAAGCATGGCAAGGGTGTCGGCCGTGACCTGACTAACCACACAAGTCTCTCGTCCAGGTTTATCGCCTATTCAGGTTCCATCTGCAAGGAGATCCGGCCGAGGTGTCGCTCACGGCCCCAAACAATGTGTGCAGGGTTCCCAAGCCCACCATCCGGGTGCCACTTGGTACACCGTGCCACTATGCCTAGTCTATCCCAAGCCCACCTGTACCGGGTGCCACTTGGTAGACTACTAACACTACCTACAAACACCAGAAACTAGTTGCAACTCCTGGACAGAGATCATGTTGATTAATAAGCCGAGAGGGTCCGAGTTACGGGAACCCAGTGTGTGGTAGTAACTGTTCATGGATCACAAACACAGAACTCAGTTCCTGAGGAAGGTTTCAATGCGACAACCCACCATGTACTCCTACATGGCCTCTCACTGCTACCTTTACCAAATCGTGTTCACACACTTAGCTCACACACAGTAGGACATGTTCATCACCATTCCAATTCATCCCCGATGAATCAGACCTGACTCAACTCTAAGCAGTAGCAGACATGACAAACAAGCATGAATGAGTAGGAACATCAGGGCTCAAACAACTCCTACTCATGCTAGTGGGTTTCATCTATTTACTGTGGCAATGACAGGTCATGCAGAGGAAAGGGGTTCAACTACCGCATCATGTAACAGTTGAATCGTTGTTGTCGTAATGCAGTAAAAGAGAGCAGGAGCAAGAGAGTGGGATTGTATCGGAATGAACAAGGGGTTTTGCTTGCCTGGCACTTATGAAGATAGTATAGCTCTTCATCGGTGTCATCGAACTCATCGTCAGAACCACGTCTATCGAGAGGGGACAACCACCGACAATCAAGAGGGAACACAATCAATGCAACGCACAATATGATGCATGATCATGACATGTCAACATGCTGTGATTTGAGCTAATGCAGCTAAGAACAGAAGGGTTTGAGTTGATTTGAACCAAGGGTTCAAATTCAAATTCAAACTAAGAACTTATAAGGTGCATTATCATGTTTTGAACTAAACAATGAGGTTAAGTTGTTTAAACATGCATGAAACCAGTATAGATGGATAGATTGGATTTTTTGATCATTTTTCATATATAAATTATTCCATTTGGTGTTACGGTTTAATTCCTATGATTTTTAGAAGTTTAAGACATTTTCTGAATTAAATAAATCATTTTGACTTATTTGAATTCCAGAAAAGGATTTATAATGCCAGAGTGACATCAGCACCATGTCAGCAAGTCAATGAGTCGGTCCAGGTCAAACCTGACCAGTGGGGTCCACTAGTCAGTGACCCAGTGTTGTTTATTGTCACTGACACGTGGGGTCGGGTCAACAGGTGACGTGGCCAGGTCAAACTGACCTGTGGGACTAGTGGGGTTAGTTTAAACTAAACAAATACTAAACCATGTTTAGTTAGACGGTGGGGCCCGGCTGTCAGTGCCTCTAGGATTAATTAGTGGGGCTGTTACCGGCTAATGACTTAGCCACATCAGCGTCGCCGGATTAAGGGCCGACGACCTTACAGTGCTGCGGCGTCTCGCTGGGGTGGCGCTAGGGCAGCGGCTGGGCACGCTGAGGTCACCACGAGGAAGCCCTCGCTCGCCCACATCCAGGGGTGCACGCAGCTGGGCGCAGGGAGGCTAGGGTCGACGGCGGCGACCACTTGGGCGGCGGCCGGAGTTCGGGCGTGAGCGCGGGAGGTGCTGCGGTGCGAAAACGAGCACGAGGATGGAGGGAAAATGAAGAGGAGCTCACGGGGATGCAGCAGGGCAGGTCAGTGGCCTCGGGGGACGCTCTGGACGAGGAGATTCGACGGAGTCGATCTCCGGCACCGGAGGTGAAGATGATGACGCTCCGGTCGACTGGGGCCTCTTCTGGTTGCGTGCGTCAGGTGTGTTGCTCCACGAGGTCTTGGAGGAGCTCGGGGACGCGGAGAGGGAGCGAGGGAGTGGCTGCGGCCATGGTGGAGCTCCTCGGTGGCGGCGGCGCGGTTCGGTGAGGTGGGGAATAGCAAGGGGGAGAGAACCAGAGGAGGGGAGAGAGAGCAGCGAGTGAGGGAGAGGAGAGAGGGGTCTCAGGGCGTCTCCATGGCACGTCTGTAGGGGTCGAGGCTGCGCGGCTGAAGCAGGAGGTGGCAAGGCGTCATCGGCGTGCAAGCCACGCACCTGTCTGTCCTCCTGGCAGGAGGAAGAAGACCACCCAGCCCCTGGTGGGCTGGGCCTCTTCTGCCAGGTAAGGCCCAGGTAGGTTTTCCCTCTTTGTTTTATTCCTGTTCTGTTTTCTATTTTTCCACTACTTTTTTGGCTTTAGTAAAAATACTAGAGAATTTTGTAAAATGCTGCAATAATTTGTGGACACTCCATGGATCATTCCAGTGGCCCACATTTAATTTCAGCATTATTTGAGCATTTAAATTATTTATAGTGTTTAAATGCCCAAAGTCAAATACAATATGATTTAATTCAAAAATCCAGGAATGACCTAGAAAAGTATGCATCATTTTTGTCAGAGGTTCTAGACCAATACAAAAGTGATGAACATTTATCAAGGGCATTTTGGGTTCATTGAAATGATATTATTATGACCCTAGTTGAATTTCATTTGCTGCTAGGGTTTATCAGTCCCCATTTCAACTTTCAAAGAAATTTAGACATGATGCATGGATTCTTGTGCAACTATTTACAATCAAATTCTAGGGTCTGTGACAATGCAAGCGGAGAGAGAGGATTGTGTGTGCGTAGCAAGGATTGGGGGTGCGGCCGCTCGAGCGCACCATTAATATGGAGTAGTGGGAGTTGTGGGAGAGAGGCGAGAAGCAGTCAAACCAATGGCTCGCCTCCCGGTGAGCCTGCACACCGGACTGCTGGCATGCCTACAAAGTTTCACACAGCTACTCGCACGCCTCCCGATGACACTGCGCAGCAAGCATGCCTCCCTCAATTCACACACCTGCACACATGCCTCCCTGTCTGCCTGAGCGGCGGACTTCTCGCATGCGTCCCGTCAACTCACGCCTGCTCACATGGCACACGGGTCGGGCGGTGGCACATATATTGTTTTTCTATTTGGATGATTAATAATGCTGCTTTATTTCTTAACCGAAGCATGGCATGTATCCATTGTTGGTCTAATGCTCACGGTTCGAATAAAAAATCTGTTTGTGATATTGGTTCCCAATTATTAATAATCTTGTAATTAGATAAAGATTGGATCAAAACTGGTCTAAATTTAACAAAAAAAAGTACAATGTCACTTTGTATTGGTGTCCATATGACAACATGATAAGTTTCATGAACTTCAAATAAGTTTTGGATGTACTAGAATTTAAAAATCAAGATTCTCAATGTTTGAAATTTGTTGCACGAGGAGTAAACATGCTCCCAGTGAGACACATGTGTTTTTGCAATCCATTTAGGTGCACTGTCACGTGTGCATGTAGCTCAAATTTGATTTTTGCACATTATACCCATAGAAAATCAATCAATCAATGTACTAAAACGTCTTAATGATCTCTGTTATTTTTTTGAAATTAAAACGTCCCTCCTTTGGTAACATGTATGTTCACCGTGGGATAATTAATTTAACATGCATCATAGTTTCGGTAGATTCGCGGTGTGTGTGTGTGGGTGTGTGCGTCTGGGGGTGGCGGGTGGCTCACAGTACACTACGAGTTGTGAGCCACCGTGTGGGTTGGCCATTTTGTTAGGCAGGCTGGTGCCATATCAGAGTCGTGGAATTATTATCTAAAACATTACACAACCCTTTCATACATAAATGTTTTGCCACATGCAGTCGATGGTTGTCTTACACGACACACGATACTCGCGTGAGACACTTTCTATGGGCCCGCGAGGCTGTCGTCCATCACTTTGACGAACAGCCGGCAGTGAGGTTAATTTGACCAGAAAGGTAGAATCTTTTTTGTTTGTGTTATGGTGGTATATAGTACGCGTCCAAGAGGTGGGAGGGGACTAGCATATATACTATACGTATGCGTCCATGAACAACTACACCTCACTCAGTGTCGGGACATTTTGGTTACCGAGGCACGTGCCACATCAAAATTGTGAAATTGGTTATTCAAACATCACACAACACCTTTTGGGGCCACATGCATATATATCCTAGCTAGGACACTCATGTGTGACGCTTCCATCTGTAGGCCCACGAGGCCATCGTCGATGCATGCATGCGTGCATCACTTTGGCCTACATCGGGAGAGGTTAATTAATTTAACCATTGATGAGGATTCTTTTAGGTTGTACATATATTATGACTGGAGCATATAGTATGCGGTGAAGAAGGGGGAAGGGGACCATCATATGTAGTATGCTTGATATGAACCTCGCTCTATGTGGGTGCATGGTTTACGGTTTTTGAGGCTTGTGGCACATTAAAGTTGTGCATTTTGGGTATTCAACATATATATGTTCGGCCCACATGCTAAGCGGTGGTGGTTGTTCTCTTGCACCCACTTAAGTGGTTATCAGCGATATGCCGATATCGATCTTTCCATCTGTGGGCCCGCTTGTTCCATCACTTCTTTTTGCCTGACAATAAGAGAGGTTAATTTTACTTAGGAGGGGCTTATTATTTTTCTCTGGGATGACATGCATGATACACTTTGAGCACACACACATGCACATGTATGCATGAATCCCTCCCATCGAGTCGAAGTGGCTAGTACCACGACACATCATGAACCGATCTCGCTCTGTGTGGGGAGCTAGTGTACGATTTTTGACACACGCGCCATCAATGTTGTGTATTCAAACATGCATGCACGCACCACCTTCATACATATGCATGTAGTGGTTGCCTTTGAACGATACACTCCCTCACGTGGTTATCGGTGACAAGCCTATATATTCATGGGCCCGTGTGGACATCCATATCACCTTGACCAACAACAAGATAGGTTACCATGGAGGATTCTTCATTTGGTTCGTGTTATCGTACTATTGGTCATGGTGAGATTCAGACCTAATTAAGTATGAGCGCATATACTATGCACACATGCATGCATATATGAATCCCCGTCATTGGCTTGAAGTGTGGTGTAACATACATATGCATCGTCAACCTAACCCTCACTCGTTGTGGGGATTTCTAGTTCGAAATCACGGTGCCACATCAAAGTTGTTCCATTGTTACTCAAAAACACACCTATCCATACATATGTTTGGGCCACATGCATGCAGTGGTTGTCTTCGGGGACTAGCTACTTGCGTGATTATTGTCGAGCTAGCCCATCTCCGGGGTCGCATGGACGTCCATCACTTTGACCAACAACAAGAGAGAGGTTGTATGACCAAGGTGGATTATTCTCGGTCCATTTTACGATCCATCTTGGTGAGATATATGCCTCTCTGGCCCGCCGACTGAAAGTGTGTGTGTGGGGGCAGGGGTTGCTACATCGCACTTTGCTAGGTGAACCTCGGTTGGGGGGACATGCATTCATAGCTTAATTAGGATTCCCTTCGTGGTGACACGAGGGGGGTGGGGTGCTGCTAGCTAC
>NC_041390.1:254488886-254555780 GCF_002162155.2 Triticum dicoccoides | reverse complement strand
TGAACCTCGGTTGGGGGGCACATGCATTCATAGATTAGGATTCCCTTCATGCCGACACGAGGGAGGAGGGGGTCTTCTAGCTACTTCACACTTTAATAGCTGAACCTCGATTGAGGGGGAGGGGGCATGCATTCATAGCTTAGGATTCCCTTCGTGCCGACACGAGGGGGGTGGGGGCAAGCAATACCATGCGCTTTGCGAGAGAGGTGCCACATCGAAGTTGAATTTGGTATTTGAAAATCAAACCACCCTTTTGATACATAAATTTGGTCCACATGCAAGTGTGTTTGTTTTTGTGACCCTCTCCCACGTCAGTTTTCACCAAATTTATGAACATTAGACAAGTCAGATGACACAACAAACACGGTTCACTCAAACTAACCGTGTGCCACGCCACTGCACTTGTCACGCACACATCCGCACAATACATTGGGCTCCACGAGGCTCCCCCTCTCAAAAATATCTGCCCGCCTCGAGTGTTTTCTGTTTCATAACACACGGTTGTTATCTCCGGACCGTGTGCGATGTTTCTTGTTCCCAATCCCGCTTGCATCCCTAGAAAATATCTTCCCGCCTCGAGGGTTTTTCTGTTTCATAACACACGTTTGTTATCTCCGGACTGTGTGCGATGAACTATCATCAAAATTTTCAATAGTCCGGCATTTCTCTCCCGCCTTTGACTCACGCATAGTAAAATTTTCAGTACCCGCGTCATTTCCTCAAACACCCTGCGCCCCCTCCACACGCACACACCAAAACCTCCTCAGGCGTGCGCGCGCGCGCACACACACACACACAAACACGCACACACCCTCCCTCGCTCGAAACCCTAGCAAAGTCCCCGCCGCCGCTGCTGCAAGGCCTCCATAGTCAACATCTGATGGATTGCCCGTGCAGCTTACCCACCGATCTCCATACCCAGGCCGCCCTGAGTTTATTAGATGACGCCTGCCAAATGCCCACTTTCCCACAGATCCCCATCCCCCACTCCAGAGCATCACAGCCTAAGCCCGGCTACGCTTCCCGTGGAGCTCGGGGAGCGACTAGCCCAAAAGAGGTATATAGCCGTCTCTTCGTCCGACATTGCCGAGGAAGCTGATGACCATTACTGGTGGCAGGCACTCAAGCAGCCGGCTAGAGTATGCGGGCATGTGTCGTCTGCCGGCTACGACATCGAGGTCATCGACAGCGAGGCCCTGAGGAGGGCTGTGTCACAGGTTAAGTGGCCACCCCCAACCCCTCGGGTTCAACCGCCATCGATCTCATCCATGGCCCCGCCACTGATCTCCTCTGGCTCGCTATCAACAATTTTCCATTCTACATCGCCATTGAGCCCCTTTTGTCATTTCTGAAGGACATGTTCTGCGACGCTGGCTTGGGATCCACAGCTTCCAAGTCAGACCTCGTCGACAGTGACCACGAGGAGGGCACCCTCTCCGGCTCTTCCAAGGGGAAAGAGCCCATCTGCTCTTCCAAGGGGAAAGTGCCCGTCTACGACATCAGGGAGGGCACCCTACAGCTATGCTCTTTGGGGGGAAGGATCCCATCTGCGACAACATGGAGCGCATCCAGGGTCCATGCTCTTCCCACGGGAATGAGCCCATCCGTGACAAGTGAGGAAACCCATGATTTGTTTTGCAGTGCCTCTTCACAGGGGGAAACCCATGATTTGTTTTGTCGAGTCCCTTTTGTAGTGTAGTGAGAATATGTCCAGTTTTAATTGCTATTTCTGGTTGTTTGCAGTATGACTTGTCTATTTCAGTTGTTCACAATGTGATGCTGTATATGTGCAATTATTTACTGTGCAGTACATTTCATGAATCCAGTTTTATACATACCGATAGGAATGCATATATTTGCTTGCTGTTGAGCTTCTTATAGCAAGCAGATGCCTCTTTTAAAGTTTTTTGATTGTTCGGTTGTTTGTAGTTAGCATATGTTCAGTTTCAAATGCTATCTTCGGTTTTTTGTAGTATGCCTTGCTTATTCCAGTTATTCACAACGTGATGTTCTATATGTGCAAGTATGAACTGTGCAGTTCAATTTCATCAGTACCAGTTACAACAATACCATTATGAATGACTACATTTGGTTGCTGCATCCTGTAGTTAACACGGCTTTCCATATTTATTTAACCATAACTAGTGTACTTAGACCGGCACAATACCAGTTTGAATGACCATGTTTTCTTGTTGTTAAATGTTTGGCCTATTGCAGTTAGCACACATTTCCACTTGTTTTGCTTTACTAGCATGCTTAAACCTGCACACTGAAGCTATTTTTTGGAGATTATTTTGTCTGCCATGTGTAATTTTCGTTCATGTTTAGCATGTTGTGCTTAACATGCTTCTTGATGTACCTACACAGGACAATTTTGGGAAAGACTATTGTTTTCCATCGAGGTTAGTTTCATCCCATGGATTATATCTGCTCAATGTTCAGGATATCGGCAGCTGCTACCATATAGGCCGGCGGCTGATAAGGGACTAATCACTGAATCAGACTTGTAAGTTTTAACTGAATATATCTGCAACCCATTTTCCTTTGGTTAACTAGGGCCATATGTAATATATTTGAGGCTACATAGCAACATGCACCGTACTTAATGTCTAAATATGCAATCCTAGGCTACATAGCAATAAGGAAGAGTGTTACGTTAATGTTATAATGATGTCTAGATATACGTAGAAGAACAGCAACAACAACAACACAGCCCTGTTTGAATACTCAACTTAGCTAGAGGTTAGAGTTAGTTTCTAGCTCATTACTAACCCTGAACTAACTCCATCCAAAGAGTTGTTTGGATGGCAGGGTTAGATTGACAATAAATGTACTAGGAGAACTAGCTCCAATTAGCACCTCTTGGGTTGGATACTAGTTTTTTTGGGTGGGTTATAGATGCAACTAGCTCAAACTAGCCCTCTTGTTTAGATATACTTTAGGGCTATTTGAGCCCGAACTAGCTCAAACTAACTTTAACCCATGGATACAACAGCCGATGATTTGTAATAATGAACTAAACTCCTTCTGGTCCATAATATAAGATGTCAATTCATCTAATATGTGAGTATATTGGAAGTTATAAGATACTCCCTCTGTTCCCAAATATTTGTCTTTTTAGAGATTTCAAATGGACTACCACATACGTATACAACTATGGTTCATCATTCTTTATTTGGTTCTTATGTAATTATATTTCGCCTCTTTCTTTGTCGTATTTAATAGTACAATTATACAACTGTGGTTCATCATTCTTCATTTGGTTCTTATGTAATTCTTGAACATATGTACCTATGAATCGAATAATGCATTGGTTGTTTGAACCTGGTGAATATGAATAAAGCTGTAGCATACATTCAAATCCAAATCTGGTACAATTTGGAAAAGCAACAACTAAATTATAGTGAAACTATACTCTCCAGGTTATTATGGCACACACGGTTGGTAAAACACAAACGTTTGTGATATGCACCATAATCGGACATGGTTCACAGAGAGGAAACGTGTGCAAGCATGCACACAGTTGCCATTTGCAAACCATGTGCGATGTCAGACAATATCACAAACAGTGCGGGCAAACTAAACGTTTGTGTTAGTTGCCTTATCATACATGATTCGCAACCATGAACTGTTTCTGATGAAGTATGCATCGTAAACCTTACACCACAGAATAGCGTGTGCGATAGTTGTCACGTACGACGATGTTACGACGGTCCGACGTTTCGTTATCTTGTCCGAAACTCGTACGATGATTAGCTAATCTTCTTAACAGTGAACCGTTTGTGATGGGCCGCGCATCATACACGTTCTATAATAGTGAAACGTTTGTGATGGGCCGCGCATCGTAAACGTAGCACCACAGAATACCGACTGTGATGGAAATGCGAGCAGAAACGAGTAGGAGTACTGTAGGGGCCCTATCCCCGATGGTTTCTGGGTCGTATGGGAAGGATCCCCTATCGCCCACACTCACTTGGTGACGGTTCCAAATGCCGTCGCGTAAAGGGGTTTTAAACCGTTTGTTGAGGACCGACGTGCACCAATGAAGCATACTAATAAAGCAATCATGTCTTCTCAAAATAACATGGCCAAAGAAAGCTTATCCCTACAAAATCATATAGTCTGGCTATGCTCCATATTCATCACACAAAGTATTCAAATCATGCACAACACTGATGACAAGCCAAGCAATTGTTTCATACCTTTGACGTTCTCAAACTTTTTCAACTTTCGCGCAATACATGAGCGTGAGCCATGGACATAGCACTATAGGTGGAATAGAATATGGTGGTTGTGGAGAAGACAAAAAGAAGGAGATACTCTCACATCAACTAGGTGTATCAACGGGCTATGGAGATGCCCATCAATAGATATCAATGTGAGTGAGTAGGGATTTCCATGCAACAGATGCACTAGAGCTATAAGTTTATGAAAGCTCAAAAAGAAACTAAGTCGGTGTGCATCCAACTTGATTGCTCACAAAGACCTAGGGAAATTTGAGGAAGCCCATCATTGGAATATACAAACCAGGTTCTATAATGAAAAATCCCACTAGTATATGAAAGTGACAACATAGGAGACTCTTTATCATGAAGATCATGGTTCTACTTTGAAGCACAAGTGTGGTAAAAGGATAATAGCATTGCCCCTTCTCTCTTTTTGCTCATTTCTTTTTTTGGAGCCTTCTCTCTTTTTTTGGCCTCCTTTTTTATTTTATTTTATTTCCGTCCAGAGTCTCATCCCGACTTGTGGGGGAATCATAGTTTCCATCATCCTTTCCTCACATGGTATAATGCTCTAATAATGAAGATCATCACACTTTTAATTACTTACAACTCAAAAATTACAACTCGATACTTAGAACAAAATATGACTCTATGTGAATGCCTCCAGCGGTGTACCAGGATGTGCAATGAATCAAGAGTGACATGTATGAAAGAATTATGAATGGTGGCTTTGCCACAAATATGATGTCAACTACATGATCATGCAAAGCAATATGACAATGATGGAGCGTGTCATAATAAATGGAATGGTGGAAAGTTGCATGGTAATATATCTCGTAATGGCTACGGAAATGCCATAATAGGTAGGTATGGTGGCTGTTTTGAGGAAGGTATAAGGTGGGTTTATGATATCGGCGAAAGTTGCACGGCACAAGAGAGGCTAGCAATGGTGGAAGGGTGAGAGTGCGTATAATCCATGGACTCAACATTAGTCATAAAGAACTCACATACTTATTGCAAAAATCAATTAGTCATCAAAACAAAGTACTACACGCATGCTCCTAGAGGCATAGATTGGTACGAAAACACCATCGCTTGTCCCTGACCGCCACTCATAAGGAAGACAATCAATAAATAAATCATGCTCCGACTTCATCACATAACGGTTCGCCATATGTGCATGCTACGCGAATCACAAACTTTAACACAAGTATTTCACAAATTCACAACTACTCACTAGCATGACTCTAATATCACCATCTTCATATCTCAAAACAATCATAAGGAATCAAACTTCTCATAGTATTCAATGCACTTTATATGAAAGTTTTTGTTATATCCCTCTTGGATGCCCATCATATTAGGACTAAATTCATAACCAAAGCAAATTACCATGTTGTTTAAAGACTCTCAAAATGATATAAGTGAAGCATGAAAGTTCATCAATTTCTTCAAAATAAAACTACCGCCGTGCTCTAAAAAGATATAAGTGAAGCACTAGATCAATTGACAAACTACTCCAAAAGATATAAGTGAAGATCAATGAGTAGTTGAATAATTATGTAACTATGTGAAGACTCCCTCTGATTAATAAAATTTCATATCTTAAGTACTTTACTCAAACAGCAAGCAAAGCAAAATAAAATGACCTTACAAGGATAGCACATATCATGTGAAGAAGAAAAAACTTAGGCTCAACCAAAACTGACCGATCATTGTGGAAGAAGAAAGGTGAGATGCAAATCGGGGCATCCCCAAGCTTACATGCTTGAGAATTCTTGAAATATTAACTTGGGATGCCTTGGGCATCCCCAAGCTTGAGCTTTTGTGTCCCCTTAATTCCTCGCATATCATGGTTTCCCTAATTCTTGAAAACTTCTTCCACACAAAAGTCACAAGAACTCGTGAGATAACTTAGTATAAATACATGCTAAACCTTATCATTCTCTAATATAGGAAATCACTAATATTATAATTTAGCATTGCATATTAAATGCCTCTGCATATTTAACACTCCTATCCTCAAATAGAATCATAACAACAATCTGTCTAAATAGGATAGTCTATAAAGAATGCAAGAGAAATCATACTTATTTAATTCCAAAAATTCTGAAAAAATACCACAATATAGATAATTTTTTGTTACTCATTGTGTAAAAATTTCAAGATTTTATCATGTTCTAACTATTCACCAACATTTAAAACATAACAGCAAACTTTCTGTTTTCAAAACAGCAACATATAGACTTGTAAAATAAGCATGGTAAAGGCTATACTTGATCTTTTTATTGAACTAAAAGATGCAAAAAATTACTTTAAATAAAAGCAAGCAAACACTAATAAAAGAAAATGACGCTCCAAGAAAAACACATATCATGTGGTGAATAAAAACATAGCTCCAAGTAAAGTTAATGATGAATGAAGATGAAAGAGGGGATGCCATCTAGGGCATCCCCAAGATTAGGCTCTTGGTTGTCCTTAAATATTACCTTGGGGTGCATTGGGGATCCTAGAGCTTAGGCTCCTGCCACTATTTATTCCATAGTCCATCAAAACTTTACCCAAAACTTGAAAACTTGACAACACAAAACTCAAGAGAAAACTCGTAAGCTCCGTTAGTATAAGAAAATAAATCACCACTTTTGGTATTGTTGTGACAAGATTCATAATTTTTCTCACATGATGCCTACTGTACCATTTCATTTCTACAATTTATATTAAGCAATATAAGTCATAGAGATTAGAAAGCAAGCAAACTATGCATCGGAAATAGAATCTATCAAAAACAGAATAGTTTGTAGTAATCTGTAACTCCCGAATACTTCTGTAACTCCAACAATTCTGAAAAAGTAGGACAACCTAAGTAATTTGTTTATTAATATTCTTCAAAAAGAATCAGTATTTTATCATATTTCTGTTAAAAATGAGAATGTTTATCTAAGTGCAAAAGTTTCTGTTTTCAGCAAAATCAAATGAACTATCACTATAGATCATCCCAGGTCTTACTTGGCATTTTATTCAAACAAAAGCTATAAAACATGATTACTACAGTAGCTTAATCATGTGAACACACAAAAATAATAGGGGTAAATATTGGGTTGTCTCCCAACAAGCGCTTTTCTTTAATGCCTTTTTAGCTTGGTATCATGATTTCAGTGATGCTCACATGAAAGATAAGAATTGAAACATAACAAGATCATCATGAAACACATGGCAAGCACATTTAAGTCTAACCCACTTCCTATGCATAGGGATTTTGTGATCAAACAACTTATGGGAACAAGAATCAAGTTTCATAGGAAGGTAAAACAAACATAACTTCAAGATTTTCAACACATAGAGAGGAAACTTGATATTATTGCAACTCCTACAAGCTTATATTACTCCCTCATAATAATTTTCAGTAGCATCATGAATGAATTCAACAGTATAACCATCACATAAAGAACTCTTTTCATGATGCACAAGTATAGAAATTTTACTACTCTCCACATAAGCAATTTTTTTTCTCATTCATAGTAGTGGGAGCAAACTCAACAAAATAACTATCATGTGAGGCATAATACAGTTAAAAATTAAAATGACAACTAAAAGTTTCATGGTTAGCATTACTCTTTATATCACACATGTCATCACAATAATCATCATAGATAGCAACTTTGTTCTCATAATCAATTGGAACCTCTTCCGAAATAGTGGATTTATCACTAAATAAAGCCACAACCTCTCCAAATCCACTTTCGTCATTATCACAATAAGATTCAACATCCTCCAAAATAGTGGGATCATTACTTCCTAAAGTTGAGACTTTCCAAAGCCACTTTCATCAATATAATCATCATAAATAGGAGGCATGCTCTCATCAAAATAAATTTGCTCATCAAAACTTGGGGGGCTAAAATATCATATTCATCAAACATAGCGTCCCCAAGCTTGTGGTTTTGCATATCATTAGCATCATGGATATTCAAGGAATTCATACTAACAACATTGCAATCATGCTCATCATTCAAAGATTTAGTGCCAAACATTTTAATTCACTCTTCTTCTAACACTTCGGCACAATTATTGGAATCCTTATTTTTACGAAAGACATTAAAAAGATGAAGCATATGAGGCAACCTCAATTCCATTATTTTGTAGTTTTTTTTATAGACTAACACTGGTGCGCGTCGGTCCTAAACAAATGGTTTAAAACCACTTTCCGTGACGGCATCTGGAACCATCGCCAAGTGAGTGTGGGCGATAGGGGGGGGGGGTCCTTCCCACACGACCCAGAAACCATCGGGGTTATGCCCTCCTGGCACACCCGTTCGGCAAAATGAGGTCATGTGCGACCGGCGAGCACTCAAATACGGAAATACGCACAATAGAGCTAAAAATAGAATTATATAGCGAAATTGTTTCCGGTCGCAAGTACATCCCACAAAGTTAGTCCCCGCTAAATGTTTCTGTTCGTATGCACATCCCACACAGTTGCTCCAAGGAAAATGTTTCCGTTCATAGGTACATCACACACAATTTTTCCCATTAAATCGTTTGCATTATTAAATGTATCACACACGGTCCATAGAAGAAACTGTGTGGCAAATGCTGTCCATCACACACAGTTTTTATGTGGTAAACATTTGCGCAAGGTGGCCTAACGGAAATAGTTTTCAAGAGAAAGTCGTGGTTGATTGTTCATTGATCCAACACGGTTTATTCCTAGAAACTGTGTGCGTTGCCAGAGGTCATCGCCCACGGTATTTTTTCAGCAACCTTTTGCAATAGCAAAACCCAATTAGCAGGCTAATTCGCTATTAGTAGGTTAATTGCCATATTATTAATAATCCATTTATTAATCTAATTGACATTCATATTAAGCATACAATATATTTCATTTCCATATGAAGGAAGCATAATTTCTTAATTGAAATACATCAGAGTACAACATGATATAGCTTCAGCACTCAGCTACCCCATTACACAACTTCACCAGCAGCAAGTTCCACATGCAACATGTAGAACATTTCAAAATTAGCATCATAGACGGTATATAGACAGATGCATCTCATCTGGAAACTGCTGAAGCGGAAGGCGAATATTGAGCCTTCATTCATGTTGAAGGTCTTTGCAACTTTAGGCTAGTGCCTGTGGATGATTGACCGTCCGTCCTTCGACCTCTTCAGGAACACTTCAATATTGAACCATGGGTGTTGTATGAAAACCTTCCTCGCCTCCTGACCATAGAGGTGGTCTGAGAGGTAATCATCAGTGAACTGCTTTAGAAAGGCCTGAAAACAAGGATGTGCACAAATGTCTTCTCTATATTGGAAATGGGGCAAAGGAATAAAAAAAGGCAAGGTATAATAGTTAGTACCATCTTGTAGTGAACTGATGTCTTCTTCATTGTGCAGAGAAAGATCTTGTTGTTTTTTTTCGCTAATTTCTTTATCCTAACAATATTTCCGAGTTTCTTGATTTGATTGATATTCATGGTCAACTCATTTCCCCATATGCAAAAAGGGTCGAACAGTGGGTCAAAACCCATGACAACAGGACCTACATGTGCAAGACCAAATTGTTAAAAACCAAAATATTAGAATGGTTCCTGCAATTGCACAATAATGTGCTATTAGACAACGGACCATGCACGTGCTAACCTCGATTGTAAACCTTAGTGCATCCCATTGTTTCCCTGCAACACATATAAGGTAGTTAGTCATCAGGTTAAGTAAGGGTTCGCATGCTATCAGTAAAATATGTTTACGAACAGCAAGCACATTGCAGATTCATCAAATTAATTGATGCCAGACGGAAAACCCATTTACCCAAACCAAGCATGATTAAGAAATAGGAAATATAGCACTTGTATATGTTTCTCATGTATTAAGTGCAGCCAAATTCGATTTATTCCTCACATGCACAACAATACAAAATTCTACCCACAACAATTGGACATTGCATTGCAGAATTGAACCAAGCAGTTAACTAAACACCACAACAAATGAACCAAACATTAACTGAGCACCACATTGCAGAATATAACATTGGACCAAGCATTTAACTAAACACCACAATAAATGAACCAAACATTAACTGAGCACCATATTGCACAATATAACATCCTCCTAATAGAAGAACAGAGAGTTAACCAAATAGTTAACTACATCCAATTGTAGCAATTGTATTTGTTTCTCATGTATTTACTACAACCAAATTCAATTTATTCCTCACATGGTATACAATAACAGAATGCACCCACAATTTTGTAAATATAAATTCGATTTATTTCTCACATGGAAGACAATACAAAATTGTATCTTGAAGAATTGAACATCACATTTGCAGAACTGAACCAAACAGTTAACTTAAGAAGACAACTAATTAACAAAACAGTTAATAAGTGAGCACCACACTGCACGACATATAGAACATATACACTAGAGCAACAGATTGCATGGTGAAATTAGATAGCACAATTCACTAGATTTTGTGAAGGAAATGTAGGAGAAGCACACGCAACGGGTAAACTGAGCATGCTTAATCGACGTAGCTAGAAATTGGCAAGGTGCTCCTCCAAGATCTTGGGGTCGACACGAATGGCAGCCATCGCGACCACATCGACGTGTGCGGCCGTGATTTGCTTCTCCGCTGCCAAATGCTCCTTGAGGTCCTGGCTATACTGTGTGCACCATGGCTTAGGTCGGCGCTTATTTGGTGGATGGGTCGGTGATTTGGGTGGAAGGTGTCGCGCTCGCGCCTACAGTAGGGGCATGTGGGATGTGTAAGGAGGAGGAGTATGGGGGTCGGGTGTGGATTACCTTCCTGGATAGAGGAGGCCGAGAGGCGTGAAGGAGGGTCGCCGGCGAGGAGGCGGTGGCGCTGCAAGCAAGGAGTGAAGGTTTCAACTTGGGAAGGAAGGCGGAAAGAGGGGAAATGTGGCCTTTGGTAAGGGGGAGGGGGCGGGTAGGTAGATATTTTGGTGGAAGCCGAAAATTTGGAATCGCTTCAGCCAAAAAACTGGCGCGCAAAGTGTCATCAGACACAGTCCCTTATTCAGAACTGTGTATGACATGTGGACATCACAAACGATTCAGATAGCTAAACCCATGTGTGATGAGTTTGAACGTCAAAAGTTTTGGTTCGAATTTCCATGGTTACAATGGTCATCCACGTCATTGCATAATTTGGGTACACAAAGGAGACTACAACACACCCACACTTCTTAATTGAGCAAGTTCAGCAATTAAACAGAGCTAGCTGACCTAAACATTACTCTAACAAATTAAAGACAGACACTCTTAATTAAACAAAACATAGAGTACTACTACGGCTGGTGCTCATCGATCTCTGCTGCCGCCTCCATGTCCAGCTCGCGCCTGACGGTCTCCTGGGGAAGGGGCTCCATGGTATCCCGCACCATACACATCAAGCACCTCGCCATCCGTGTCCACCATCTCTTTGGAAAAGGCTGGCACGAGCTGGGCGTGGGCGGATGCGATCTGGGCTTGGACGGGCTCCATCCTTGCAAGGTATGCGGCGGAGGAACGGACGGCTGCTCGAATGCTCTCGGTGATTGCCAGCTCTTCGGCCGTGGGTTGCCGACCGTTGGCGGAGAAGCTTTGTTCGATTTGTGTGGTGACCGCCAGGAGCTGGGCGTGGGCGGCCTCAACATGGTCGTGGGAGGCCTCCATTAGGGCTAAGGTCGCCGCTGTGGAACGGACAGCTACTGTGCCGCTCTTGCCAGTTGCTACCCGCGAGGCAGATGTTGCTGCCGCCACCTGAGAAGCAACAACGGTCGTTTGGGCTGCCTTTGCCGCCTGGTCGCAAATTGCAGCCGCGCTCATGCACCTTGTTAGCACGCGCATGGCGGCTACGGCTGCGCTCTCCCTGGAGTGGGCCATCGAAGTTGCCCTCACGACGCGGGTCCACATGCCCATCTTTCACCAGCGACGATTGAACAGTGAAATGATATTTGGGGAGCGAGCTAGTGTGCTTGAGACGCCGGTTGTGGACTGTACCCGACACACCTTCTCGCGTAAGCCATAGGCGTACTATACACCGACGGTGCTCCAAGATATTTTGTACTACATCTCACACGCTTGCTGATAATAAACTGTGTGTGATCTACTTGATTTTTCATCTTGATTTGAATTACATAATGGGGTCACAGCGGCAATGGATGGTGTTTGAATTGCTAGACCTTTTATCTCGAGTGAACATGCAAATATATGTCTGTTGTAAAAGAATTGGAATTATTCAGGGTTCGTTTGAACATTTTATACACTAAATTGGTTTTCTAGCCATTTCAGATGAACAATTGAAATTTGAACTACATGCACATGCTCCAGTGCATATAAATTGGTTGAAAAAATCAAATATGTGTCCTTGGGTGCATGCTTAGGTTCCATGCAAGAAATGGGAATGAATTTCAAACACTAGGGCACCGTTGATTGCCGGCAAAACATTGAGAGGCTTGGGTTTTTAAATTCTAGTAAATCCAAAAATGATATGAAATTCAGGAAACATGGCATGCTATCATGGAGCGGCATCAACATGTCGTGGTACAAATTTTGTCCCATTTGGGGAAGGTTTGTGTATATTCTTCTCACAAACTGGATTTTCTCACAACAAGCATGACGGGTTTTGGTAGGGAACAACCCACCTTTGTGGACGAAATGATATCCATTGCCTCTTATTGCTTTCAAAAAAATTTCTTGTGTCAACATAGAACAACTGGAGTGTTGTGTAATTTTTTGTGATTTTTCGGTGTTCGTTTCGACATTTTTATGCATTAACTGAGTTTTCAATGCATCTATGTGCATAATTCAAATTGGAACTACATGCACATGCTCTATTGCATATAAATTGGTTGAAAAATCAAATATGGGTCCTTGGGTGCATGCTTAGGTACCATGCAAGAAATGGGAATGAATTTCAAACACCGGGGCACCGTTGATTGCCGACAAAACATTGAGATGCATGGTTTTTAAATTCTAGTAAATCCAAAACTCGTCTGAAATTCATGAAATTTGGCATGCTATCATGGAGCGGCATCAACATGCTGTTGTCAGATTTCGGGTTCCGACAGACCCTTGAGGTTCGAACACTGGGGTGCGCGCGGAGATCTGTCCCCTACCGATCTACGTCCAATCCTCTCGTGCGAACTAAGATGAAAATGATGAACAACGCAAGAGACACGAGGTTTATACTTGTTCGGGCCACCGTTGTGGTGTAATACCCTACTCCAGTGTTTGGTGTGGTGGATTGCCTCTGGGGCTAATGATGGACAGTACAGGGGAAGAACAGCCTCGTGAGGGGTGTTCTTGAGATGGTGCGGTGTGTTCTACTTAGCCTCTACTGGGTTCTTCCTCTCTTTTTGCTAGGGTTCTACCAGATCTCTAGCCGTGTCTCTACTCTGTGGTGGCTAGCTCTATTTATAGACGCCCTGGGCCTCTCCCCAAATAATTGAGCGGGAAGGGCGCCAACAATTGGCCATTTTGAAGGGGAACATCTAATACAAGTTATCCTGACCAAAGGTGGTCTTCGGCTGCCAAAAGCACTGGTGATGACGCCGTCTTGGGCTCCATGGTGACCTCCGTACGACTGGTCTTGGTCTCGTTGCATCGGAATGGTAACCTTTGCCTGATGCCTTGACCTGTGCTTGCCCCCTTTGCACCAAAGGGGAAACAAGGACCCTGCGTAGGCCGGCGCCCGCCTTGCGCCCGCCTGGCCTTGATCATCATGGCTTGCGTCATGGGATCCTCGCGAGGTACCCTTGCATTGATCTCTCCGCCTCCTCGCAAGCCTGCCTGATGAGGCCGCTCTTGAGGAAGCTTCCTGTCGTCCGCCCCATGAGGCTCGGCCCCTCGCGAGGGTCTTGAGCTTGGGCTGATGAAGATGGGACGCGCTGGGCCCCTGCCTGAGCCACGCCACAGGCCGCAGGCAGGCAAGTCTGGGGACTCTCGTTCCCAGAACGCCGACAGTAGCCCCCGGGCCCAAGGCGCGCGCGGGCTTGGCTTAGCAGAGAAGCGAAGGGACAAGCACGAAGCGCTGCGGGCCCAAACAGCCTGCGGCCTTGGGCGCCGTGTGGTGGTTGATTGGACGTGGGCGTCTGCACTTCCCACGACGCCTCGGCAACTGCACGACTGACAAGTCCCTGCATGCTGAGGTATGACAAGTCCCTACATGCAGAGGTCATGGTGCTCGGTGGTTGGACTTCCCTGTCTATAAGTAAGGGGCTGCGTGAGCTCCGCCAGTTCACCCCTTTCCGTTACTCCTCCTCTTCTTCTTCCTCATCCTTGCTTCCTGTTGCACCAATGGCACTGATCCACTAGTTTTCAGCTGAGGAGAAGGGAAAGGCCCCCAGAGAGGGTCCTGACCCCCTCCCGCCGAAGAAGTGGCCAATTCTCTACCATCGGGACGAAGGCGCCTGGCAGGAGGTGTCGAGGCCGTGGTACGAGCGGCCGCCGCCTGGGTTTCCGCTGCCCTTGTACGCCCGCGTCGTAGGCCCCAGGGGGGAGGGCACCGAGCAACACCGACAGTGCCGCCATCGTCGCCGGCGAGTCACAGTGGTGCGCGTCATCCCCCCCTGGAGTCCACACGGAGCGCTCCTCTCGCGAGCTTGTGCTCCACGCCGCCATGCCTCCAATTTCGTGGATCTGCCTTCCTCCCCCATTCGCCTTCGAGATGCCACTGAGCGGGGCCCTGGAGCTCTGGCTACAGCACGCTGACTGTGGCACCCCTGCAACCGGAGCGGAGGTCGCGGTCATCGCTCCGGGCAAGGTCTTGATGACCCGGGGCTGGGGTGAGATTGCCCGGATCTGTGGCACGGACGACGCCTTGGTGATCCATCTTGAATACGACGGCGCCTCCTTGATGTTCTTCAAGGTCTTTGATGCAGCAGGACGCCAGCTGGAATGCTTCCCTAAGGGAAGCGGCAGGGGTGACGAACTAGCAAGGACCAGCCCCGCCCATTGGTTCTCCTGCAGCTCCTCAGGCAGCAGCGGAGGGACTGAGGGCTTCAGCGGCTCCCCCGAACTCCTCGCGACCCCGGAGACGAGCGACGACAGCTACGAGCCTCCGAGCTCGCGCCGCGCTTGGAGTGGGGCAGCTGCATCGGGCCGCCGACGCCACTGATCTAGATGGGATTGGCGCCATAACTAGGCAGCCCACTGTTGATGATGGCGTCGCTTGGGGAGGTTCTAGTAAGTAGCATCCCTTAGGGTTAGCACCTTTTGTTCCCTGCGAGGAATTAAAGCAACACCCCGCGGGGGTATGTAAGGCGTCTGCCGTGCCTTTTGTAAATACTATATCCTTAATATGAATTGGCGTGAGGTGTCCATTCTGTTCTGGCTAAGCTCCCCCTTTCTATCCTCACGAGGACTTGGCGCTCTATGCTGACAGGTCCCAGTCCCCAGGCAAGCTTCAGCCGTCGCTGGTATGCCAGGTCGCGATGTCGTGGTCAAGGCCAGGAGGTGAGAGGCCCAAGGTCCAGTAAGAGCCCCCGAGTCGCGATGCTCGGGAGGTCCCCTTTAGCGCTCAAGCAATCATTGCTGGGCGAGAAAGGAAGGTAGCGTCGCCATGACAGAGTTGCACTGGGCGGGGATTTAGCGGTGCGTTGGTCTAGCTCTTGCGAGGGCGCAACTTATCTTGTGCATCTGACGTAGTTCCTCGGAGAGGCGCCCGGCTCGAGAGGCGGTGGCCGAGGTACTGCTGGGTTAGGCCCTCGCGAGCTTCTTCCCACTCCCCTGCACTTTCATTAACGCTCTACGTCCTCAGGTCCCGTCCCTCGAGCGGGCTCAGCCGCCGCTGGTATGACAGGTCGCGATGCCGTGGGTCAAGGTCAGGGGGTGAGGGCTGGAGAGCCAGTAGGATCCCATGAGTCGCGATGCTCAAGTACCCCCCTTTTAACTTGCAAGCGGTCCGTGCCGGAGAGAGGGAGAGGCAGCTCCCGACGTCCCCAACGTTGCTCCTGGAGTAGGTCCTACACACCAATCATGAAGAGAAACAAGACCTGTTGTTACGGTCACCGGCCAACCTATGGTCACTCCGAGGGAGCGGTCAGGGCACTGAGGGCCTGGTGAGGTGGCGCCATGTGGGGCTGCCGCGGCCAGAGCTCGACCACTCAGGTTTATCAACGCTGCAGGGACGGACCCGTGCGCACGCGCCGTGCTAGAGCGAGCGGCTCTTCAGATAGTCGTCGATCAAGCAGGTGATTAGGTCAGGTATGTTAAGCACATACGAGGAAATCCAATTTCAAGCAAGCGCAGGTAAAAGCAACCACCACTGGGTCGTGCCCGAGTGGCGTGGGGATGATGCAGCTCGAGGGGCGCCCCCAACAAGGTAAATAAAGAGCATAACCAAAATGGATAGATGCCGCGGGGAGGGACCCACGCGGCCTGGGAATGGTGCAGCCCTGTGGGCGCTCCCAGCTGAAAGTAGAACTCTGAAAGATGTCACCTAGCGCTGTTAAAGATGAAGTGATGCTGAGGAAGTGAGCGATGTGCGGTGAAGACATCGGCCCTCATGAGCCCCCAGGCCCAGGGGCCTCGGGAGGCTCTGGTGGCACGTGCTGTCTTCGGGGACCCTCGCCACCTCTGCCAGGACCGCGCGATGCCTGACCTCCTGAGCCTCCAGAATGCTCCTCAACAGGCGCTGATGTGCGGCGACCGCGCTCGGCATGTCGAAGGGCATGCGAACATAGCTGTGAGGTGGTCCCTCGCAGCGCCCTACAGCCGAAGGCCATAGGCGCTCCTGGGACACAACTCGGTTGAGCCCTGGTACGTCGACGCAAACGCGCAGTCCTCCAACCGTGCCTGGATGTGGGGCCACGGAAGGTAAGCGGCGGCTGCCGCGCATGACTCTGGACTCTTGTAGCTCATGGGTGTTCCTTGCGATGAACTCCAGAGGGTTTGGGCTCCTTTGACTTGTACCTTCCTGAGGGAAGCGTGCTTGAAAGCACCCTTCCAAGTGGTGCCCGAGCGCCTCCCCTGTGACCTTGGCAAGGTCGGCGGCTCTCCAAGAGAGAGCCCCCGAGCCCTGCCTGAGGAGGGCGCCGGGCGCTCCTTCCTATGCGTGAGAGGGTGGTGCTCCCTGATCGGGCGCGAATCCTGACGCAATACCTCCGGAGGTACTTGCCTCCTTGTGGCTCGGGCTAGGTGAGGTCTTCTTCTTCTTGGGGGTCGCCTCGGGAGGCCTCCCGCTCCTATGATCTGGGTCTTCGATTGCAGCGGCTTGGAAGGCACACTCAAGCGAGCACACTGCATCCCTTTCTTCACAGGGTACGGTGATGACTCCACCGCTCCCTGGCATCTTGAGGACATTGTAACCATGGTGAGTCACTGCCATAAACTTGGCTAGGGCTGGGTACCCGAGGATGGCGTTGTATGGAAGGCAGATGTGAGCGACGTCGAAGTCGATGAGCTCGGTGCGGTAGTTGTTGCGTTGCCCGAAGGTGACCTGAAGGCGAACCTGCCCAATTGGAACAGTGGAACCATCGGTGACTCCTGAGAAAGGCTTGGTCGGCTGAAGCTGGTCGTACGGCACTTGGAGATTGTCGAACGTCTCGACGGACACGACGTTGAGTCCTGCCCCGCCATCGATGAGGGTCCTGGTGACCTGCACGTTGCTGATGACTAGGGAGCAAAGCATTGGGAGGACTCCGGCCGTTGCCGCACACTTGAGCTGGTCTGCGGAACTGAACGTGATCGCGCACGTAGACCACCTGAGAGGGCGCGTGGCCTCAAGCTTGGGAAGGATTGCATTCACCTCGCGAGCAAACTGCTTGAAGATGCGCTGTGAGGCTGGGGCCTGGGCGCCACCCAAGATGCAAGCAATTGCACGCGGCTCTTGGAAGCCCCCAGCCCCATCATCTTGGTGTTGGTCTTCGTTCCTCGTTAGTGGAGGCGGCAGAGGAGGGAGGCTTGCGTTGCCGTGCAGGTGGCCCTCACGAGGCTGGTCCCTCCAGCCTCCCTCGCGAGGCTGGTCCTGCTAGCGGTCCTCGGAGGGCGGTCACGCCATCCCTGGCGAAGGCCATGGTCTTCCCATCGTCCGCCACCTCTTCCTCCTCCTCGGCCATAGCCCCTGTCGTTGCGCTCTGGGTGTCGGGCGATTTGCCCATCTCGCACGGCTCTGAGCTCTTGACACTCGTTGGTGTTGTGGGTGTGGAGGTCATGGTACACGCAGTACCGTCCACCCTTGGATGACTCAGGCTGATCCATGCCTCGCTTGGTGTCTGGTTCCGCTGCTAGCATGGCAGCCCCCTTGCGCTTCACGTCTTTGGCCTTGAGCTTCTTTTCTTCCGGGTCGGCTGCCGGGAGCTCGAGGAGCGAGAGACGCCCTTCCTCAGCCCTGGCGCACTTGGTCGCCAAGTTGAACGGCTCCAGGGATGTGCACAGGTCTTCCTTGATTGCTAGCTCTTCCATCATCTTGACGTCGCGCACGCCGTCGGAGAAGGCTGAGATGATAGCTTCTTCAGTTACCTTGGGGATCTTGAGGCGAGCGTAGTTGAAGCGCTGGATGTACTTCTATAGGGTTTCTCCTGGCTGTTGCTTGATGCGGTGCAGGTCGCTCACGGCCGGGGGCCGGTCGGGAGTGCCCTGGAAGTTGGCAATCAAGCGGGTGCGCATCTCGCTCCAGGAGGAGATCGTGCCGGGAGCCAGGTTCAGGAGCCAGGTGCGGGCGCCGTCCTTGAGCGCCATGGGGAACCAATTCACCATGACCTTTTCGTCTTTGTTGGCGGCTACGATGCCCAGCTCGTAGATCTGCAGGAACTCCGCGGGGTCCACTGTGCCATCGTAGCAAGGAGGGAGGTCAGGCTTGAACTTGCCTGGCCATGTGACGCCACGCAGCTCGGGGGTGAATGCGAGGCAGCCCACCGTGGCCACCGGTGCCCTTTGCTGGCGTTGGACTTGTTCTTGCGGGTCACCACGCGCCGCCACTGGGAGCAACGCGGGGTTTTGTTGTGGAGGCGCTGGGGCGCGATCTTGGCGCATCGGCGCTGGGAGCGCGCGAGCACCTTCCCGAGGACGTGGGATCTCTTGGCAGCTCCCTTCTTGCTGAGAAGGTGCCGGACGTGGAGGGTCCCGCCTTGGGGCTGCGCGCCTTGGAGCCAAGGCACCTTCTTCGGGAGGAGGCGGCGGAGGCGCCTCCTGATCCTCACTCCCCTGCACGGGACGGACGGCGAGGCAGTGAGAGGGACCGCAAGGGGGAGCCCCCTGCGGCACTGACAAGCTCGGTGATGCGGGCGAGCCAGTCCTCGTAGAGGTCGTCGATGGGGCGATAGTGCAGGAGCTCCCGCGCCAAGAGCAGTGAGGCGTGCGCATCCATGGGTGCGCGACGAGCGTGGGACGATGAGCCAGCTGGAGTCAGCGACGGGGTGGCGGTGCGGCCATCCCGCCGCACCGAAGGATGCTGGGACGAGGCCTGTTGCTCGTTCCCCGCCGGGCCGGTGGCAGCATTGGCGGCGGGCGACAAGGAACGACGAGGGGGGCTGCCAACGGGCGCCGTCTGGGCAACGCGAGTGGCGTGAGCAGCCCAGCGCTCGGCGCGAGCCCGACGAGCGTCAGCCATGGACACGACGGAAGATCACACGCGAACAGCGGAAGAAAGATTCGGGCGCACCCCTACCTGGCGCGCCAAATGTCGGATTTCGGGTTCCGGCAGACCCTTGAGGTTCGAACACTGGGGTGCACGCGGAGATCTCTCCCTTACCAATGTACATCCGATCCTCTCGTGCGAACTAAGATGAAAATGATGAACAACACAAGAGACACGAGGTTTGTACTGGTTCGGGCCACCGTTGTGGTGTAATACCCTACTCTAGTGTGTGGTGTGGTGGATTGCCTCTGGGGCTGATGATGGACAGTACAGGGGAAGAACAACCTCACGAGGGGTGTTCTTGAGTTGGTGCGGTGTGTTCTACTTAGCGTCTATTGGGTTCTTCCTCTCTTTCTCTAGGGTTCTACCAGATCTCTAGCCGCCTCTCTACTCTGTGGTGCCTAGCTCTATTTATAGAGGCCCTGGGCCTCTCCCCAAATAATTGAGTGGGAAGGGCGCCAACAATTGGCCATTTTGAAGGGGAACATCTAGTACAAGTTATCCTGACCAAAGGTGGTCTTCGGCTGCCAAAAGCATTGGTGATGACGCCGTGTTGGGCTCCACGGTGACCTCCGTCCGGCCGTCTGGCTGGTCTTGGTCTCGTTGCACCGGAATGGTAACCTTTGCCTGATGCCTTGGCATGTGCTTGCCCCCTTTTCACCAAAGGGGAAACAAGGACCCTGCGCAGGCCGGCGTCCGCCTAGCGCCCGCCTGGCCTTGATCATCATGGCTTGCGTCATGGGATCCTCGCGAGGTACCCTTGCATTGATCTCTCCGCCTCCTCACGAGCCTGCCTGATGAGGCCGCTCTTGAGGAAGCTTCCTGTCGTCCGCCCCGCGAGGCTCGGCCCCTCGCGAGGGTCTTGAGCTTGGGCTGATGAAGATGGGCCGTGCTGGGCCCCTGCCTGAGCCAGGCCGCAGGCCACAGACAGGCAAGTCTGGGGACCCCCGTTCCCAGAACACCGACAGCCGTGGTACAAATTTTGTCCCATTTGGGGCAGGTTTGGGTATATGCTTCTCACAAACTGTAGCTTCTCACAACAATCATGATGGTTTTCCGTAGGGAACGTCCCACCTTTGTGGATGAAACGATATCCATTTCCTCTTATTGCTTTCAAATTTTTTTCTTGTGTCAACATAGAACAACAGGAGTGTTGTGTGATTTTTTGTGATTTTTCTTGGTTCGTTTGTACGTTTTATGCATTAACTGAGTTATCAATGCATGTATGTGCATAATTCAAATTTGAACTACATGCACATGCTCTAGTGCATATAAATTGGTTGAAAAATCAAATATGTGTCCTTGGGTGGATGCTTAGGTACCATGCAAGAAATGGGAATGAATTTCAAACACCGGGGCACCGTTGATTGCCGGCAAAACATTGAGATGCATGGTTTTTAAATTCTAGTAAATCCAAAACTCGTCTGAAATTCATGAAACTTGGCATGCTATCATGGAGCGGCATCAACATGCCGTGGTACAAATTTTGTCCCATTTGGGGCAGGTTTGGGTATATCCTTCTCACAAACCGGAGCTTCTCACAACAAGCATGATGGTTTTCGGTAGGGAACGTCCCACCTTTGTGGACGAAATGATATCTATTGCCTCTTATTGATTTCAATTTTTTTCTCGTGTCAACATAGAACAATAGGAGTGTTGTGTGAATTTTTGTGATTTTTCGGGGTTCGTTTGGACATTTTTATGCATTAACTGAGTTTTCAATGCATTTATGTGCATACTTCAAATTTGAACTACATGCACATGCTCCAGTGGATATAAATTGGTTGAAAAATCAAATATGTGTCCTTGGGTGCATGCTTAGGTCCCATGCAAGAAATGGGAATGAATTTCAAACACCAGGGCACCGTTGATTGCCAGCAAAACATTGAGATGCTTGGTTTTTAAATTCTAGTAAATCCAAAATTCTGTTAACCATTCACATGACGCAACGTGTCTTGGTTTTAATGGCTGTAGGAGGTGTGGTGCAGACAACTGCTTGACCTTGACTGAACGGGAGGCGTGTGAGCGTCGTCCGGTGCGCTGGCTGACCGAGAGGCGTGCAAGCTTTCCTTGAGTGTGCAGGCTCACCGGGAAGCGTGCAAGCTATACGGTGCGCATGCTCACTTGGAAGCGATCCCTTTGACTTCCATGGCCACCCGCCTTGCTCGCATCCTCTCCATGAATGGTGCCGAAGACGTAGTTTAATTCGCTTTTTAAATATAAAACACTCATTGCAAACATTTTAGTTAGAACTCCCGTATGCAAACCAACAGCTTCCCCAGGAAGCAAGGAGAAAATGTGCTGAACAGGATTTCTGCAGCTCTTGATCACAAACGTTTTAGATGGAACACAAGTATGCAAAGTGTTTTAGTGACGACGATGGAACGGTGCCATTGGAGAATGTGGGGGAAGCAGACGAGATAAGCTACAGGGATGGAGGGGAAAATGCGACGCAGGACTCACCGGCCATGAGGGTTTTTATAGCTAGCTAGTACGCATTGGGATTTTGGGGGATTTCACCGAGTCGGGCAGGAAGATTGCGCGGGAACGGGCTCACTGACGATTCATTGGCGCCACCGTTTGGCAAAAAGAACGCCCTTGCGCGTTGCGCAAGCTTGCTCTATAAGTCGTCTTCGGCAGCGGGGTGACAAGACGTGCGAGAGGAGGACGAAAGGCCACGTACACATATGGTTAATAAATAAACGTTTGCGATTTAATTACCTACTATACCACCATCCTGGTTTATAAGTATGATTTAACTAATAAAATACAAATGCATGTCACCAAAGATTATAGAGTTGGATTTTTATTTGAACATAGTTTCCAATTATATAATTTTTAAAACATGCATTAACATTTTGTTGGTTAAATTTGAGGGAAAAGTATGGCACAGAATATATAGGAGACTATAGACTAAACGAAGGTGTGGTACTACACGGCCTCTCTCTACGCAGCGAGGCAACTGTTGGTCGGCTTGTAGGCGACCATTTGCTGCATGTTCAACTGCTCCATGCATGTGGTTGCTTGTGGTTCAAGCGGCCGCAGCGCGCTCTGCTCGTGTCCCGCCACGCGTGCTCTGCTCTCATGTCCCTGCGGGTGCTCTACCCTCATCCCTCCACACACGCTGCCAGTGTTTTGGGCCGGCGCATGATCACGCACGTTCATGTGCAAGCAGTTACCCGCTGCAAAAATTGCCACGCGAACGCCCTGAGAATCCATGCCGCCCGGCCCCCTTTTATTCTTGTGGCCATTTACCTTCATCTCTCGTCTCACACATCACAATAAGCTCACCCATGAGCACACATATAGAGACGACATCCAGTGGTTCCAATGGCACTCCCCATGCCTCCAATGGCGCTCCAAGCGGCCGACGGCGACAATGGCGGGCAGTTCAGCACGCATCACGTAGTGGACACCCACATGAGGGGGAAGGCCCTCTCAGTGGTGTACATGAACGATCTGGTCTTGGTGGAGAGCTCCATCCAAACTTTTGAGCAGTTCCTTGCCGAGGACAAGTACCGAGTGGTCGGCTTCGACCTCGAGTACACCATCGGTCGTGTCGGGCACAATCAGAAGGTTGTCGTCGCCCAATTGTGCGTGCGACATGACATCCTCGTCTACCACATCCACCTTGCCACAATGCCTTGCGAGCATTTCTCCCGGTTTATCAAGAGGTCCGACAACAGTTTCGCTACGGTGGACACCACCAACGATCTATAAGCGCTCAAGGTTTCGGACTTGAAATGCCCGAATCTTGTCAACATCCAGTAGCACTACAAGGTCTGGGGCACCGACAAAAGCAAACTGAACTCCCTGGTTGACCTCGCCTCGTCCATCATCGACCCCTACTACGCGAAGATGAAGCAAGAGAGCAATAAGGACAAGAACGCCTGGCACAGTGTGTGGCATAAGAGACTGGATGAACATCATGTCAAGTACGTAGCCATGGACGCGTACACAAGCTACGAGATGTACAGGCGGATCATTGACATGAGGAACTGTCTTCTTCCTGACCCTGACGAGGGATCGAGCCACATAGAAGTGGAGGGAGAGTCACAAGAAGTAGATGACTAGACAATCCTTTCTCCTACTTTAGAATGCATGCAATTGTTTATTGAGATGTGTGCGAATGATCTGTATAGTCACTTATGTAATTGGATGTTTATTTTAGTTATATATATATATATATACATGGGATTCTACTTTAAACAGAGCAATTCACATGGCTTATTAGCAGCAATCGTCTGTGTTATTATTGGTCTTCGCACACATTTTAGATTACGGACATGTTTGTCGCGTATCACACACATCTTGTTCGGTTGAACTGTTTCCATTGTGTTTCTCAATCACACACAATTCATCCCAGTGAACCGTATGATGTATATCGCACACGCCTTCGTCTGGCTACCCATTTCTTTTGTGCCTCCTCATTACAAACAGTTCATTGAGCTGAACCGTATGCCCTGCATCGCACACACAACTAAATTCTAAACCGTGTTTGATGCATCTGTCATCGCAAACGTTTTCACCTTTTTTGACAGTTTTTTACACCATCGTTTGCGATTATGGCATCGCACATAGTTTTGTCGAAGGGTCTCTGATTCGACTGTCGCATTTGGACCATCCTGCAGTAGTGTAAACTAGTGATAAAACAAGAAACTAAAAGATTCGATTGCAAGATCTAAAGATACACCTTCAAGCGCTAACCTCCCCGGCAACGGCGCCAGAAAAGAGCTTGATGTCTACTACACAACCTTATCCTAGTAGACGTTGTTGGGCCTCCAAGTGCAGAGTTTTGTAGGACAGTAGCAAATTTCCCTCAAGTGGATAACCTAAGGTTTATCAATCCGTGGGACGCATAGGATGAAGATGGTCTCTCTCAAACAACCCTGCAACCAAATAACAAAGAGTCTCTTGTGTCCCCAACACACCCAATACAATGGTAAATTGTATAGGTGCACTTGTTCAGCGAAGAGATGGTGTTAGAAGTGCAATATGGATGGTAGATATAGGTTTTTGTAATCTAAAATTATAAAAACAGCAAGGTAACAAGTGGTAAAAGTGAGTGAAAACGTTATTGCAATGCTTTGAAACACGGCCTAGGGTTCATACTTTCACTACTGCAAGTTCTCTCAACAATGATAACATAATGAGATCATATAACAATCCCTCAACATGCAACAAAGAGTCACTCCAAAGTCACTAATAGCGGAGAAGAAATGAAGAGATTATTGTAGGGTACGAAACCACCTCAAAGTTATTCTTTCTGATCGATTTGTCGGGCTATTCCTATAAGTGCCACAAACAGCCCTAGAGTCCATACTAAAATAACACCTTAAGACACACATCAACCAAAACCCTAATGTCACCTAGATACTCCAATGTCACCACAAGTATCTGCGAGTTTGATTATATGATATGCACAATCTTATATTCATCTATTCAAACCATCACAAAGAACTTCAAAGAGTGCCCCAAAGTTTCGATGAGAGAGTCAAGACGAAAATGTGTGCCAACCCGTTCACAAGGTCACAGAACCCGCAAGTTGATCACCAAAACATACATCAAGTAGATCATGTGAATATCCCAAAGTCACCACAGATAAGCATATGCAAGACATACATCAAGTGTTCTCAAATCCATAAAGACTCAATCCAATAGATAACTTCAAAGGGAAAAATCAATCCATTACAAGAAGGTAGAGGGGGCGAAACATCATAAGATCCAACTACAATAGGAAAGCTCGCAGTACATCAAGATCGCGCCAATTCAAGAACACGAGAGAGAGAGAGATCGAACACATAGCTACTGGTACATACCCTCAGCCCGAAGGGTGGACTACTCCCTCCTCGTCATGGAGAGCGTCGGGATGATGAAAATGGCCACCGGTGATGATTTCCCCCTCCGGCAGGGTGCCGAAACAGGGTCTCAATTGGTTTCTGGTGGCTATCGAGGCTTGCGGCGGCGGAACTCCTGATCTATGTTCTATTCTGGAGGTTTGGGGATATGTAATTATAACACCCACAATGCGGCTATATCTCCCACGTGTCGGGGCATGACTTAGAGGCATAGCCGCATGGTAGTTTTGTCGCAAGAGGGGTAATCTTCACACAATCCCATGTACTAGATAAGAAAGGGATAAAGAGTTGGCTTACATTCGCCACTTCACACAATACATAAATAATTCATACAACATACAAATAAACTCATAGACCGACTATGGTCAAGTCCAAAAGAAAAGGAAGATAAACACCAAATGTTAGATCCCCGATCGTCCCAACTAGGCTCCACTACTGATCATCTGGAAACGAAATGTAGTAACGACCCAGATCCTCGTCGAACTCCCACTTGAGTTTGGTAGCATCACCTGCACTGGTATCCTCGGCACCTGCAACTGTTTGGAAGTATCCGTGAGTCACGAGGACTCTGCAATCTCACACCCGCGAGATCAAGACTATTTAAGATTATGGGTAGGAGAAGGTAGTGGGGTGGAGCCGCAGCAAGCACTAAGCATATATGGTGGCTAACATACGCATATCAGAGCGAGAAGAGAAGCAACGCAACGGTCCGGAAGCTATAAGTGATCAAGAAGTGATCCTGAAACTACTTACGTTCAAGCATAACACAAAGGCCATGTTCACTTCCCGGACTCCGCCGAAAAGAGACCATCATGGCTACACACGCGGTTGATTCATTTTAATTAAGTCATGTGTCAAGTTCTCTACAACCGGATATTAACAAATTCCCTTCTTCCACATAACCATGGCACGGTTGTCGAAAGTTTATACCCTGCATGGGTGTCCCAATTTAGCCCATCACAAGCTCTCAGGGTCAACGAAGGATATTCCTTCTCCCGAAAAGGCCCGATCAGTCTCGGAATCCCGGTTACAAGACATTTCCACAATGGTAAAACAAGACCAGCAAAGCCGCCCGATGTGCCGACAAATCCTGATAGGAATTGCACATATCTCGTTCTCAGGGCACACCGGATGAGCACTCCGTACAACTAAAACCAGCCCTCAAGTTTCCCCGAGGTGGCACTGCAAAGGACTCTAGTTCGGACCAAATCTCAGAGGAGCACTGGCCCGGGGGCTTTTAAAATAAAGATGACCCTTGAGTCTGCAGAACCCAAGGGAAAGGTATAGGTGGTCGGTAGGAAAATGGTAAAACAAAGGTTGAGCCTTGCTGGAGGAGTTTTATTCAAAGCAAACTGTCAAGGTGGTCCCATAAATCCCCAACCGCGTAAGGCACGCAAAAATCAAGGAACATAACACCGGTATGACGGAAACTAGGGCGGCAAGAGTGGAACAAAACACTAGGCAAAAGGCCGAGCCTTCCACCCTTTACCAAGTATATAGATGCATTAAATTAAATAAGAGATAATATGATATCCCAACATATCCATGTTCCAACATGGAACAAACTTCAACTTCACCTGCAACTAGCAACGCTATAAGAGGGGCTGAGCAAAAGCGGTAACATAGCCAAACAACGGTTTGCTAGGAAAGGTGGGTTAGAGGCTTGACATGGCAATATGGGAGGCATGATATAACAAGTGGTAGGTAGCGTGACATAGCGATAGAACGGAACAACTAGCAAGCAACGATAAAAGTTATTTCGTGGGTATGGTCATCTTGCCTGCAAAGTTCTCAGAGTTGTCGAAAGCTTGATCCTCATTAGCATACTCAACAGGTTCCTCGTTCACGTACTCGTCTCCCGACTTTATCCAAGGCAAGAACACAAGCAATGGAACAACAATCAGTCACAGTGCAATGCACAAGCAACATGATGCAATACATGGCATGATATGTAAGGTATGATATGCAATGCATATGCATGATCCATAAGGGATAGAATAATCAAGGAATCAACTTGTCAAACCAAGTATGCCACTGGAAAGATGAGGTGATTTCGGTCAAAATCGATATAAGGATCACCAGAAACGGATGCACGGTTTGCAAATGGCAAGCAAAACGAGAATGACGCAAATCTACGATTAACAGCATGATGGCACTTAGAATGCAACAAGAAACTAAGCTACTGCACTCCAACATAGCAACAAATCATATGATAGTGATGTACAAGAGATCCTTGACAAAACATGAACACTGAGCTACAGCTCAATCACAACAGAACAGGTTCAAACAAGCATGGCAAAAGTGCAAAAGATATCAGCTTCACAGACTTCAACATGTCAAAAACAACATCAGGAAGCAATGCTTAGAGCAAGCAAACAACATTCTACAGGAACATAACATGGTAAACAAAGGCATGGCATGCTTCTACTAAATGCACTTAACAAAACTACCTTAATGACCATGAGCCAAAAAGGCACAGAAAATATGATGGCACCCATGTAAACATAGAAAGTTATATTAACAGTTTCAGACTTAGAAGAAAAACAGAGCATGGCATAAACAGATTCATGATAGCAACTTTGCAAGCTCAGGCCAATCACCACAAAACATTAAATGACAACATAAGCATAGCAACATTAAGAAGACATGTTCATCAAGCTAAACATGGCAATAGAAAGTTCATAGGGTACATGGATCACTAGCAACAACCATGGCAATATTGATTAACATGTTAACAATCTTCCAAGAATATTATATAGCCAAAGTAGAGCACGAAAAAAAGACATGCTAGAGCACACCATAATTGCAACCTGGGCCATGAATGCACAGAGCATAACCACATGTTCAAAACACCCTTACTGAAGTATCTCAAAATAAGCATGGATCTCATGGAATCATTAAGTTTACATGGCATCAAAATAATAGTAGGAAAAGGACTTAGCAAAATCCTAAGTGCCTGAAAGCAGCAACATTATGAAGCCTACTTTGCATGCTTGTGCTAGTCACCACATAGATCACAAAAATACAAGACTTGCACCTATGTAAATACAACATGTTGGAGCTCAAAACATATGTAGACCTCATGCTCATAGGATGCACACATCAAATGCAAAAAAATGAAAAATCACCATGTTCTGCTAAGCACCAGCACTTAACATTTTATAGCACTCTTGCAACAATTAAAATGTCATCATAATGGACAGTAACATGCATGTAAATGCTTCTAACATGAAGAGCTCAACGAGACGAACATTTTGACATATCATATGCATGATTTCGAGCCATGGTTAAGGAGATGCAACACGAAGAAGGAGGCATAAAAATGTTAGGGACTTAGGAAATTTTTTGGGTCAACCTTCCGAATCTGGATCTAGGGTTTGGTGTGGTGCGGACTTGGCGCCGAAGTGGAGGAAGGGGACCGGTGAGGCGCGGCCGGAGACGAGGGCGGCTCGCTGGACTGGAGAGGCGGCACGGGCGCGGGTCCCGGGCAGCGACCGGCGGCGAAGGGTGGCGAGGCGCCCGCGAGCTGTGGCAGGACGGCAGCGAGGTGACGGGCGGAGGCGGCAAGGCGCGCGGCGGCGCTGGCAAGTGCGGGAGGCGGCGGAGATATGCGGGGGCGGCGCGGAGTGTCTCGGGCTCGGGGGTCCGCCTCGGGCCGAGCAGGCCCGCACAGAGGGATGTGGTGGCGGGCCACATGGCAGCACGCCACTGGCTGCGGGCGGTTGAGGAGACTCGTCCGGGGGGATCCGGACGTGTCCGGCGGCGGAGTGGGGCGATTTCTAGGGTTTGGACCCGGATTTCGGGGGAGATGCACATATATATATATATATGTAGAGGGAGGTAGGAATGTCCAAATGAGGTGAGGTTTTCGCCCACACGATCGCGATCCGACGACGGAGAACATGGAGGTGGATAAGATGAGTTATTGGGCTGTTTTGGAGGGGTGTTGGGCTGCACACAAAAAGGCTTTTGCGGTTACCCGGTCATCCGTTGGAGCATCAAACGGCCTACAAATGGAACAATATTTGACAGGCGGTCTACCGATGGTGTACCAAGGCCACTTGACAAATCTTGACTCATTCTGAGAACTTTTTTCTCCCGCTCATGAAAAAAGACAAGAGCGGTGCACCGGGTGCATGTGGGAGTGTTGGATTGCGAAACGGACAACGGGGAAAATGTTCGGATGCTTCAGATGAACACATATGCAAATGATATGCGCATGATGACATGATATGAAATGCATGACATGAACAAAATGGAAAACGAAGACAAAAACCCAACCACGAAGGGAATCTCATAGCATAAAGCCGAAAATTGCAAGAGTCGGAGTTATAAATATGGAAAGTTACATCTGGGGTGTTACAATAATAGGTGTTGGCGTCAGAACAAGTCAGGGGATTCCATAAGGGTCCTACAAGGTCGGAGGGCGTGCCCTAGGGGAGTGGGGGCGCCCTCCACCCTTGTGGAGGCCTCGAGGCTTCTCTGGTGCAACTCCGGTACTCCGTGGGCTTCTTTTGGTCCAAAAAAATCGTCATAAAGTTTCAGGTCAATTGGACTCCGTTTGATATTCCTTTCCCGCGAAACTCAAAAATAAGGAAAAAAACAGAAACTGGCACTAGGCTCTAGGTTAATAGGTTAGTCCCAAAAATCATATAAAATAGCATATAAATTCATATAAACATCCAAGATTGATAATATAATAGCATGGAACAATAAAAAATTATAGATATGTTGGAGAAGTATCAGGGGGTCGTCCCACGCATGCGCTCAAACTTTATTTGGTCTAGCAAGGCACACATCTATACCCCTATATAGTGTTCGAATAACTTTGAAAGTTGGTCGTTGGATGAAGACAATCGGACGGTACAGAGATGGCAAATCCGAGTACTACTGGCCATTGGATATCATCTACATTCCACCAGATTCCACCACATGTAAAATCTAGGAGACGCCATGGTTGAACTTAAGCATACTGCACAAACCTCAAAACACAAGCACTTCTCCTTTGTTCTAGAATCTTCCATATCTTAATTTCCCAAACTTTTTTCTAAATGAATTGTCACTATTTGTTTTTACTTTATGCTTTACAATGCACAATTCCATGATTATTAAAATAGATTTTTTTTATAAAACTAATTGATTTTGAATGAGATGGACTATAAGAATTAAACGAACATCTACATCATGCATACATAACTCAAAGCTTACATGCTATAGTGTGGTATTTATTCATAATTTGGTTACCAAATCTCATGCGTGCAATGCACGTGTACCTTACTAGTATCAATAGAAAACCATAATGGTCAAACCGTTCTCGTGGGTCAAAGGGATAGATTTTGTGGGCCCCCTCATTGTCGGTAAAAGATAATATATGTTCAGCGTCTATAAGGGAGACATACTCAATAAGAACACCCTGCCCCCTATACCCTGCATGTGACCTGAAAAGGGTTTATATAATCTCCATGACAAGTCAAGTTAATCATTCTTCAATTTTTAGAGCAAAAAATAACCAATAAAAACATAGTCTAAAATTAGAAAAACAAGGATCCTGTGGTTTATATAATTGCCATGATATGTCACTTTAGAGATATTTGTCTCTATAATGACCATGTCATGCCATTTAAATGAAGCTTGAGATATGAAACTTCCCACCGGGTCACCCATGCTTGGACTACTCCAGCCTGAGCACGCTTAACTTATGCGTTCTATTCGACTAGGCTAGCGGATGGGAAGCCGCCCCTTGTTGATAGGAATTCCCTCCTTGCCATTAAGGCGTTTCACGCTGGTCACCCTATGGGACCTCTTTTTTCCTTGTATTTTCTTCTACGGGCAACATCGAACAATATGATATACATGCTGAAATTTAAACTTATTCAGGGTTCATTTGGCCTTTTTATACACTAATTGAGTTTCCTAGGCATTTAATGTCCATAATTCAAATCTGAACTTCAAATACATGCTCCAGTTCACCAAAATGGCTAGAAAATTTATACATGTGTCCTTGGGTGCATGTTTAGGTCATATGCCAGGAATGGGAACGAATTACAACCGTACCGATGTCATGGCTCGTCCTCAAACATTTGGAATCTCGGTTTTTAAATCCACGTAAATCCTAAACTCACCAGAAACTCATCAAATGTGGCATGGTGTCACGTCATGGCACATACATGTCGTGGTAAAAACATTGTCAAATTTGGGCCAAGCTTTACTACAAACCTCTTACAAACCAGATTTTCTCTCAAAGAAACCTCGTGGTTCAGATAGGGAAACGTGTTCCCCTTGTGGGTAAAACGTAATTGAAAGTTCTAGTTATCAACTAGGGGGGTGAATAGGCGATTTTTATGAAAGTCTTCAAAACACGAGGTCTTTGAAGACAAACAGTAGAAATGAACCTATTGATATGCAGTGGAAGGAAGACTGCACTAGGCAAGCCATAGCCAAGTATGCAATGAAGTGAAAGGACGAAGACTATCTGCAGCTAGGTAGAATGGATCGGGCTGGAAGACAGTATGAAGCCAAACAGTAAACAGTCTTCACTCAGTGAAGTCAATCAGATCAGGCAAGCAAGCAATGACCATACGAAGACAAACTGTAAAGAAAAAGAAAGTGGGACATAGAATTAGTTGCTTGGTGAAGACAGGGATTTGGTAGACCAGTTCCAATTGCTGTGACAACTGTATGTCTGGTTAGGGAGGCTGAGATTTCACTCAGAAGACCACGTCTTCGCCTCATTCCCCTTAAGCTAAGGACACCCAGTCCTTGCCCAATCACTCTTGTAAGTCTTCCAGGTAGACTTCCAAACCTTCATAGACTTCATTCACTAGCAATCCACAATGGCTCTTGGATGCTCAGAACGCGACGCCGAACCGGCTGGAGGATTCAAAGTCCTCAAGTGTAACAAGTCTTTAGGTCACGTGGACAGAAAGACTTTAGTGATGCTAACACTCTTTGCCTCTGCGTGTTTGGGCTTTGTCCTTGCAAAGATCTCTCCCTCAAATGCTTCGGAGGTGGGTTGCTCTCAAACGACAAAATCCGTTCACTAACTCTGAGCAGCCACCAATTTATGGTGTGGGGGGTGGGCTATTTATAGCCATGATGCAACCTGACCTGATTTGACCGAAATGACCCTGGGTCACTAAGGAACTGACACATGTCCAATGGTCGGATTTCAAACACACGCGGCAGCTTGACTTGGGCTACAAGTAAAGCTGACTCATCCAGCTCTGGATAATATTTGCTCTTGTTGTCTTCGCTCGAAGACATAGGATTTTGGTTGAGCATCACTTCAGTCACTTTGACTTTGTTCACTTGGACCCCACTTAATAGTATGGTGGTTCCTATGATTCAACAAAGAAGAAAAGGAACTAAGAAACAACTATGTCCTCGGACTCCATAGTCTTCACATGAATGTCTTCTCATGTCATAATCCTCACCTTTAATGTCTTCACGAACCAACATTGTCTTCAATGTCTTCACACATTTTTAGGGGGTCATCTCTGGTAGGTAAACCGAATCAATAAGGGACTACTACCTGTGTTATCCTGCAATTCTTACAAACACATTAGTCCCTCAACCAAGTTTGTCGTCAATACTCCAAAACCAACTAGGAGTGGCACTAGATGTACTTACAATCTCCCCCTTTTTGGTGATTGATGACAAACTGGTTGAAGTTTTCAACGGGGATAAAAGTATGTGAGAGTTAAGGATAAACACATTGTCTTCATAAGTAGCAAAAGGCTCCCCCTGAAGATGTACATATAAGTAGTAAGCTTTTGTATGCAAATGCACATGGCAGGTTTTACTTTGTGGAGATCCTCTTCAACTTACAAAGACAATTCATCATGCATATATAAGAGTAACGAAGATAATGACATGCACAATGAAAAATGAGCATCTGCAAAATGACTTCATGTGGAATTTATCATCACATAACAAAGTAGCAGCAAAACATAGCAGACGACCATCATGTTTAAGTGTTACAACTCAAAAGCCAAATAGTTTAAAAAACAAGAGTTGTAAGAACTTAGCAAAAATAATGCAACCACCCATATGGACCCGCTTGAAGACTATCAACCTCATATGCTTCTCCCCCTATTGTTAGTAATGACCAAAAATGTTTGAAGACATAGAGGATCTACTCGGTCCCAGCTGGAGTAGAAGATGGAGCAGGGACGTCGATGGAGTTTGGTGGTGCAGACTGGCCTGATGCAGTATCATGATGATGTGTAGCCAAGGTTGGTGAAGTGGCATCGTCTTCTTCATCGACGACTCTCGCAACAACAGTTGTAGCCGAAGATGAATGCTCAGAATCTTCAATGGAGGGAGTGCGATGCCAGCTTGCATTTTGAGGAGGCCTTGAGTCAAACTTGAAATTCTCAGTGAAGCCATCTTCGCGAAGATCTTCTTTAGGACAGAGCATTGTGAGGCTCTTCCAGGACCGCCTACAGGCTTCATGTGCAACAAAACAGTTCTTGGTGGCCAAGTTGCGAATGCGATTAATATCCACCAAGAGACTGTGCATCTGACACTTCAGCCAGTCATGATGCCTATCCTTCTTTTGATGTAAAGCCACCAGAAGCTCATGGTTGTTGAGGACATGAGGACGCTTCTGAGGCCTTTGAGCTATGGTGCTTGGAGTGGCTTCAGTATTGGCTCGGTGTGGTATGCACAGGTTGCCAGCCAGAGGATATGCAAGAGTTGCAGCATTTGGCACGTGAATCCCTTCGATTGGCTGCGTGAAGCTCTGGAACTCAACATTCTGATGGTCGATTGGCTTCTTTGCAGGCTCGGGGTAGATGGCTTCAAAAGACATATCAACTTCAGGTAGAAAAACAACATGGTTGCGTGCTGAGGGCTGATAGTCAATGGGGGAATGAAGCTTAATCAAGCGCATCACCCATGGAGCATAGAATTTCAGACCAAACAGATCAAACCAAGAAACAGCAAGTTGTCCGATGAAGAAATCCTGAGTGTTCAATCTGATGCCACTGATAATATAGAATACCAACGTCTTCATAGCACCTTCAAGTTTAGCTTCACAAGAATTTCCTTTGATGGGCCAGAGAGTGCGCCTCAGAATGTGGTACACTGTGCATGGCAAGTACTCTAGGTCCTTGACAAAGAACTCCTTTGGGTATTCGGCGTCTTGTGACAGTGGCTTCATCATGCTAAGCATTTGGCTCATATTTGGCTCTGGTTTCTGAAAAATGCTCTGGAGCTCATTTGTGTAGAGTGGCATAGAACTAAAGCAGAAGCTCTTCATTCCAGTGTTCCTTGTCAGTCACAAAGGGAAGAAGACCAACATCGCTAAAGCAGTCAAGGGCCTCTTCAAGACATGGCAACCCAGCCATAGCATCACAATCTAGACGCTTGTGCGGAAAAATCCGGTCTTGATTGTACAGGATGCAAGAGTAATAGCTTCGCTGAAGATGGCTCCAAAAATCTGTCAGAGGTGATCTTGGGCTTCATGTACGGGTTCTTGGCGCTGTCGAAGAAAGTATTGTGCTCTCTGAAGCTAAGCACGCTGAATGAGCATTGGGTTGTGACAACACTTGGAAGCCTTAGCAGATGCGGCTTTGGCTTCTGAACTTGAGGCCTCTGCTCCACATGATAGTCATACTGTGGCCCAGGAGCAGTGGGTGGAACCAGAATTGGCCATCTGATAGTCACCAATTCGCCACGATTGAATGCTCATTCCATAGTGTGTGGCCTTGGAGGAGGAACGGCACCATCAAAGGTGATTGGCGTCACAGTGGTGTCAGCATTCATATTGCCTTTAGGCTCCACATTATCTTCAGCCATGACAGATTCATTGGCTTAAGTGGTGTTGGTGGTGGCAGCCTCAGTGTTTCAAACCTCCATTAGTTCAACGACTGGAGGGTCGGGCACGATCAGATTCCCTTCAGGAATGACTAGATCACTGGCAGGGGGTGTGGCTTCTCTTTCTTCTTTGGTTGATGCAGCCAGAATGTCTTCAGCAGTCTTGGCTTCAGACGCAGAGGTAGTCGCAGGAGGAGTGGCTTCAGGAAACACTTGATGTGCTACTGAGCTAGTGTGTTGCGCTTCTTCTTTTGGAATGCTCGACATGGAGACCTACGGCCTGAGGCCCTTGCGAAGCCCGCGGAACACTGGCGATGCCTTTGGAGAAGGGGTGGTCTACTCCAAGTCGGCTTCATCATCAAGTACTGAAGAAGTAACTTGAGCAGGGGGAGTACGTGGTGTCTCATCCTGCACTAGGTTGTCTTGTTATTGGCGCTCGGCCCATGAGTCATCTTGAGCAATTGGCGTCAATGGACAACCAATGCTAATAAGTTCACTGCTCGTTGGAGTAGATGATGATAGCGACTAAGGCTCGAGCTGAGGAAGGACTTCATCATCATGCACACTGTCGTCATGACCAATGTCTTCAGCTACGTTGGGGTCAACAGCTGGAACTTCTTCACTCTCTGGAGCCTCTGTGGAAGCAGGCTCATGAATCACAAGGCGGCATTCTTGGTTGGTTGAAGCAGGCAGAGCAAATGAGATAGGTTCAACTATGAGGGGCTCTGAGGAAGTAGCACGCTCTTTCTTTGAAGACTTTGAAGCTTTTGTCTTCAATTTCTTCTTGGAGGGAGCATCATCAGAGGTGTCCTTGAGCTTCCTCTTCCTGGCTTCGGCCTCGGCATGCCTTGTCTTCTTCATTTCTGAAGCTGCTGAGGGGACCTTTGGCTTCGAGCCAGTCATGCTGGCAGGGAAGACTATGCTTGGTCGTTCCTGCCGTTGAGCTTCAGGTTGGGCTTCAGTAGACTTCTTCTTTTGCTTGGCAGGTGTCGGCGTTCTGGGACCGGGGGTGCCCAGACTTGCCTACCTGCGGCCCATGGCGTGGCTCCACTAGTGGCCTGGTACGGGCACCCAGTTCCAGCAACAACAACACAATACCCTCATGAGGGGCCGAGCCTCGCGAGGCGGACGACACCAAGACCTCCCTGGGGGCAGCCGCACTAGGCTCGCTCCCGAGGAGCGGAGATCAAGGCAGGGTGCACCTCGCGAGGTTCACATGACGCGAGCCATGATGACCAAGGCCAGGCGGGCGCCAGCGGGCTCCAGCGGGCGCAGCGTACCAGTTTCCTCTTTGGTGGTAAGGAGGCAAGCGCGGGCGCGGAGTCCCGAGGAATTAGGCAAAGGTTTCCATATCGGTGCAACAAGACCAAAACCGCCAAGACGGCAGGACGGAGGTCATCACAGAGCCCACGACAGCGTCATCACTGGAGCCTTTGCAGGCGAAGACTACTTTTGTCAGGATAACTTGTACTAGTTGTCTCCCTTCAAAATTGGCCGTTGTGGGATCCCTTCCCACCTAACATTTGGGAAGAGGACAGGGCCACTATAAATAGGACTTAGCCACCACCATAGAGGGAGAGGATTCAGACCATCCCCACATACACCAGCTCGTCGAGCTCAAGAACACCTCACCTCTTGAGGCTATTCATCCACTGTACTTGTTCATGCTCGGCCCCTCGAGGCAATCCACCACAAAGCTGGAGTAGGGTATTACACCGCAAGGTGGCCCGAACCAGGATAAATCTCTGTGTCTCTCATTCTTTAGGTTCGTCGAGCCAGGCCGTGGGATCATTAGCGAGCGAGCTAGGGAGAGAGTATTCATTGTGCGTACCCCAGTGTTCGAACCTATCAAGGGTCTGCAGATCCCTGAATCCGACATTTGGCGCACCAGGTAGGGGTGCGTCGAAGCTTCTCTTTCGACAATCGACTCGCCGCCGCTCCACCGTCTCCATGGCAGCTGCTCGCCGAGCCCGTGCTGAGCGCCGATCCGCTCTCGCCACACGCGTCGCCAAGACGGCGCGAGTCGGCGGGCCTCCCAATCGTTCTCCATCACCAGCCGCCCACGCCGTCACCGGCCTGGTGGGGCACGAGCAGCAAGCTTCGTTGTAGCATCCCTCTGTGCGGCGGGATGGATGCACCACCACCCCGTCGCTGACTCCGGCCAGCTCATCGTCCCATGCTCGTCGTGGGCCTGTGGACACGCAGGTTGTGTCACTCATGGCGCGCGAGCTCCTGCGCTACTGCCCCATCGATGACCTCTATGAAGACTGGTTGGACCGCATCGCTGAGCTCGTCAGCGCCGTTGGGGGCTCTCCTGCATCGTCCCTCCGTTGCCTCATCCACCCCCTGCCGCGGGCGACGTAGCCCATGGAGCACCTCCGCCACCTCTCCGTCAAGACGTCGCCCTTGGCCCAAGACGCGTGGCTCCTCGGCGTGACCCACCATGCCAGGCGTGACCCACCAAGCTGTAGGGAGGTCCAGCGGCAGCAAGAAGGTGCCCTAGGGCTCCCTCCACCACCACGTCGAGACTGCACACCGCCTGCAGCGGTGGTGTGTGATCGCCAAGATCAGGCTCCACCTCCACGACGGGCCTCGGTGACCACAGCGGGCTGTCGCGCCTTCATCCCTGAGCTACATAGCGTCGTCTGGCCAGGCAAGTTCAAGCCTGACCTACCTCCGCATTACGACAGCACCCCAACCCTGTGGAGTTCCTGCAGCTCTACGAGCTAAGCATCAAAGCGGCTAGCAGCGACGAGAAGGTCATGGCGAACTGATTTCCCATGGCCCTCAAAGACGGCGCGTGCTCGTGGCTCCTGAACCTGCCCACAGGATCAATCTCCTCCTAGGGCGAGATGCGCGAGCGTTTCGTCGCCAACTTCCAAGGCACTCGTGACCGCCCACCTGCCGCAAGTGACCTGCGGCGCATCAAGCAACAACCTAGGGAGACCCTGCGGAAGTATATCCAACGCTTTAACAACGTTCGCCTCAAGATCCCCAAGGTTTCTGACGAAGTCATCATCTCGGCGTTCTCCGATGGCATCCGTGATGTCAAGATCAAGGAGGAGCTCGCCATCCACGAGGACTTGTGCACGGCCCTGGAGATGTCCAACATGGCAACCAAGTGCGCGAGGGCTGAGGAGGGGCGCCTCTCCCTCCTCGAGCTCCTAGCTGCCGACCAAGAAGACAAGAAGGCCAAGACCAAGGACGTGAAGCGCAAGGGGGCGGCCGTGCTCGCGGCTGAATCAGAGATGAAGCGCGGCCGCGACCACCCCAAGTCATCCAAGGACAGCCACCCGTTCTGCGCCTTCCACAACATACACAGCCACAACACCAATGACTGTCAGGAGCTCAGGGCCATCTGGGACGGGCGCTTCGGTCGATGCCCCGAGCATAATGATCGAGGCTATGGCCACGGAGGAGGTAGAAGTGCAGGACCTTGGGACGACCGCGGCCCCCGCCAGGAGTGGCGCGACCAGCCTCACGAGGATCATTGGCAAGGCCAGCCTCGCTAAGCCGCCTGGAGAGACTAGCCTCGTGAGGACAGTCCTTAGGGCAACGTTGGCCTCCCTCCGCTGCCACCACCACCAAGAAGGAACGACGACCACCACCAAGACTAGGGGGTTGGGTGCTTCCAAGAGCCTCGTGCCATCGCCTACATCTTGGGTGGCGCTCAGGCCCCAGCCTCCCACCGCATCTTCAAGCAGTTTGCTAGCAAGGTGAACGCAGCCCTCCCCAGACTCAAGGCCACACGCCCGCTCAGGTGGTCCAAGTGCACCATCACCTTCAGCTCGTCCAACCAGCTCAAATGTGCGGCAACTGCCGGTGCTCTCCCGATGCTCTGCTCGCCCGTCATCAACAATGTCCTTGTCACCAAGACCCTCATCGATGGCGGTACGGGACTCAATGTTCTTTCCATCGAGACATTCGACCGCCTCCAAGTGTCGTATGATCAGTTGCAGCCCACCAAGCCCTTCTCAGGAGTGACCGATGGCTCCACTACCCCGATAGGACAGATCCGCCTCCCTATCACCTTCGGCCAGCACGACAACTACCGCACCTAGGTCATCGACTTCGGCGTCGCCCACATCCATATGTCATACAATGCCATCCTTGGATATCCGGCCCTGGCCATGTTCATGGCGGTGACCCACCACGGCTACAACATCCTCAAGATGCCAGGGAGCCATGGCGTCATATCGGTCGCCTGCTAAGAGAGGGACGCGGTGTGCTCCCTCGAGTGCGCCTACCAGGCTGCGGCGGTTGAAGACCCAGACAACGAAGGCATCGTCTACTCTCTTGAGGCAATCCCCAAGAAGAAGAAGAAGCAGCTGCTCCCCCGAGGGCCTCAGGAGAGCGGTGTCTCTAGTGGCACCACCTCAAGACCAGCGCCCACGGATGGGGCGCCTCCCTCTCTTGCATAGGAAGGTGCACTTGGCGCCCTCCTCAAGCTAGGCTCAGGGCTCTCTCCTGGAGGGTTTCTGACCTAGCCAATGTCATGAGGGAGGTGCTCGGGCACCACGTGGAGGCATGCTTCATCACACGCTTCCCCCGCAAGGGCGCTAGGCACAAGGTGCCAGGCGCTTAGGAGTTCATCACCCAGATGACCGAGGAGGTTCAAGCGGTAAGAGCCATGTGTGGCGACCATCGCCTACCACCTTGCGTGGCTCCTTGTCCTGGCGAGGACAATGAGCAACGCGTCTGCGTCAACTTCCCTGAGCTCAACAGAGCCGCGGCTCAGCAGCACTTCTGTCCTTCGCACGCTGGTCGGTGTGAGGGTCCACCTCACAACTACGTTCGCATGCCCTTTGGCTTGCCGAACGTGGCTCTTGTCTTCCAACATCGCCTGCGAAGCATCGTGGCTGCTCAGGAGGTCGGGTACAACGCGGTGCTGGCAGAGGTAGCGACGGTCCTTCGTGATCCTCCCGAGCCTTCAGAGCCTCTCGAGGTCCAAGACCATGGCGTCTCGTGAGGAGCAACCTCTTCAGGGCGCATCTTCAGCAACTTCGACATCTCTCCAGCAACAGCACCGGGTGAAAATTTTCAGTTTTTTCAGTTGAGGGCGCCCCTCGGGCTACATCATCCCCATGTCGAATCGGCTTGTCCCTGCGGTGCCTATCCTTTTGCATCTCTAGTTTACCTTGTTGGGTGCGCCCCACAGGCTGCATCATCCCCAAGTCATCCGTCCCTGCGGCATGCATCGTTCTTGCGTTTATCTAGACTAGCTTTAACTCCTTCTATGAGTTACATCGGGAATATTATATGTCTATCCAATATTTCGATACCATGAATGCTGTATGCCCTCGAAAACCCAGCCACGACCGCCTCATGATTAAGGACTGGCACGACATCTGTGCTCGGGTCCGTCCCTGCAGCGTCGCTAAACCCAAGAGGCTGAGCTCTCGCTCGCGGGCCAGCTCCCGTGTACGTTACCTCCCATGGCCCTTGGTGCCTTGTTCAGGCATGAGATAATCACGGGCGGATGAGCCAGGGCACGCGACCTGGTGCCTCGTCACCACGGGAGCCGCGCGCCGGTTGTATTTCTTCAGGATTTTCGCCTGAGAAGACTAGGCACTGAGTCTATGCTCGGGTCCGTCCCTGTAGCGCCGACAAAACCCAACGATAGAGCTCTGTGTGGCGGGCCGGCCCCATTCAGGTCACCTCCTGGGGTCGTTGGTGTCTAGCCTTCTCATGTGATTAGCTTAGGCGATTCATTCACCATAGCTATCAATAATTAAATTCTGGCACAACCCGCCTTGATGTAGGGCCTCATGAGTCCCGCGCTGGCTCACGAGTGCCAAGACACACGTCGTCTAGCCTTGCCGTGCAAGCCACATGTCAGGGCGGGGCTGTACACGCCCCGGGGGCTCCACTCAGAGGGAGCCCTCACCTACGCACTAGTGGAAACAACATGCTCCGTGCTGGCAGTCGACACAGTCGAGGCGCAACTATGCCTGTGCAAGTGCGGAAGCGCCATGCTCCATGCTGGTGATAAACAACTGAGGGCGTCCCCATGGCCATATCAACCTCGGGGAGCCACCAGGCTCAGTGTCCATCCTCATCGCAACACTTTCCCCTCGGGAGAGTCACGTGAGGGGGCTGGGAATGGGGGCTGCGCTCAGGTCACGCTTAGCATACGCCACCCTGCCAGGTCCCTCGGACCTGTTCATCGCATGTCCCTCCTGGGCATGTCCAAGGCGAGAAAAGATATGGAGGTCTGTTTGTGCGTCAAGTGTGACTCCTGAGCATCGCGAATCAGGAGCCTAATTGGCCACGTAGCACCTCACCCGTCTGTCTCGTACTGGTGATCCGGACGATCCAACGGCGGCTGAGGTATGTGCGAGGTCGGGCCCTACCGACGCAGAATGCTAAGGCCTGCTCTCACATCTCCTTCCCACGGGTTATGTGTGCGTCAAGGGGGACTCCTGAGCATCGCGACTCAGGACGATCCGGACGATCCAACGGCGGTCCGGACGATCCAACGACTCCTGGCCACGTAGCCCCTTACCCCTTGGTCTCGTCCCGGTGATCCGGACGATCCAACGGCGGTTGAGGTACGCGCGAGGTCACGCCCTGCCGGCGTAGAACGCTAAGGCCTGCTCTCGCATCTCCTTCCCGCGGGCTGTTTGTGTGTCAAGCGGGACTCCTAAGCATCACGACTCAGGAGCCTAACTGGTAACGTAGCCCCTCACCCCTTGGTCTCGTCCTGGTGATCCGGACGACCCAATGGCGGCTGAGGCATGCGCGGGGCAGGGCTCTGCCGACGCAGAACACTAAAGCAACAAGAAGGAAATCGCGGAATCCTAATGAATTATTACAAGACATATTGTTTCTCCAAATACAAAACAGAAGTTTTAACGCCTCCATGAGGCACGGTGCATGTTGCAGGGAAATAAAAGTGGAGAGGAGCACCGCAAGCAAGCTTTCTCTTCAGCCTTGGGTGCTGCTGCCAAGGAGTGCCCCTCCGTCGATAACGTCACCATCGCCGGTGCCCTCGGTCGGGGCCATAGGATGGGCGATACCGTCAGCCGGAGGCGCAGGGTCGATGGCGAGGAACTTCTCCAGAAGGGCCTCCACTAGGTCCTTCACGGCATCAGCAGAGGCTGTGTAGTGCTTCTCGTCCATAGGTTCAAGTAGAGCTCCAAGGTCGGTGCTCGGGTTGCAAAGATGGAGGTGGCTGAAGACGCGCATCATAGCCGAGGAGGAGAGCGCGCGGGCTTCCCCTTCCACCATGGTGCCAACCCCATTGGCAACGTCCTCGAGTGCCTCGACAAGCTGGGGAAGCAGCTCGGCAGGGCCCTCCTCTGGAGTCACCAACGGCTTCTTCAACCCCCATCCATAGAGTTCCCCAAATGCCTCGCAGGATCTCTTCTCGAGGGAATTGAAGGTGGCATGGTCGTTGGCAAGGATGCTATCCTTGGCCTCCAGCAGGGCCTTCTCCCCTTCCACCTCCTTCTTCAGCTTCTCCAGGCGATCGCGCTCCGCGGCCTGCGCCCACACCGACCGCTCTAGCTCGGTATCACGGCCGGTGATCGCGTCTTCTCGGGCCTTCAGCTTCTCCACCCATGCCCCGCGTTGACTAGCCTCGGTAGCGTGTTCATTGTGTCGGGTCTCCAGCTCGGCCTCCACCGCCTGACAACGCTCCTTGGCAGCCTCGGCATCCTTCAACGCCACCTCGCGGGCGGCCGCAGCCAGGTCGGTGGCCTGCTTACCCTCCTCGGAAGCTGCCAAGCTCTGGCCCCATGCCGCCCTCACAGACGCGTCAGATCGTAGCCACCCTGAGACCAACTCCAGACGCCCCGACGCCAGCCGACAGTCAGCACCCTAAAGATCGTCACGAAGCTAGGCCAATGCGATAAGGGTGTCCTCCAGGGCATCAGGCGAAGCAGGGGGGTCGCGACCCAGCAGTCCGACGGAAGGGGGAAGCGACCACATCGGCACTGAGGCCTGCAGATTGGCAGGAGCAGAAGAGGCCGGGGGCTCCTAAGCCTTCACGACCTCAGCAGGTGAGCTGGGAGCGGGAACCTCAGGAGCCAGCTCGCCTACGGAGATCGCCTTCTCCCGAGGATAGGCTTCTGGACCTCGCGAGGATGACCTGGACATAGAGGCTCGGGAGCCATCGCCATCCCTCCGCGCCGGAGGAGGCACGGCAGCGACAGGCTCCTGGGCCTGTCAGGGTTGCGGTGCGACATATGCCAAGGGGTGGCTTATCATGGAGAGGGCCAAGAGTACGTCGCCGGGCTCTAGAGGTGGGAGTGAGTGAGAACGCCTAAGTCGGCGAATCTTAACCAGGTTTGGGGCTCTCCTAGGAGATAAGAACCCTAGTCCTGCTATGCGGGGTCTCTGCATGATCAGTATCTCAACAAGGAAACTACAAGGTTGCTCCTTGAGCTGTATGGCTAGAGGAGGAAGATGAGCGAGGATAGCCATTCTTCCCCTCTTTATATGCGTGTGTGTGTATTTGCTAAGGTTCTGAACCTTTTGCATGGGTGCCCTGGGGGTTTATATAGGCCTACCCCCTAGGGGTACAATGGTAATCTAGTCGGGTGTGGAACCCGACCATCAGTGTCTCTGGTCGCCGGCTTCTCCGTCGACTGCTAGGGCCCGCCACCTGGTGGGTCCCGCCGGCTGTCTTGTACTTGGCCGACAGGCCGCGCCCACCGCTCGCGGGTCTTGCCGGCTGCTTAGCATTGTAGCCGTGCCACTGATGACGCGTGCTTTGTCGAGGGAGAGTGGCTATAGTCCGGTCGCCTGGCGTGCGCTCACTGTAGCCACATCTCGTCTTCTATGGTTAATGGCGCACAGACTCCAAGCGAGGGGGAGGGCCGCCTGCTAGGAGTCGACCTCCCGCATGCCGACTGGTCAAGGGTTGTCGCCTTCCGGCATCTCATGGACAGGTAGGGCCCACCGCATGCAGGCCGTACTGACAGCCCATCGTGGGAGCATAGCTATATCTGCCATGATGATGTCACGGGTGGTGTGGCAACAGTGTTGCGCCGGGCGAGGGATGTCCGCATGGTATGCTACACTGTGGCCACGTTCAGCCCTAGATTCGGGGGTGGCAGGCTGCACTGTAGCCACGCCCCGTCTCGTCATTGTAATGAGTTTCTAACTTCGAGGGAGTGGAGGGTTGCCTGCTAGGAGCCGGCCTCCCTAGAGGCCGCCTTCTAGGAGTCGGCCCACCCTATTGCCGCCTTCAGGGCTCCGTCGCATTTTGGGCTCCGCCACCTTCTAGCAGTCGGCCACTAGGACTAGTCGGCCCTAAGAAGGCGGTCCTTTTTCTTCGATGCTTGAGGGGTGCAGCCTGCCCCGACGTCATGAAATACCATGGGGGGCTGATGAGGCTACCAGTGGTCATTTACTCTGTCAGTAGTCCCTGAACCTGGTGGGGCGCCGTGGCTGAAAAGGCGAGAAGCCTCAGCAGCTTCCTACTCTGAGTGATCTCATAGCTTTTGTCGGACTTCTGGGAACGGGGGTCCCTAGACTTGCCTGCCTGCGGCCTGCGGCGTGGCTCAAAGGGGGCCCGGCACGGCCCATCTTCATCAACACAAGACTCAAGACCCTCGCGAGGGGCCAAGCCTCGCGGGGCGGACGACGTGGAGCTTCCTCAGGCGCGGCCTCGTCAGGCTGGCTCACGAGGAGGCGGAGAAATCAAGGCGGGGTACCTTGCGAGGTGCCCATGACGCAAGCCATGAAGACGCAGGGCGCCAGGCGGGTGCCAGCCCGCGCAGCGTCCTCGTTTCCTCTTTGGTGCAAAGGGAGCAAGCGCAGCCGTGGAGTACCGAGGCATTAGGCAAAGGTTGCCATTTCGGTGCAACGAGACCAAGACCAGGAGGACTACGAGACGGAGGTCACCGTGGAGCCCAAGACGGCGTCATCACCAGAGCTTTGTGCAGGAGAAGACTACTTTTGTCAGGATAGCTGATACTTGCTGCCCCCCTTCAAATTAGCCCGCCATTGTTGGCTCCCTTCCCGCTCAATATTTGGGAAGAGGACCAGGGCCTCTATAAATAGGACCAGTCGCCCACAGAGCAAAGGGTTGGAAAAAAGGAAGGGGAGGCTCGATAGAGAGGTTGGAAGCATAGAGAGAGAGAGAGAGAAAGGTGGCTGAACTCCTCCCAGCAGTTCATAGCCCCAGCCAAGAGTAGACCCTCGCGAGGCTGTTCTTCCTTGTATTGTTCATCATCATCAGCCCCAAGAGGCAATCCACCCACAACACACTGGAGTAGGGTATTACACCACAACGGTGGCCCGAACCAGTATAAACCTTGTGTCTCTTGCGCAGTTCTTCTAGTAGTTAAGGTCCTTGCGAGATGGAGAGGTAGAAGACGTAATCTTCGCGCGCACCCCAGAGTTCGAACCTTAAGGGTCTGCTGGAACCCGAAATCCGACATTTGGCGCGCCAGGTAGGGGTGCGCTGGAGTTCGTCTTCCACCGCACCGTTCTCCTCCGACCGTCGCGTCCATGTCCGACGCTCGTCGAGCCCGCGCCGAGCGCCGGGCCGCCATCGCTTCCCGCGTAGCCCAGACGGCGCCCGTCGGTGGACGTCCTCATCGTTCCCCGTCACCTGCCATCAATGCCGCCACCGTCCCGGCGGGGGGCGAGCAGCAAGCGTCGTCTCAGCATCCGTCCATGTGGCAAGATGGCCGCACCACTACTCCATCGCTCACACCAGCTGGTTCTTCGTCCCGCGCGCTCCGCGCACCCTTGGAGGCTCGAGCTGCACTCATTGCGGAAAACGAGCTCCTGCGCTACCGTCCCGTCGACGACGTCTACAAAGAGTGGCTCGACCGCGTCGCCGAGCTCGTCCGCGCCGCGGGGGGCTCTCCCGCGCCGTCCGTTCCGCTGCGCCGCACCCCGCCCCGCGCGGGCAACGAAGCTCCGGGGGTGTACCAGCCGCCTCCTCTCCAAGAAGACGCCATGGCTCCAAGGCACGTGGCCCCTGGGCGGAACCCGCTCCGTCAGGTGCCAGCGCAGCAAGAATGGAGCTGCCAAGAAGTCCCTCGCCCGCAAGGAGCTGCCCGGGCGCTCCCTGCTCTGGCACGCCGCGACCCTGCTCCGGCTACGGCATGCCAAGACCCCGCGCTGCTCCTAGCTGCAGCGCGTGGGGACCCTCAAGACCGAGCTCTCCACCAGCCGAAGCCTTTCGTGGCCACCGCAGGCTGCCGTGCCTACACCACCGAGCTGCGTAGCGTCGCGTGGCCCAGCAAGTTCCAGCCAGACCTGCCTCCTCGTTACGACGGCACGACTGACCCTGCAGAGTTCCTCCAGCTCTATGAGCTGGGCATCGAAGCTGCCAGCGGGGACGAGAAGGTCATGGCGAACTGGTTCCCCATGGCGCTCAAGGAAGGAGCTCGCACCTGGCTCCTGAATCTGGCTCCAGGCACGATCTCTTCCTCGGACCAGATGCGCACCCGCTTCATCGCCAACTTCAAAGGTACTCGCGACCGGCCACCCGCCGTGAGCGACATGTGCCGCATCAAGCAACAACCCGGAGAGACCCTGCAAAAGTACATCCAGTGCTACAACAGCGCGCGCCTCAAGATCCCCAAGGTGTCCGAGGAGGCCATCATCTTGGCCTTCTCCGATGGTGTGCGCGACGTCAAGATGAAGGAGGAGCTAGCAATGCATGAAGACCTGTGCACCTCCCTGGAGCTGTTCGACTTGGCAACCAAGTGCGCCAGGGCTGCGGAGGGACGCCTCTCCCTCCTCGAGCTGCCTGCCGCAGACCCAGAAGAGAAGAAGCCCAAGGCCAAGGACATGAAGCGCAAGGGGGCTGCCGTGCTCGCGGCAGAACCAGACACCAAGCGGGGCAAAGATCTGCCTGAGTCCTCCAGGGGCGGCCGATACTGTGTGTACCACGACCTCCACACCCACAACACCAACGAATGCCCAGAACTCCGCGCCGTGCGAGAAGGAAGGATCGGCCATCGCCCTGAACGCGCCGATCGGGGCTACGGCCGAGGAGGAGGAAGAAACGCAGGAGGCTGGGAAGACCGCGGCCCGCGCCAAGTGTGGCGCGATCAACCTCGCGAGGATCGCTGGCGAGACCTGCCTCGCGAGGAGGACTGGAGGGATCAGCCTCACGAGGATCGCCCACAGGGCAACGCAGGCCTCCCTCCACTGCCGCCTCAGCCAAGGAGAAACGAGGACCGCCATCGAGACGAAGGGGCTGGGGGCTTCCAGGAGCCACGCGCAATCGCCTGCATCCTGGGCGGAGCTCAAGCCCCAGCCTCGCAATGCATCTTCAAGCAGTTTGCCCGCGAAGTGAATGCAGTCCTCCCCAGGCTTGAAGCAACGCGCCCTCTCAGATGGTCGGCCTGCTCCATCACATTCAGCTCAGCGGATCAACTCAAGTGCGCGGCCACAGCCGGGGTCCTCCCGATGCTTTGCTCCCTAGTCATCAGCAATGTACTGGTCACCAGGACCATCATCGACGGTGGGGCAGGGCCCAACGTCCTGTCCGTGGAAACATTCAACAATCTCCAAGTGCCCTACGACCAGCTTCAGCCAACCAAGCCCTTCTCCGGAGTCACCGACGGCTGCACGGTCCCGATTGGGCAGGTCCGCCTCCCTGTCACCTTCGGGGCACGCAACAACTACCGCACCGAGCTCATTCACTTCGACGTCGCCCACATCCGCCTGCCGTACAACGCCATCCTCGGGTACCCAGCACTGGGCAAGTTCATGGCCGTAACTCACCATGGCTACAACATCGTCAAGATGCCAGGAAGTGGCGGAGTCATCACGGTGCCCTGGAGCGAGCCTTTCAGGCCGCATCACTGGAAGACCCGGATCGCGGAAGCAGGAGGCTTCCTGAGACCACCCCCAAGAAGAAGAAGACATCGTCCAAACCAGCCCCTCGGGAGGTGGGCCCCTCAGGGCCCGCATCTACCCAGGGGGGACCTCCTGCTATCGCATAGGAAAGCGCGCCCGGCGCCCTCCTCAGGTAGGGCTCGGGGGCTCTCCCCTGGAGGGCCACCGACCTGGCCAAGGTCACGAGGGAGGCGCTTGGGCACCACATGGAGGCGTGTTACGAAGCACGTTTCCCTCAAGAAGGAGCAGGGCAAGGAAGGTCAGACCCGCAGGAGTTCGTCGACAAGGCCATTCAAGAACTACAGGAATCAAGAATCACGAGGGGTTGCCGCCGTCTACCGGCTGTGGCTCCCCATCCAGGCGAGGATGGTAGGCTCCGCGTCTGCATCGACGTACTAGGGCTCAACCAAGTCGCTACGATGGAGTGCCTCTGGCCCTCGCGAGTGGGGCGCTGCGGGGGTCCGCCCCACAGCTACGTTCGCATGCCTTACGGCTTGCCGAGCGCGGTTGCAACGTGTCAGCGCCTCATGAGGGGCATCATGGAGGCTCAAGAAGACAGGCGTTCCGCAGCCTTGGCGGAGATGGAGATGATTCGCGAAGAGCTACTAGTGCCTCCGGAGCCTCCCGCGGCCCCTGGGCTTGGGGGCTCGTGAGGATCGGCTTCCGGAGCCCACCGAGTCTGCTACACCAACACCCCTTCGCCCTCGACACCTTCAGGTGACATCTTACAAGTTTCATTTCCATCTGGGAGCACCCTCCCAGGGCTGCATCGTTCCCAGGCCGCGTGGGTCCGTCCCTGCGGTATGTATCCCTTTTATTTCATGTCGTTAGCTTGCTTTGTTGGGGGCGCCCCTCGGGCTGCATCATCCCCAAGTCGCTTGGGCCCGACCCAGCGATGTCTACCTTCCTAGCATCTATCTGAATGAATCCTCACCTTTGCGGCTAACGTGTTTGATCTAGTTGCCTGCTCAACTGAGGGAATTGCTCCCATAACGACACGACGCTTGCGCATGGGTCCGTCCCTGCAACACCGACAAACCTGAATGGCTGAGCTCTGGCTACGGCAGCCCCGCATGGCGCCACCTCATCAAGCCTCCAGTGCCTCGCCTCCCCTCGGAAGCAACTAACGGCGGACTGATAATTGTCATGGCGACCTCTTCTTCCTTCTGTGATGAGTTTACAGGATCCCCTAAGGGAGTTGCGCCAGGAAAGGCCCTCGCGGCGTTCCTTTCACTCTCGTCCGCGCGAACCGCTTGCACGTTAAAGGGGGGGTGCCTGAGCATCGCGACTCAGGGCTCCTACTGGCTCTCCAGCCCTCACCCTCTGGCCTTGACCACGGCATCACGACCTGGCATACCAGCGACGGCTGAGACTAGCTCGAGGGCCGGGACCCGAGGACATAGAGTAGAAAAGGGAGCAAAGGCGGGGGAGAAGGGGCGCGCGAGGACCTCGCCGAGCGATTCCGCTCCTGCCGACGCGCGGACCCGACGACACACCAGGAATAATCCCCGACTCTCAAGATAAGTCACCACACGAAAGCACCGGCTATCGTAGCACTACCCCTGCACCTAATGCAATTCCGTGTCAGCGACGCCGCTCTCCTTTCTCGCCGAGCGACGGCTGCTTGGGCGCCAAAGGGGACCTCCTGAGCATCAGGACTCAGGGGCTCTTACCGGACCCCGGGTCGCTCACCTCCTGGCCTTGACAACGGCATCGCGACCTGGCATACTAGCGACGGCTGACGCCGCCTTGTGACTGGGACCTATCGACGTAGAGCACCAAGCCCTCGCGAGGTTCGAAAGGGAGAACTGAGCTAAGACAGAATCAGCAACTCGCACAACTCTACAGCAAGGGTTATGTATTAACAAATAGGATTATAGGCACCTTACAAGCCCCCATGGGGCGCATTTTGATTCCTCGCAGGGAACAAATCCTAAGGGATGCTAACCAAACGCGCTCCTGCAAAAGATGCCATCATCAACAGTGGGTCGTCAAGCGCCGGCGCCAACACCATCCAGATCAGAATCGGCGACGGCCAGACGAGCCCGCCCTGCTCCAGGAGCGGCGCCGGCTCGTGGGCTCGTAGCTGTCGTCACTCGTCTCCGGAGTCGCGAAGATCTCGCTGGAGTCGCTGGGTCCCCCGGCGCCTCCGTCGCCTGCAGAGCCGCCAAGGGAGCGGTCGACGGGCCTAGTCTTCACCATGACAAGGTCTTGGCCACCTCTCCCGGGGCAACACTCCAGCCGGCGCCCATCCGTGTAGAAAACCTTGAAGAACATCACCGAAGCGCCATCGTACTCCAAGTGGACCGCGAAGACGCCCCTCACCCCACAAACCTAGGCGATCTCTCTCCAGCCACGAGTCATGTAGACCTCGCCCGGGGCAACGACTGCGACCTCTGCCTCGGTCGCGAGGGCGCTGCAGCCGGCGTGCTGCAGTCGGAGCTCCAAGGGGACCCCCCCACGGGATGGTGGAGGAGAAAAAGTGAGGCAGGCGGATCCAAGACTGGAGAGGAATGGCGACATGAAGCACGAACTCTTGGGAGGAGCCCTCGGCGTGGACCCAAGGAGGAACAATCCACACCTTCGTGACCCATCGGCGCCGACGGCGGCGCTGACCGCGGGGATCAGCATCGACCCCTTCTAGGCCCTCGATGTGGGCATACAAGGGAAGCGGGAACCCCGGCGGAGCCTGCTCGCACCAAGGCCTCGACACCACCTGACGGTCCTCCTCGTCCCGGCCGCAGAGGGCGAGCTGTTTCTTTGGCGGGAGCGGGTCTGGTCCCTCTCGAGGAGCCTTTCCCTTCTCCGCTGCAGAGAACCGGCGAATCGGAGCCATCGCGGCAAGACGGGGCAAGGATCGGGAAGAAGGAGAAACAAGGAGGGATGGACTGGAAGGGCACGCGTAGTTCTGTACTTATAGCCGGCGAAGGCCAACCGCCAGCTTCCACGACCACAGGTAATCATGACACGATTTGCATGCAGGGACTTGTCCAACCCGCGCGATCACCGAGGCGTCGTGGGGAAGCGGAGACGCCCACGTTCAATCAACCGCCACGCGGCGCCCAAGGCCGCAAGCTGTTAGGGCCCGCGGCGCTTCGCCCTCGCCCTTTCGCCTCTCAGCACGTCCATGTCCGGGTGCGCCTTAGGCCCGGGGGCTACTATCGGCGTTCTGGGAACGGGGGTCCCCAGACTTGCCTGCCTGCGGCCTGCGGCGTCGCTCAAAGGGGGCCCAACACGGCCCATCTTCATCAACACAATACTCAAGACCCTCGCGAGGGGCCAAGCCTCGCGGGGCGGACCACGTGGAGCTTCCTCAGGCACGGCCTCGTCAGGCTAGCTCACGAGGAGGCGGAGAAATCAAGGCGGGGTACCTCGCGAGGTGCCCATGACGCAAGCCATGATGACTCAGGGCGCCAGGCGGGTGCCAGCCCGCGCAGCGTCGTCCTTTCCTCTTTGGTGCAAAGGGAGCAAGCGCAGCCGCGGAGTACCGAGGCATCAGGCAAAGGTTGCCATTTCGGTGCAACGAGACCAAGACCAGGAGGACTACGAGACGGAGGTCACCGTGGAGCCCAAGACGGCGTCATCACCAGAGCTTTGTGCAGGCGAAGACTACTTCTGTCAGGATAGCTGATACTTGCTGTCCCCCTTCAAATTAGCCCGCCATTGTTGGCTCCCTTCTCGCTCAATATTTGGGAAGAGGACCAGGGCCTCTATAAATAGGACCAGCCACCCACAGAGCAAAGGGTTGGAAAAAAGGAAGGGGAGGCTCGATAGAGGGGTTGGAAGCATAGAGAGAGAGAGAGAAAGGTGGCTGAACTACTCCCAGCAGTTCATAGCCCCAACCAAGAGCAGACCCTCGCGAGGCTGTTCTTCCTTGTATTGTTCATCATCATCAGCCCCAAGAGGCAATCACCCACCACACACTGGAGTAGGCTATTACACCACAACGGTGGCCCGAACCAGTATAAACCTTGTGTCTCTTGCGCAGTTCTTCCAGGAGTTTAGGTCCTTGCGAGACAGAGAGGTAGAAGACGTAATCTTCGCGCGCACCCCAGAGTTCGAACCTTAAGGGTCTGCCGGAACCCGAAATCCGACAGCTTTGCGTTGTCCTTCTTCTGAAATGGCGACTGCCAGGGGCCGGCTGTGACCAGGCAGGCCACCTAGTGATTTTGAAACATTGTGGCGGGGGCCAGGTGGCACGCCAGTCGGACGTCAGTCTTGTCGCCCGTTGCCAGCACGCCACGCGGCACCAGCAGGCCAGGCCGGCCTGCCAGCCCATGCACGCGACAGGACGTCGCCGCAGGCTAGGGCCCGCCACTACAGGGCCACGGCACGTGTGCAGATCCGCTACGGCCGAGGCAGACGGTTGAGCTTCCTAGGCGCAGTTCATACACGTCGTTATGGCGCGGTAAACGTGGGATCATGGGGGGAGTGAGCGTAGTTAATCCCACGACCCCCCATGTCCTCGCCCCCTCGGCTCCGCCGCTTGAGCTATAAGTAGGGGGAGGAGGGTGGTGCCAGACGCACGCGCGCCCTCCTCTCCCTTTACCTTCGTCGCTCTTCTTCTTCTTCTTCTTCTCTTCGCTGCCGCAGCACCCCTTCCTCTTGCCGAGGCGCCGCCGCAGCCCACCGTTGTTGGGCTTCTTCTCCCCATGGCTTCCTTGCTCCGCCATGGTTTCGCCCATTCGTCACCGCGCCGCGCTTCCGTCGAGCACAAAAGTCCATGGCGCGCGCATGGGCCGGCGACTGGGACGGCTCCAACATCCATGAAGGTGCGTGCCCCCCGAGGAGGAAATCTCATAGGCGCCGGAGGAGGACGAACGTGTAGTCTTTCGGTCCAATTTTCTTTGTGGCTTCGGCCTTCCAGCGAGCGGCTTCTTATGCTCTTTCCTCAACTTCTATCGAGTCCGGCCACACCACCTCACACCAAGCACGGTGGTGCTGCTAGCTACCTTCGTCACCCTGTGCAAAGGCTACCTCGGTACTCTGCCCACCCTCGAGCTCTGGGGAGAGTGCTTCTACCTCAAGCTAGGCATCGCCGCCAAGGGCACGGTGGCCCAGTGCGGAGCCTGCGTGGCGGTCCGGCATCCGGGTGCCGGGAACCACTTCCTGCCCATCTCCCTGCTGCATTCGGCGAAACTATGGCAGAAGTCGAACTTCTACCTCAAGAACGTACATCCGACGAGGGACTACATCAACTTAACGGCTTATCTAGCCGGCTCGCTTGTTGAGTCGCTCGCCAACAGGCAGTATAAGCCGAGCACCCTATCGGCCGCCTCCTCCGCCGCCCTCGCCCAACTTCAGGTGATGACGGAGTCGGAGGGCGTCAAGGGCTCGAACCTGCTGGCCGGCTACGTGGCGCGCCGAGTGCTTCCCCTCCAAACCTGGCCCCACATCATTAGCAGCATGAGCGGGCACCGGGACCTGCACCGGATGTGCACATGGGAGCTTTCAGACGTGGAGGTGGTCCAGCTGGTAAACTACTTCTCCAACTGCAACTTGTCGGAGAAGGATTGGCGGTTCGGCAAGCAGCTCTACGACCGCACACACCCGCCGCCTTTTGTGAGTCTTGTAATTATTTTTCTTCTTTGCTTGTCCAAGTTCTTGCTTTGCCATCTGATCAGTCATCCATGGTTCTGGTCTTCTCAACCCAGTCGGCCGCCGATGCTCTATAGCCGGGTCATCAATACATGCCAGACCGCTTGAGAAGGGACGTGGATGACCCCGACTTGGGGGTAGCCGCCATGGAAGAGGACAACACCACAGGTGGCAGTGGTGGAGCAGGTGGCTCCGGAGGAGGCGGCCTTGAGGACTGGCTAGATGATGAAGAAGAGGAGAATGCGCCGCATCACACACACGGCGCCGACAGGGTGGGCGCGATCTCTTCAGCCATGCCGACTTCACCAGGCAGCGCACCGAAGTGCCAAGCCAACTCGTTGCTGTTCGGCAGCCGACCAAAGAAGCCCAGGAACACGGTCGCCACGACCAAGTGGCAGGAGGCCGTCGCGAAGGCAGCCCAATTCCAAAGGGCCCCGAAGCAGCTCCCGTTAGCGTCCGGGTGAGTACTTCGGCTTTTCCGTTGTTACTTTTGCGTTTGCTTTTCTTATTTCCTCTAGTATTCATACCGGTTCATGTCGCCGTGCCTTCGTAGGGCCCCGCTCTCTCTTTCACGGGGCCTGTCTACCTCAGTGATTGGGGAGGCGGACGGTTCCGGAGAGCACCGCCGTGTGGACCCACGCGTCGAGCTCCAGGAGGCGATGGAGCGGAATGCGCGGGAGGCGCGCATGGAGCGGAAGAAGGCAGAGTGGGGAAGGCGGATGTGGCCCAGGCGATGCAGGAAGAAGCCAATGCGGCAACCATGGCTTAGGCTGATGTCGCGACCAAGGAGCAGGCGGGCGCAGCCACCAAGGCGCAGGAGACGGAGGAAGCCCGCAGCCGGGCTCCATTGGTCGTCGTCCCGTAGCGTGTCGTGCCACATGCGCCGGAGAGCCAAGCGCCAACTGGAGGAGCCGGCGACGACCAGCCGGTCCCGAAGAGGGGAGGGGCGACCCCGTCATCTTGGGGGCAGAAGTGCCCCTGCCCACGTCGACTGCCGACGCCCGGACCAGTTGGCCTGAGGCGCCGCAAGTGCCGCCAGTCGGTGGCGAGTTGGTGGTGGGTTTGACTCCCGTGGTCTGCACTCCAGTGCACCATCGTGCGGGGAAGGCGACCTTAGCGCACGACCGTTGGAGATCGGTGCCATGAGCTCATCGGCCGCTGAAGATGAGGCCACCAATGCCGCCCCACCAGGTTGGATGTATGAAGGCGGCACATGTGTGTTGAACGTGGCCACGCAAGAGGTCCATGCTCGGTTTAAAGCCCAAGGTGCCGCCCTCCAGCAGTATACGCAGGAGTTCTTGGTGACATGAGCGGCCGTTCGGGTAAGTTTCTTTCTTCTTGCTTTCGATTCTCGTAATCTTCAGTGGGGGTGTGCCAGCGCACCCACTGGGTGTAGCCCCCGAGTTCCGGGCCGGCTGCTGAGCAGGCGGCTCGGAACTTAAGGTAAGTTCTGAGTGCTGACTTTTTTCTTTTCTTCTGTTGTCTTCGTTGCAGGATTACCACAACATCCGCGCGGCCGCTTTCAACTCCCAGGTCTAGGAGCTGGCCAAGCGGACAACTGATTTGGCTGAAAGCGAGAGTAAGCACTCCGCCTTATCTCTTGTGGGGGCGGGTTAGCGCACCCGCTGGGTGTAGCCCCCGAGATTCGGGCCGAATGCTTAGCAGTCGGGCCGGATCTTCCGGCAACCACTTTTCTTCTTTGTTGATTGTTGATTGTCTTCTCTTTCTTATCTTCTGTAGGAGCAGCTACCGCACTGCAGCAGCGCCTGGGCGAGGTCCAGACCGAGCTACGCACTAAGGAGGAGGAGTGTAGCAAGGCGGCCCAGGAGCGCGACCTCCTGATCAAGGAGTTGGCGGACCAGGCGGATCGACACAAGGCGGACCTCCAGAAGGTATAGGACAGCGAGGCCAACCTCCAGACCGAGTTCGAGACTGAATGCTCGGCCTGGGCCGAGAAGGAGAAGGCTCTGAACAATGGCTACAGCGAGTTCAAAGATATGATCGATGGTGAGTTATCCTTCTTTTCTTTCAGCCGCCGACTGTTGTGTGAACCTGCTTCTGGCTTCATACTTCTTTTTCCTTCTTGCGCAGAATTCTTTCCTGGTCATGTCGCTGCCGGCAGCCAGGCCATCTAGGCTCACCGCGACAAGCGAAGACGGGCTGGTGCAGAAATCGCGCTCTACGCGCCCCGGACCGTCGGCAAGCAGCTTCTTGCCATCCAAGCTCACCTCTAGCCAGCTTATCGGATGCTCCGCCGCCTGTAGCGCATCGAGGCCTAGGTGCTGACCGCCCTTTCGCTAAACGCTCAGATCCCACGCATCCCCAGCCAGACTGCCGAGTGGCTGGAGGTAGCAGTCGGCCGCTTTGAGGCTTCGAAGGGCTCCGTGCCCCGTGCCGGCGCTCGGAGGGCCCTGGAGTTCGTCACGGTGTAGTATCTAGGCCTGGACTTGGCCCAACTAACCACCTTCCAGTAGGAGGCCGCACCGGAGCTGGCGGTGGAAAGCCACGACCTTACCCAACGCGTGGCGGCGATCGCCGACTATGCTGGTACCACCGAGTTCATCCCCTAGCTGAACGAGGAGAACGCTGAGGTGCCACCCAACTGGTTTGGGCTGAACCCGGAGTATGGCGAGGACTCGGTGGAGGAGATCGCCTCCAGCGACGAAGGCGAGGACGAAGAGGGCAAGGATGAAGAGGGCGAGGATGGTGAATACAACTCACCGGAGAGCGAAGCAGACTGCCAGCCCCAGCCTGATCGAGCCTCAAGCAACGAACCGCATGCGAGGGCGCCGACCGCTACTGATGCTGACCAGGCCGAGACTCGCCAAATGACCACTTCACCAGCCGGCGCCGCCGACTCCACCAACCTACTAGACCCTCCTACAGCTTCTCTGGCCTAGGCAGCCAGTTTTATCTTATCTCTTCCTGCTTTTGTAACCTCTCGAACAAGCAAGTTAAATTGGCGTAGTTCCACCCGCTGGGGGTGTATTCAAACTTTTTGAATTCCGGCTATGAGGCATGCTATTTGTAAATTAAATTAATTCGCACAAGCTGTGCTTTGCTGGGTTCTGGCTTATCTTGCTTTTCTGCTCTTTTGGCTTTTTTCCTTTGCCGCCTTCCCTTGGCTGCCGCCTTGCCAGCCAGGCAGCCACTCTGTGGCCTGTGGCTGGGTCAGGTACTTGGCCATTTTGGAAAGACAAGTGATACGTCTCCAATGTATCTATAATTTTTGATTGCTCCATACTATATTATCTACTGTTTTGGACATTATTGGGCTTTATTATAGACTTTTATATTATTTTTGGGACTAACCTACTAACCGGAGGCCCAGCCCAGAATTGTTGTTTTTTTGCCTATTTTAGGGTTTCGAAGAAAACGAATATCAGACGGAGTCTAAACGAAATGAAACCTTCGGGAACGTGATTTTCTCACTAATGAATATATGTACCTAGGGTAGGGTCATAGGCCAGACCTAGACACCCTCCCCTAGGACATCACCCTCAAACCAGAAGCATTCGAAGAGGAGTCATCATCCACTCGACCATGAGGACTCGCACTCGGAAGACTTGAAGTCACTCGACCGCGGAGGCTGTCACTCGACCACCAGAAGGTCTAAAGTCACTCTGAACTGCAACGGTCGGACATCACCCCATAGCTTTAATGGTCATTATGTCTCTTTATTTGCTAGCATTACCAGTAACGTCCACCCTTTAATGTACCTTAAACCCTTTGTAACGTGGGCTGGCTGGGGTCCTGGCGCACTCTATATAAGCCACCCCCTCCACAGGCACAAGGGTTCGCATCTTTCGTAAACTCATAAACACACATAATCTAGTCGACCGCCTCAGGGCACCGAGACGTAGGGTTGTTACTTCTTCCGAGAAGGGCCTGAACTCGTAAAACTCGTGTGTACAACTACTCCATAGATAGGATCTTGCCTCCTCATACCTACCCCCGATTCTAGTGTCAGTCTTAGATCCACGACAGTTGGCGCCCACCGTGGGGCAGCTGTCTTAGCAGTTTATTGGAGAAGTTGCGATTCTTCCGATTCCCATAATCATGGTTTCCGGCGGAGGATTAGCTGAAGGCCGTGAGATCCGTCCTGGCGCGCTCGTCTTCATTGTCGACGACTCCGCTTGGCTCCACGAGGCTCCACTCAACGTCGAGGCGCTCCCCGTTCGCGGGGCGACGCACTTCCACGCATGCATTCGCGGTGTCCTTCTTCGGCAACCATCGACTCCGTATCAGTCGACTCCTACAGTGACCTCCATTTCCGTTGTTCGTCGGCGCCAGCGATCTGATCGGTCACGGCTTCAGTGGTGGGTGAGGCACGCGGTGGCCAGTCAATCGGCCACCCCACAAATCGCGGTGATCGAGCCTGATGAAACTCTCTACGGCATGTTCGATCTGTCGACTAGCTCCATCGAGACTGCGTCTGAATGCGAAAACAGTGACCCCGCAGCAGAAGTCTTGATGGTCAATGGACCACGCAGTCCTCCTGGCTTCACCCGTGAAGGCAGTGGCGACGGCGGTGGCGATCCGTCGCGTGTTCACGAGGAGTACCGCCCCGAACCCCTCACCTCACAGTGGAGGGAAGATCTTCGCCGCCGTAATATGGATGCACTTCACACTCCTATCATTGGAGAAACCCCTGAGGCCCAGGCCTTGGAGGAGGCGCGCCTGGCTAACTTGGCTGAGCGCACTCAACTGGAGAACCTCCAGTGCGCACTCGACGAGCGTGCTCGGCAGCGGATCCCCGAGTCCAGTCGACGACAAATTTTTCCACCTCCGACTCAGGTATACCGAACTTCGATCTAGAATCTCACAGCTGCAGCTCAAATAGCAGAATATATTCAACCTTCCCAGTCAGAAGCTGGCCGAGGTTTGATGCAGATCCGGGCTTTACTCCGGGCAGCGGGGGAGCAGAATACAACAATATCTCAGTCGCAGAATATGATTCATAGTAGGTCTGTGGTAGCAGATACTGTCCAATCTGCCCATAGCCAGCGATCACCTCCGCGGTGTGAGGGACGTGGGTACGAGCAAGATCAGTACACGAACCGTGAGCAGTATGATCATCGACTCGACCACGACAACCATCGAGGAGTGCCCACGCATCCTCCGAGGAGTGGGTCATACGTGCCTCGGCGGCAAGATGACAGGCGTCCCCACAGCGGCGAACGAAGAATTCCAGTCGACCCTAGAGAGCCAGGTTTTGATGCAAGGTCTATCCTCCTTCAAGGTCTGGTTGATTGAAACAGAGCTCACAGAGAAGGCCACGACAAAGATCATCCGACTGGAAGCAGGGTACACGTTTCAGGACCCGAGTGTTTCAGTAGAGCCATCAAAGCAGCAGTGATTCCTCCCAACTTCAGGTTGGTGACTGGAGTCAGCAAGTTCACCAGCGAGTCCAAGCCAGACACTTGGCTTGAGGATTACCGAGTGGCCATGCAGATTGGTGGTGGCAATGATGGTGTGGCCATGAAACACCTCCCCTTGATGTTGGAGGGCTCTGCCAGAGCGTGGTTGAATCAGTTGGCTCCTGGCAGCATATATAGTTGGGAGGAACTTGGTCGAGTATTTGTTAGAACCTTTGAAGGCACTTGCAAAATGCCGGCAGGGTTGACAGAATTGCAGTGTTGTGTTCAAAAACCTAATGAAACCTTGAGGGATTATATTCAGAGATGGATGACGTTACACCATAAAGTGGAGAATGTGTCAGATCACCAAGCAATTTGTGCCTTCAAGGAAGGCATCAAGTATCGGGAGTTGAATCTGAAATTCTATCGGACAGGAGATATGACTTTGACTCAGATGATGGAGATTGCCACCAAATATGCCAATGGTGTAGAGGAAGACCGACTCCGAAGTGACAAACATAAAACAGTCGCCCAAGAAATCGGAGGAGGGAATTCCAGTCGGAAATAGAAGCGAAAAGCCGAACCAGCCGCTCCTCGTGAAGATTTAGCTGTTACCCATGGAAAGTTCAAAGGAAAGCCCAAAGGGCCTTGGACTCCCAAAAAAGTTAAGGATAAATATGGGAATGATGTGTTGGATTTGCCATGCCATATTCATACAAAAAAAGATGACGAAGGGAACATCATTTACCCTAAACACAGCACTCGACAGTGTCGTTTCCTGATCCAGCAGTTCCAAGAGAAACAACCTATGGAAAAGGAAAAGGAGTCAGACGGAGGTGAGGATAGGGAAGAAGATGATGATGGTTTTCCCAATGTCAATTCCACGCTGATGATTTTTGCTGATGTTGAAAGCAAAAGTCGATTAAAGGTTATTAACAGGTAGGTGAACATGGTTGCTCTGGAAACACCCAGTTATTTGAAGTGGTCCCAGACTGCCATCACGTTCGACCAATCGGACCACCCAGCGCATATAGCCACCCCTGGGAGGCAAGCACTGGTGGTCGACCCAGTAGTCGAAGGCACTTGACTCACTAAAGTCCTGATGGATGGTGGCAGTGGCCTGAATATCCTTTATGCTCAAACCTTGAAGGGAATGGGCATTCCGATGTCCAAGCTTAGTGAAAGCAACATGAGTTTCCACAGTGTTATACCCGACAAGAAGGCTCAGTCACTCGGCCAGATCGCACTTGATGTGGTTTTCGGTGATTCCAAGAATTACCACAAGGAAAAGTTGATGTTTGAGGTAGTGGATTTCAAGAGTGCTTACCATGCCATTCTGGGGAGACCCGCTTATGCACGTTTTATGGCTCGACCATGTTACGTGTATCTCAAATTGAAGATGCCTGGCCCCAGAGGAGTAATCACTGTCACTAGCAATCGGCAGAAGGCGGAAGAGTGCTTCCAGAAGGGCTCAAAAATTGCGGATGCACAAATGGCAATAGTGGAACTGCAAGAGTATCAGAAAAATGCAGATCTGAGTGATTTGCTGCGAGCCAAGAAGCCTGCCACAGAATCCACATTTTAGTCGTAAGGAGAAACGAAGCCAGTTCATGTTCACCCGACCGATCCCAATGCTGCTCCGACCCATATCTTGTCAACACTCGACAGCAAATAGGAAGAAGCGCTCATCCAGTTCCTCCATGAGAACTAGGACATCTTTGCATGGAAACATTCTAACATGCCGGGTGTGCCCAGGGGACTGGCCGAGCATCGTGTGCGAGTTGACCCGAAAGTGAAACTAGTCAAGGAACATCTCCGACGGTCCGCTGTCTAGAAGAGAAAAGCAATTGGTGAGGAAGTGGCTCGGCTCCTGGCAGCTAAGTTAATCCGAGAGATTTACCACTCCGAGTGGCTCACCAATGTTGTCATGGTCCCTAAGAAGGATGATTCACTTCGCATGTGCATTGACTTCAAGCATATCAATTAGGCCTGCCCGAAAGATCATTTTCCTCTTCCCCGATCGACCAAATTGTCGACTCAACTGCGGGGTGTGAGCGTTTGTCCTTCTTGGATGCCTATTCTGGGTACCATCAGATCCGATTGTATAGACCCCATGAGATAAAAATGGCTTCCATCACTCCATTTGGGTGTTTCTGTTATGTCACTATGCCATTCCGCCTGAGGAACGCCGGAGCCACATTCATGAGGATGATCTAGAAGTGTCTACTCACTCAAATCAGTCGGAATGTGGAAGCATACATGGATGACATTGTAGTCAAGTCACGTAAAGGTTCCGACCTGCTGGCTGACCTTGCCGAAACCTTTGCCAACCTCAGAAGGTATGATATCAAACTTAATCCATCAAAGTGCACATTTGGAGTTCCTGGTGGAAAGTTACTCGGTTTCCTCGTTTCTGAACGAGGGATCGACGCTAACCCAGAGAAAGTTGGTGCCATTCTTCGGATGAAACGCCCTGTGCGTGTGCACGATGTCCAAAAGCTTACTGTTTGTTTGGCCGCCTTGAGTCGATTCATTTCTCGTCTCGGTGAAAAGGCACTGCCTCTTTACCTACTGATGAAGAAGTCTGATAAGTTCGAGTGGACTCCCAAAGCTGATGCAGCATTTTTAGAGCTCAAAGCCATGCTTTCCACCCAGCCGGTGCTTGCTGCACCAATCAACAAAGAGCCTTTACTGCTTTACATTGCAGCCATTGGACAAGTTGTCAGTACAGTACTCACGATCGAGCGGGAAGAAGAAGGAAAAACTTTTAAAGTTCAGCACCCAGTGTATTGCGTTTCTGAAGTTCTGACTCCATCAAAGCAAAGATATCCCCATTATCAGAAGCTTGTTTATGGAATTTACATGACCACAAAGAAGGTTGCACACTATTTCTCTGATAATTCCGTTACAGTCGTCAGCGACGCTCCATTGTCGGAGATTTTGAACAGCAGAGATGCAACTGGTCGAGTGGCAAAGTGGGCGATCGAACTCTTTCCCCTGGATATCAAATTTGAAGCAAAGAAGGCTATTAACTCCCAAGCAATAGCTTATTTCCTCGCCGAGTGGATCGAACAGCAACTTCTGGCCCAAATTCACTCGGAGCATTGGACCATGTTCTTCGATGGGTCCACGATGTTGAATGGTTCCCGTGCTGGAGTGGTGTTGGTCTCCCCCCGTGGTGACAAACTCAGTTATGTTCTCTAGATTCACTTTGACTCCTCCAACAATGAGGCCGAATACGAGGCACTTCTGTATGGGTTGCGTATGGGCATTTCACTCGGCGTCCGTCGCCTCATGGTTTATGGTGACTCGGATTTAGTGGTCAATCAAGTCATGAAGGAGTGGGACGTCAGAAGCCCAGCCATGACTGGTTATTGCAATGCAGTAAGAAAGTTAGAAAAGAGGTTTGAGGGGTTAGAGCTCCATCGCATCCCTCGACTGAAAAATCAAGCAGCCGATGATCTGGCAAAGATAGGCTCCAAGAGAGAAGCCATTCCGAGTAATGTGCTCCTGGAGCATATTCATGCACCTTCAGATCAAGAAGATCCCTTCATGAAGAGCCCCCACAGCCGAAGAGTGCCACTGATCCGACTGAAATCGAGATTCTAGCCGTGGTCGACTTGATCATGGAAGTTTTGGTTATCACCCCCGATTGGACAATACCATATATCGCATACATTCTTAGAAGAGAACTCCCAGAAGATGAAGAAGAGGCTCGACAGATCGTCCGTCAATCTAAGGCATTCACTGTGATAAGAGGACAGATTGTAACACCCCGGATGTAACTTTCCCAATATGTTCTCCAACTCTTGCCGTTTCCAGCGTTTAGTTAATTTATTTTCTTGGGTTCAGGTTTTTGTCTCTGTGTGTTGTTATCATTGTCATGCATCTCATATCATGTGATCATGTGCATTGCATTTGCATACGTGTTCATCTCATGCATTCGAGCATTTTCCCCGTTGTCCGTTTTGCATTCCGGCGCTTCGTTCTCCTCCGGTGGTCAATTCTACCTTTCTTTCATGTGTGGGGTTTAAACATTTCCGGATTGTACCGAGATTTGCCAAGCAGCCTTGGTTTACTACCGGTAGACCGCCTGTCGACTTTCGTATCATTTGGACTTCGTTTGATACTCCAACGGTTAACCGAGGGACCGAAAAGGCCTCGTGTGTGTGTGTTGCAGCCCAACACCCTTCCAATTTGGCCCAAAACCCACCTAAACCTGCTCCATCATCTAGAGCGTTCGATCACGATCGCGTGGCCGAATACGGCACCTCATTTGGACTCTCCTAGCTCCCTCTATGCCTATAAATAGGTCCTCCTCGAAAATCTCGGATCCCCCTCCCCGAAACCCTAAAATATCTTCTCCGCCGCCGCCAGACACGTCCGGACGGACCGGACGCGTTCGCTCCACCGCCTGCGCCAACCAGAAGGCGCCACGTGTCCCTTCGCCGCCCGCCGCCGCCGTGGCTCGGCGAGCCCGCAGCGGGCCCGCCCGACCCATCGCCGCCCGCGCCTCCCCGCGCGTCGCCCCGCCGCCTGGATCTCGCCCCACCAGGCCGGAAGCTCAATGCCGGCGCCGCCATCTCGCCGCCCTCCGACGCCGGCCGCCTGGGTCACCGTCGCCGGCTGCCGCCGCCTCGCCCGACGTGCCGCCGCCCTGCCAAACTATCGAAGCCGCCCCGGCCTCTTCCTCCCCGGCCGGCCTCGCCTCTCCCTCATCTCCCCGTCGACGAACAGTGCTCGCCGGAGCAGCCGCCACCTCGCCGGAGTTCTCGGTTCGCGTGCCGTGAACAGTAAACCCTAGATCTCGGAGGTTGAATTTTCTTCTAAGTCCCGAAATTCCAGATTCAAGTGCTAATGTTCGTGGCCTCGTAACTTTGCATCCGTAGCTCCGATTCATGCATATAACATATCAAAACTTTGCATCATTTTCATTTCATTGCATCATTTTCATTTGAGTTCATCTTGATGCCCGAAATGCTGTTAGAAGAGGGCTACTTGAGATAATTGTCAGATCATCTACTCCATTTAGCTTTTTGTCTTTTTTGCCATGATTAATGTGTGCATGATATGCCCTGATGCTCTACATATGTTTTGTTAAGGGTTTTGTCATCTTTCCAGAGGTGCAACCCATGTATTTTTGTGATGTGTGTGCTGACTAGTGCAATCTTGCAAAGTGGTGCACTTGTTAATTCTGTTTTCAGGGACTTAGCAATTCCACTTAAGTCCTTGAGCTGTTTATCTCATGATGCCATATGTTCATGTTGTTTCCTAGTGATCCGTGCCTCTTTTGAGGATGATCAGTAAAGATGTTTTGTTAATATTGAAGTTCTCTATCCATCCATGTCTTTGTTTGCAATTATGGTGCATCCTAGCTTGAGTCAATCGAGCTCTACTTTTGCTACTTTGTGAATCTGGGCAGATTGTCAACTTGTTTGCAATTTTGCCGATGATGTTGTACTTGATCCGTGCATGCTATGCTATTGTTCTTGCCATGTATAGCTTGCATTTTGTGCTTTCTTGATGGATGTATGCTTGTCTTGCCATGACTTGCACCGTAGTGAGTGCATCGAGCTCGTAAACATGCCTACTTGAGTTATGTTTCAGCATGTTCCAGTTTTCACGAAGTCTGAAAACTGATTATGTTTTTACGATGTTCACATGCTTGCAATTGTATTTTCTGGTCCTTTTTGGCTCAAGGTCACTAAGGGAATTTTGTTAATCTCTTTGAGTAGCTCCATGACATGCTTTACTTTGTCATGTTTAGGTCCTGTAGCATGTAGTTGTGTTGCCTCGAAGAGTGCTACCTGATCTGAAATTCCAGACAAGTGTTAATTTCACAAAGTCTGAGATCTGTTTGCCATATGCATTTTTGCCATGCTTGTTTGAACTTGTTAATGGATGAATTGGCCGTAGCTCAGTGCTAGACTTTTGTTAAGAATCTTGAATGCATCCCTGCCATGTATTTTGTTGTCATGTTTGGGTGCTGTAGCATGTTCATCTCATTGCATTTAGATGGCTACTTGCTGTAAATCGCAGACCGATGTCTTATTCGAATCGCTTGCCATTTCCAAACCGTAACTCTGATTCCGGTGTTCTTTATATCGTTTTCAAGCGATTTCATCTCATATTTCCAGTGGCACACTTGGATTTCCAAGCTGAGACTAGGTTCTTGCATTTCCTGTCATATCTTGCATTTTGCATCCTGCATCGCATCCCACATAGCATATCATCGTTGCATCATCTTGTTTGGTCCTTGCACGTGGTTGATTGTGTCCTTGTTGCTTGTTTGTCTTGTTGGGTAGAGCCGGGAGACGAGTTCGTTAATGAGGAGCCTGTTGAGTTTGCTTTTGATGATCCAGTCAACTCTGACAACTGTGCAGGCAAGATGATTATACCCTCGAAATCACTACTATCTTTGCTATGCTAGTTTGCTCGCTCTTTTGCTATGCCAATGCTACGATGCCTACCACTTGCTTGCAAGCCTCCCAAATTGCCATGTCAAACCTCTAACCAACCATGTCCTAGCAAACCGTTGATTGCTATGTTACCGCTTTGCTCAGCCCCTCTTATAGCGTTGCTAGTTGCAGGTGAAGATTGAAGGCCGTTCCTTGTTGGAACATTTATTTACTTGTTGGGATATCATTATATTGCTATGTTATCTTAATGCATCTATATACTTGGTAAAGGGTGGAAGGCTCGGCCTCTCGCCTAGTGTTTTGTTCCACTCTTGCCGCCCTAGTTTCCGTCATATCGGTGTTATGTTCCCAGATTTTGCGTTCCTTACGTGGTTGGGTTATAATGAGAACCCCTTGATAGTTCGCCTTGATTAAAGCTTCTCCAGCAATGCCCAACATTGGTTTTACCATTTGGCACCTCAAGGGTCATCATTATTTTAACCCCCCGAGGCAAGTGCTCCTCTGAGTGTTGGTCCAAACCGTCAGCCGCCGGTGGCTACCAGGGGCAACTCTGGGATGGCCTACCGGAAGTTTGGACAATCAGATATGTGCAGCTCCTATCGGGATTTGTCGGCACATTCGGGCGGTGTTGCTGGTCTTGTTTTAACCTGTCGAAGTGTCTTGAAGAACCGAGATACCGATTCTGATCAGAACGTCTTGGGAGGAGGTCTATTACTTCGTTGACCGTGAGAGCTTGTCATGGGCTAAGTTGAGACTCCCCTGCAGGGATTTGAACTTTCCAAAGCTGTGCCCACGGTTATGGGCAGATGGGAATTTGTTGCAGACCTCACTCGGGGGCTTAGTTGCAGACCAGTACTCGCCTAAGTTGACAAAATCCTACCGAGTGATGAGCAAGCCTCTCACTCGGGGGCTTAGCTGTAGTCCAGTACTCGCCTAAGTTGAAAAAATCCTACCGAGTGATGAGCAAGCCTCTCACTCGGGGGCTAAGCTACAGACCAGTACTCGCCTAAGTTGAAAAAATCCTACCGAGTGATGAGCAAGCCTCTCACTCGGGGGATTAGCTGCGAACCCGTTTCGCCTAAGTTGAAAAAATCCTACCGAGTGATGAGCAAGCCTCTTACTCGGGGGCTTAGCTGCAGTCCATTACTCACCTAAGTTCATAAAATCCTACCGAGTGATGAGTAAGCCTCTCACTCGGGGGCTTAGCTGCAGTCCA
>NC_041390.1:254403618-254488430 GCF_002162155.2 Triticum dicoccoides | reverse complement strand
TACCGAGTGATGAGCAAACCTGACACTCGGGGGCTTAGCTGCAGTCTACTACTCGCCTAACTTTCAAAAATCCTACCGAGTGATGAGCAAACCTCACACTCGGGGGCTTAGTTGCAGTCTAGTACCCGCCTAAGTTTCAAAAATCCCACCGAGTGATGAGCAAACCTCACACTCGGGGGCTTAGCTACAGCCCCATGCTCATCTAAGTTGAAAAAAATCCTACCAAGTAATGGGAAAACCTCACACTCGGGAGGCTTAGTTGCAGCCCCGTGCTCGCCTAAGTGTCAAAAATCCTACCGAGTGATGAGCAAACCTCACACTCGGGGACTTAGCGGCATCCTAGTACCTGCCTAAGTCGAAAAACCACCCTTGTTGGCAAGGATGACGAGGTGCAGGTCGACTGCAATCCTCTCACGGAGCTGCACTACAAGTACAATGTCCGCTCCATCCCTATCCGCAAGGATGACGAGGTGCAGGTCGACTGCAATCCTCTCACGGAGCTGCGCTACAAGTACAATGTCCGCTCCATCCCTATCCACAAGGATGACGAGGTGCAGGTCGACTGCAATCCTCTCATGGAGTTGTGCTACAAGTACAATGTCCGCTCCATCCCTATCCGCAAAGACGATGAGGTGTAGGTCGACCGCAACCCTCTCCTCGGAGCTGCACCACAAATACAATATGCACTCCATCCTTATCCGCAAGGACGACAAGGTACAGGTCGACTGGGATATCTCCTTCAGAGTTGCATCTCGAAGGATATTCTGAGCGAAGAACAAGTTCTACTCGAAGATGAACGCAAGCATACACAGAAGATAAACCTAGATCGTATAAAATATCAAGAGTTTCAAAAAGAAGATAAAAGTACTCGGGCATCAGGCCCGAAGGAGTTTAACGGTTACAGAAACCACTCGGCATTTCGAGGCAAATCTAAGGCAAGTTTAAATCTCAAGTTTGTTCATTCGGTAGGAGGAGGGCTTGCAGGCTCGACGAATTCGTCCAAGTCAATTCCATCAGCGATCCGAGTGGCAGCAGGGATGAAATTCTCCATGAAGGACTGGAAGTCATGCCTTTTGGTGTTGGCGACCTTGATCGCCGCCAGCTTATCTTCGCGGGCTTCCTTGCAGTGGACTCTTACCAGCGACAAAGCCACGTCAGCACCGCATCGGGTAGAGGACTTCTTCCATTCCTACACTCGACCGGGGACCTCGTTGAGTTGAGCCATCAGAGACTCGCGATCATTTTGAAGCGTTGCCCTTGGCCAGAGCGATGAGTCGATGCGTGAAACTTCCACCTTCAGACGAGCAAGATAACTTGTAACACTGGCGATGCGGGATTCCAGTCAAAGCACATTCATGGCAGCCCCGTCGCCGACTGGAGAAAGGATAGGGTCCAAACCCGTCTCGATCCATCCAGTCTCCTCTTCGAAGTTTTGGCAGAATTCTACAGTCAAGGAGTTAGTGAGTCGACTGGACAGGACTAACTTGCAAACAGTAAACTAGTCGGATTAAAAGGGGTAACTTCGAGCATAAGAAAGAGCTTCTTGGTGAGGGTTTCTAGATAAGCTTCCAAGTCATTTCTCTTACGAGCCATGTCTTCCAGCTTCTCGTTCAGAGCCACCTTATCCTTCTTCAGACGAGTTGCCTCTCGGTTGGATTCAGTGAGAGAGGACTTCAGCTTGCTTACTTCCTCTTCCAGCGCTCCGACTGAAGCCAGCTTCTTGTCAGCAAGGGTAGTCTTCTCTTGAGCCTCCTTCTGCGCAGCTGCAAGGTCCAAGTCCTTCTTCTCTAGAGCCAACCTCATTTTCTATACAAAATAAGCATTTAGATCACAGAAAAGATCGAAGGGATAATTTAAAGGACAATTGACATGAGCAGTCCATAGACAATTACCTTTCATACCAGCAACTTCATCTTGAGCCTTCTTCAAGTTTTGTTGGGCCAGCTCCAGGTCAAGGTTGAGTTGCCTCTGCTTCTCCTCAAATTCAGCAAACTTGGAAATGAGAGTATAAGATTTCTACTGAGAGTAGAAGACATATAAATCGACAAGATCAAAGATTATTTACTTCCGAGTGAATAAAACTTCAAGGTTTACTCAGACCCCAACCGACTGCCAGCAGTCGACTGCGGTCTTGGGGACTACACCCAGTGGGTGCACTTGGCGTGCCCCCACTGGTTCAGTTTCCACTCGGCCGGTCCGCCCGGGTCGAGTAAAAAAAGAAGAAGTACTCAGACCCCGGCCGACTGCCAGCAGCCAACCGCGATCTCGGGGACTACACCCAGTGGGTGCACTTGGTGTGCCCCACTGGTTCAGATCCCACTCGGCATGTTCCACCCAGACCGAGTGGAAGAAAGGAAAGAGAAAGAAGTGCTCAGACCCCAGCCGACTGCCCGCAGTCGACTGCGGTCTCGGGGACTACACCCAGTGGGTGCACTTAGCGTGCCCCCACTGGTTCAGATCCCATTCAACAAGACAGAGTGGAAGAGTGCAAATACTGAAGACAACAAAACACCCAGTGGGTGTACAGATTCGAAGCAGACAATAAGAGATTGTACGAAGGAAAATATTCAGGTAGCATACCCTAATAGAACAAGTTCAGTCGGAAGTCAACTTACCTGGACATTGGCTCAAAGAGCCGCGAGGGCGTCGTAAGCAGCCTGGCTATTGTCGTGCACCGCCTTCATCCGCTCCATCATTACGCCAGCCTGACGGATAGCCTCCGCAGCGGTGTCCGACTGGCTTTCCGGAACATGATAGGTGGTGATGAAGGGAACAGACGGTCCAGATGCATCAGCTTGGAGCTTTGAGGCATGAGGTTGGATGACTAAAGAAAACACTTGTACAGTGGACGGTGCGGGGCGTTCACTCTACACCGGGACAACAAAAGTTACAGAGACTCTACCTGCATCTTCGGGCTGTTGGACTGTTGGTTCTGCTGCCAGTTCCGACTAAGATGCCTTGCCAGTTGCTGCTTTCTTGCTCCTTCTGGGCCTCAGTATCACGTCTTCATCATCATCCGGAAGCTCGATAACATTGAGTGGGGCTGCAAAGAAATCAGTCGACCCCAAGTGAATCACCAGAATTTAATCGACCAAATAATCAAGAACAAGATCACGAGAATTGTACCTGGGTTGGAGGTAACAGCATCTTCCATATCCTCATCTTGGTACTGGCAGGTGGAAGTTCAAGAGGTGGCAGCACTGCAAATATCAACATTCAGTCGGTTACATTCTGTTACCCAAGTCAACCAAAGGATCGGGTCAGATTGTTACCTAGAGATAGTTGGAAGATGCGGCCTTCAGTGGTTTCGGCACTGGAGGCAGCGCAGTCTTGGGCTGTATCAGTGCCTTCTCGGTCGGCACTGGAGAAGGCGTCCGAGGGCGCTTCGAAGACTGCCCAGTTGGTGCGGCCACCAGGTTGTGGGTGCTTGTTGGGTCATGAGTGTGCTTGGACCTCCTTTCTCTGCGAGGAGGCGAGTCGACTTCTTCTTCATCACTCGGGTCATCGCTCTCCTTGTCCTCCTCTTCATCCGAGTGCCACTCGCCACTCTTGCCTCCGCTCGCCTCCCCCTCAGGATCTTGCTCCTGCTCTCCGTTGGGCATTGAATACATATCAAGAGGGCCTGAAAGACAACGAACAAAAGAAAGACAGTCGGCCGTCAACAAGATGTTACATGGTTAATCAAGAAAACACTCGACAATGCAGAATCGTAAATGTTCCAGCCACCGCGAATGGTCGAATGGAACCACGCTCCTAGACCCCCGGGGGTTATCCTTGTTGCCAGTAATGCCTCTCAGCCACTACTCCACCGTGTCCTCACTGACGTCCTCTGGGTGAATCCGAGTGGAATCCTTGATTCCCGAGTACATCCACTTCGGATGGTCACGAGCTTGGAGTGGTTGGATGCGTCGACTGAGGAAGACCTCCAACAGGTCCGTACCGGTCACTCTGTCGCGGACGAGTTGGACCACCCACTCGACCAGCACCTTCACCCGCACCTTCTCCTCTGGGATCACTCTCAAGGTGGATGGCTTCTCCACTCGGGCCATGGAAAAGGGGGGAAGTCCAGTCGACTGACCCGGAGTCGGTTGGTCCTTGCAGTAGAACCAGGTCGACTGCCAACCCCGGACCGACTCGGGAAGGATCATGGTAGGGAAAGTGCTTTTGTTCCTCATATGAATTCTAAGACCCCTGCACATCTGTATCACTTGTGTCCTCTCGTCACTCGGATTGGCCTTCTTGACCGTCTGAGAATGACACGTGAATATGTGCTTGAAGAGACCCCAGTGTGGTCGACAACCCAGGAAGTTCTCGCACATGGATACGAAAGCGGCAAGGTACACAATGGTGTTTGGGGAAAAGTGGTGGATTTGAGCCCCAAAGAAGTTCAAGAAACCGTGAAAGAAAGGATGGGGAGGCAAAGAAAACCCGCGGTCGACATGAGTGGCAAGGAGAACGCACTCACCCTCCTGCGGCTGTGGCTCGGTCTCGTTCCCCGGGAGCCGCGCCGATACGTGGGTGTCGGTGTCAAAACCGGCGGATCTCGGATAGGGGGTCCCGAACTGTGCGTCTAGGCCGGATGGTAACAGGAGGCAGGGAACACTTTGTTTTACCCAAGTTTGGGCCCTCTCGATGGAGGTAATACCCTACTCCTGCTTGATTAATATTGATGATATGGGTAGTACAAGAGTAGATCTACCACGAGATCAAGGAGGCTAAACCCTAGAAGCTAGCCTATGGTATGATTGTTGTGTATGGAGTTGATTGCCTACGGACTACAACCCTCCGGTTTATATAGACACAGGATAGGGTTAGGGTTACACAGAGTCGGTTACAATGGCAGGAGATCTTGAATATCCGCATCGCCAAGCTTGCCTTCCACGCCAAGGAAAGTCCCATCCGGACACGGGACGAAGTGTTCAATCTTGTATCTTCATAGTCCAAGAGTCTGGCTGAAGGTATAGTACGGCTACCCAAACACCCCCTAATCCAGGACTCCCTCAGCAGCCCCCGAACCGGGCTTCAATGACGACGAGTCCGGTGCGCAGATTGTTCGGCATTGCAAGGCGGGTTCTACTCCAAATCTTGTGTACCTGTAGGAATAATGTCCTATTTTTGTAATGTAGTGCTCCTCGGCTTCCATGCCCAATAATGGCCATCATCCACGTGTTCAAACAAATGCGAAAAGCTGGGGCGTTTTTACATCGACACCCCTAGCCGTATAAACGAGCCGCCTATTTAACGGGATGGGGATTTAGGTCCAAACCGCATCTTCTCCTTTCTGCGAGTTGTCATCAGAGCGCTTCCAGCAAAGGTCCATTCCAACATGACTAGCCGTCGCAGCTCCTCCCCTCGCCCCTCCGGTCCCAAACCCGGGGACTGGGAGAGTTGCACCATCCCGCATAGCAAGTTAGCGTCACCTCAGGCCAAGGGATTCCTCCCTCAGGCATACATGGTCCCGGTCCGAGCCGGTCTCGCCACCTATAATGGCGGAAAACAAGCGGAGAGCACCCCCAATCCTTCTAAAGGAGAGCGGGTGTGCCTCGTCCCCTATCTAATAAGGGGACTGGGATTTCGAATTCACCCATTTCTCCGCGGGCTTCTGGAGTTCTACGGCCTCCAGCTGCACAATCTCACGCCCGCCTCCGTATTGCACATTGCGGGTTTCGTCGCCCTTTGCGAGCTATTTTAGGCGTTGAGGCTCATTTCGCGCTGTGGAAGAGGTTATTCTGCCTGGTGCCCCATTCTGAAAAGGGGTCTATATATCAAGTGGGCGGAGCCGAAGTATCGAGCATCGCCGGGACAGGATACCTATCCGGAACCCCAAAGAAGGTGTCCGAGGACTGGCCTTCGGAATGGTTTTACATAGATGACGTCCCGCTACCGGACCCTATCCGGGTCGGTCTCCCTGAGTTCAACAGTGCTCCATTGAGGAAACGCTTGAGCTGGCGTCCGCGGAGCTCTTAGAGACAAAGTGACAGAGACGTCCTTTACCTGATGGGCCGGATAAGACTATTGGCTCATTCTGGACTAACCATGATTGGAGTCATGGCCGCATGCATTATGCGGGGGGTGCAACCACTTCAATATAGAGGCCACCCCATGTGGGATTTCAACGGGGAGGATGACGCCACACGTTACGGTCGTAAGGGGCCGCCTCAGCCGCCGCCTTAGTAAAGATCTTATCCTCTTTGTATAAGGGAGAAAAGGAGGAATTCCTCCGCGTCAATCCGCAGGCCGAATTTACTATATATGATCCTCCAAGTTGGGTAAGTGAATAATTGCGCTTGCCCGTTTGCTCTATACTCCCACGGTTAGATATGTAGTCTGACGACTTCAGTGCAGGAACTGCGACAGGAGGTAAAGGATATAAACAGCCGCCCTCCACAGCCCGAGGACCCAGAACGGTCCCTCGATCCGGACTCTGAAGAGGATCCAGACATATCAGTGGAGCTTATCGACGTGGTGTTCCATCAGCTAAGCAAGGACAATACCTTTGTAGCCATCATGGCTGATTACCCAGGGTTAATCCCGGCCTCCCAGGTGACAGAAACTGGAGTCTCATTCCCTCGAGAGAGATTGCACTCTCGCGTATTCCGGTGTTTCCGACGACAACCGTGTTTTGCAGGGGAGTTTTCCGAGGCAGGAGGCCGAACCTGCGGCGGCTAGCCAACGAGGGGCCGCAGGGCCCCGTGGGGCAAAAAGGAATGAAGTCCGGACTGAGATGCCGGTGCAAAGGTATAGTGCACCCTCTGTTTCCCTAGAGTTATTCTATCAGGTCATATTAACGTTCGTGCTATCTTCAGAACGAAGAGACCTTGCCGGACTACATCCGGAGAGGTTGCCAATCGCGCCTCCACCAGCCAGGCTCCAACGTCTGGCCAGGAAGCAGAGGCGAGCACAAGGCGCGCACCAGACGCTCCTCCGACAGAGGATGCGGACAGGCTGTCTGCCACAAATTCTGAAGTGGAGAGTGCCATGAACCACAGGCGTCGCCGGACAGTTCTACGCGATGCTTGTTTCTCCCAAGAGGCTTTAGATGCCTTTAATTCGGGAGATGCGTACCTCCGTGCCGCTCAAAATGGTTTAGCCAAAGCCACAAAGCAGTATGTAAAAGACATACGGGTAAGAAAATTTTGGTCAAATATATATATACTAGTAGCCCCCGAGACTTGAAACAATTAGAGCAACTGATTTAAGGATCATTTAATATGCAGGTTCTTACAGAGAAGAATATTGTACTGTCCCAGGAGCTGGAAAAGTGCAAGGCCCAACTAGAGGCCGGACTAGCCGCAGCAGGGGAGTCCAAAGAGATCCCCTGAGGTAAGATACACTTCGAAAGATTAGTATTGTGCGGTGTGGGTGCAAATCTGACAGATCATATTCCAGATGGCGTCGGACTCGATCCGGATAAGCAACAACTCTTACGCCAGCTAAAGGCCGGTGAGAGTATGTTGAGAAAGGTGAGGCGAGAGAAGAATGATCTTCAGGATGCCAACACCAAGCTGGACGTCGAACTTAAAGATGTTCGTGGCCAGCTGTCGGACTCCACGAAGGAGAATCAGCGGCTTCGATGCGGCATTTTTAGTAAGTGCTTGAACGAACTTTGAAAAAAGAGTTCGGCGAGGAAGTTGACTAACAGAGTAATGTGTGTAGGTATGCTCACAGGTCGTCCTGCAGAGGAGATGCCCGGTTCTATGGGTGACCTTCTTCCCGAACTCATGCAACTGCACGAGCGAATTCGGCAGGCGATGCGGGGTGTTACCCAAGCCTTATGGCCTGCCCACTCCATGCCCGAGGGCCTTGGAGAGCTTGCGGAGAAGCTGAAGGGAGCTCGGCGGCGCTTCCGGTTGTGGAAGATATCGGCCTGCCGACAAGGTGCTAGGGAAGCATGGGCCATGGTGAAGACCCGTTTTACGAAGTTGGACCCAAACCACATGGCCGAGGTCGGACCAGTGGGGCCTAACAGGAAGGAAATCCCTGTGAGCTTAGTATATGGCCAAGTAGAGTTGGCCGTGAAGTATTCCCAGCAGGACTGTAAATTAGACAGCCTGTTAGATGGTATAGAAGAGGAATACAATCAGACAGAATGACTATGTAATTTTGAATTGACATGTGTAATGCCTTCTAGCCGGATTGTAGATCGTTTGTCGTTGCCGACCTTTCCGCTTCAACCTCGGGACCTGACGGTCCGGAGTGTGTCCGAATACCATAGCGGTTATATAAGAACCGTGGTATGCGTGGAGACCAGGCGTGGGGGTCATTAGTGCTTTATCAGACAAGTGCCCAACTAGTTATGTTATATTACATGGTTAGTAAGAAACATCTTCCAGAGAGAATAGTTCCATTAGGGGTTCCTTTCGCTGGGAGGCATGCCCTAAAGTGCATGTCCGGACTGCGTAAAAAGACGCAGAAAAAAGCATCTGGGGGCGCATAAAATGAGTAAAAAAATCATCTTTTATCTCACCGACCGAATATTCCCTTAAGAACGCTAGCTTTCGGCTTCACCCAGTCTGAGGTACACGTCCGGCTGACACGGCAGTAACAATCGCAGAGGTGCTCCCTTTACCGCCTAGCCGAACAATCGGGAACGTAGGGGTAAGCACAGGAGCCAGGCAACCGAGCTTGGCCAAAACTTAAGTCATATCGATGCATATAATGGTGAAGAAAAAGGTACATGCGGAAGTTCGACGCATGTGTTGGGCATGAAGCCCATATAAATAAGCTTCTGTTAAAGAAGCCCCCAGGTTTAATGAGCGCGAGTGGCGCATCACTAGATAAGCCTTTAAGGGCTATAAAAGAAAAGAGGGGGAGGAGAGAAATGTAAGACAGAAAAATGCAAAAAATGGACAGAGGAAGGAGACGAACACAGAGTCCGGCGCTAGGCATAGAATCTTCGGAGACGGGTGGCGTTCCACGGGTTCGGCTTGAGTCGGTTATCCGACGCATCTCGCAGGCGGTATGCCCCGCCAGCCAGGACTTGGTCGATTATGAATGGACCTTCCCACTTGGGCTTGAGTTTGTCCTTTTTCTTATCCGGCAGGCGTAGAACTAGTTTACCAACATTGTAATTTTTGGCCCGTACTTCTCTGCTTTGATATCTTCGGGCCTGCTGTTGATAGAATGCGGAACAGGCTTTTGCCACGTCACGCTCCTCCTCCAGGGCATCCAAGTTGTCCTGCCGATCGAGCTCGGCTTCTCTTTCTTCGTACATGCGCACTCTAGGTGAGTCATGAATTATGTCGCAGGGCAGAACTGCCTCTGCGCCGTACACCATAAAAAATGGTGTGTATCCGGTGGTGCTATTTGGCGTGGTCCGCAGCCCCCATAGCACGGAGTCGAGCTCCTCTACCCAGTGTGTGTTAGATTCCTTGAGGGACCGCACCAGTCTGGGTTTAATGCCGCTCATGATAAGACCATTTGCACGTTCGACCTGGCCGTTGGCTTGTGGGTGATAGACGGAAGCATAATTGAGCTTGATGCCCATGTTTTTGCACCAGAGTTTTACCTCGTCGGAGGTAAAGTTTGTACCGTTATCGGTTATGATGCTGTGGGGGATGCCATAACGGTGTACAACCCCGGATATGAGGTCTATCACAGGTCCGGATTCGGCCGTTTTAACAGGCTTGGCTTCTATCCATTTGGTGAATTTATCCACCATGACCAGTAAGTATTTTTTCCTATCGGTCCCACCTTTAAGGGGTCCGACCATGTCAAGCCCCCAGACCGCAAAAGGCCAGGTGATGGGTATAGTTTGGAGTGCGGTGGGTGGCATATGGCTTTGGTTGGCAAAAAGTTGGCAACCAGCGCATCGTTGGACTAAGTCCTGAGCGTCTGCCCGGGCCGTCGGCCAAAAAAAGCCTGTACGGAAAGCCTTGCTAACAAGGGACCGAGCAGCAGCGTGGTGACTACCGAGTCGGGCATGAATTTCAGCCAGAAGGTTCCACCCTTCCTCTTCGGAGATGCACCTTTGAAGGACTCCGGTAGTGCTTTTCTTATAAAGCTCTCCCTCATGGACTCTATAGGCTTTAGATCGCCGCACTATGCGGCGGGCCTCGTTTTGGTCCTCCGGGAGTTCCTGCCTAGTAAGGTAGGCTAGAAATTGTTCTGTCCACAGGGCGATGACCGCCATTATTACATGGGCTGAAGGTGTAATTTCATTGGCAGAGCCTCCAATTGTGTCAGATTGTTCGGCGTCGAGTGGTGCGGCTGGGTCCGGGCTGTTATTTGTGGGTTCCCCCTCCCATGCTACGGATGGTTTGAACAATCTTTCCAAAAATATGTTGGGGGGGGACTGCATCGCGTTTTGCTCCGATGCGTGCCAGGACGTCCGCTGCTTGATTGTTTTCTCGGGCTATATGGTGAAACTCCAGCCCTTCGAACCGAGCTGACATTTTTAGGATGGCGTTGCGGTAAGCTGTCATTTTTGGGTCCTTGGCGTCGAAGTCTCCATTTATTTGGGATATCGCGAGGTTTGAATCCCCGCGTACCTCTAGGCGCTGGATACCCATGGATATTGCTATCCGAAGACCATGTAGGAGGGCCTCATATTCGGCTGCATTGTTGGAATCCATGTACATGATCTGTAGCACATATTGGACTATGTCTCCTATGGGGGACGTCAGGACGACGCCAGCCCCCAGTCCGGCCAACATTTTGGAGCCGTCGAAATGCATAATCCAGTTTGAATATGTGTTGTACTCTTTAGGGAGCTCGGCCTCCGTCCATTCTGCGATGAAGTCGGCCAAAACTTGCGATTTAATAGCTCGCCGTGGCTTATAGGTTATATCGAACGGGAGGAGCTCGATGGCCCATTTTGCGATCCGGCCCGTTGCGTCGCGGTTGTTGATAATATCGTTGAGTGGTACTTCCGAGGCTACTGTTATGGAACACTCTTGAAAGTAGTGTCGTAGCTTCCGGGATGCCATGAATACCACGTATGCAATATTTTGATAATGCGGGTACCGTGATTTGCATGGAGTGAGGACAGTGGATACGTAGTAGGCCGGCCTTTGAAGGGGAATTTGTGTCCACCCGTTTCCCGCTCGACAACGAGCACTGCACTGACAACTTGATGTGTTGCTGCAATGTACAATAACATTGGTTCGCCGGTGTTCGGCGCTGCCAGGACTGGGTTTGTTGCCAATATGGCTTTAATTTCATCAAGTCCGGCCGTGGCGGCCTTCGTCCACTCAAAGTGTTCGGTGCGCCGAAGGAGGCGATAGAGGGGTAGTGCCTTTTCTCCCAAGCGGGAGATGAAGCGGCTTAGAGCCGCCACGCACCCGGTTAATTTTTGTATTTGTTTAAGGTCCTTTGGGACATCCAATTGTGACAAAGCTCGGATCTTGCTTGGGTTTGCTTCAATTCCTCTACCGGATACAATGAAGCCCAAGAGCTTTCCGGCTGGAATGCCGAAGATGCATTTTTCTGGGTTGAGCTTGATGTCAAATTGTCGGAGGTTATCAAATGTAAGCCTCAAGTCATCTATTAGAGATTCGACATGTCTTGATTTGACGACCACATCATCCACATACGCCTCCACTGTTTTGCCAATCTGGTTTGCCAGACATGTCTGGATCATGCGCTGATATGTTGCGCCGGCGTTTTTCAGCCCGAAGGGCATTGTGTTGAAGCAGAATGGGCCATATGGTGTGATGAATGCTGTTGCAGCTTGGTCTGATTCTGCCATTTTGATTTGATGGTATCTGGAGTATGCCTCGAGGAAGCACAATGAATCGTGCCCTGCGGTGGCATCGATAATTTGATCGATGCGGGGGAGGGGGAAGGGATCCTTTGGGCAAGCCTTGTTAACGTCTTTAAAATCGACACACAGGCGCCAGGATTTGTCCTTCTTTGGTACCATCACCAAGTTTGCTAGCCAGTCCGGATGTTTTATGTCTCTAATGAATCCGGCCTCCAATAGCTTGGCAAGCTCCTCTCCCATAGCCTGTCTCTTGGGTTCGGAAAAACGCCGAAGGGCTTGTTTGATAGGTTTGAATCCTTTTAGGATATTTAAGCTGTGTTCGGCCAGCCTGCGTGGGATCCCTGGCATGTCTGAAGGGTGCCAGGCGAAAATGTCACAGTTCTCTCGTAGGAACTCTCGCAGTGCGGCGTCTACATCAGGCTTTAGTCGTGCCCCGATGGAATCTGTTTTATTGGGGTCCATTGGATGGACCTGGAATTTGACTATTTCATCAGCTGGCTTGAAGGATGTGGATTTGGATCTCTTATCGAGTATCACATCATCTCTGTTAACCGTGGAGCGCAGCGTAGTCAGTTCCTCGGCCGCTAAGGCTTCGGCTAGTGCCTCAAGGGCTAATGCGGCCGTCTTATTTTCGGCGCGGAGTGCTATGTCCGGATCACTAGCTAGAGTGATAATTCCATTTGGCCTGGGCATCTTAAGCTTCATGTACCCGTAATGGGGTATTTCTTGGAAGATTGTGAATGCTTCCCGCCCTAGTAAAGCGTGATGTCTGCTCTTAAACGGGGCCACTTGAAACATGACTTCTTCGGACCTGTAATTATCCGGCGTGCCGAACACCACATCTAGTGTGATTTTTCCTGTGCAGCGTGCTTCCCGACTGGGGATTATTCCTCTAAAGGTTGTGCTGCTTTGCTCGATGCGGTTCTAGTCTATTTCCATTTTTTGAAAGGTTTCCTCATAAATGAGGTTCAATCCGCTGCCTCCATCCATGAGCACCTTGGTGAGGCGAAAGCCGTCCACTATGGTACTGAGGACCAATGCGGCTGGTGCTCGGGCTGTTCGGAATCTAGGTTCATCACTTGCGTTGAAGGTAATAGCAGTGTCGCTCCATGGATTTATTGTTGCAACTTGATAGACTTCGGCGAGGCTGTGGAGTGTTCTTTTTCGCATATTGTTTGATGCGAAAGTCTCGAAGACCGTGAGAATGATACTGCTGTTCTCGGGCTGGTTTTCTGCGGCCTCCAGAATTAAGAGATCCTCGCCAATTTTGGCCACCTGCCGGAGTATCCAACATGCTCTAAGGCTGCGAGTTGGTGTGGCGTCCTCTCTACTGTGAATTCTACAGGGTCCATCAAGCCACCTTTCCAGTACAGTTCCATGCCCTGTAGAGGGTTTTGGCTTTTTTGTGTTTATCCCGGGTGTCCTATGATGATGCACCCTCTTAGTTCGGACGGGATTACTATTCAAGGCCGGATTATCCCAAAATTTTCTTTCGGTTTTCCAGGCGCTTTCCATCGCACAGTATTTTTGTACTATGGACACCAAGTCAGCGAAGCGTGTAATCTCACGGCGACTTACGGCGTTAAGGATTCCCTCGTCCGTGCAATTACTGCAGAAAATTGAAATTGTGTCTCCCTCGCGGCAATCCTTTATCCTGTTCATAAGCAGGAGGAATCTGGCCCAGTAATGATGTACTGTTTCCTCGGGCCTCTGCCTGATTTGGGAGAGATCGCTTATGTTCGGGTGGGCGGGTGTCGTTGAATCTGGAACCTCACCCAATCCAAGATTCGGAGGCCGAAGAGTTTCTGAACTCTGAAGTTCGGATTTTTGGATGTTGTCCTGTGAATCTGGCCCGTTGCCTGATCCTAAGCTCAGGTCTTGAGTTATATCTCCCCCTCCGCGGGTATCCGGCTTGGAGGGGTCGGGAATTCGGACGTAGCTAGTCCTTAAAATAGATGAAGGGTCGCCGCACAGCGTCTCTACCACGACAACGTGGTGGGTTACTTGGGGAGAGTTAATTTTTCTTAGATTGGGTTTAAGCCCAACCTGGTCGTAATCCGTAGTGACACCTAGGGCGGCGATGTGATCCAAGAGCTCGTTTACGGAAGAGAGCTCCATTGGATCTAGCTGCTCGATGAGCTCCAAGCTGACGTGTAGGTTGCTTTTGATGACCCGAGAGGTCACCGTCGGCGCAACGACCGAACAGGCGGTCATGAGAAAACCACCTAGCCGGAGGGTTTGGCCGACAGCCAAGGCTCCCTTAGCAACGGCGCCGTCTTTAAAGACGGGAGGAGGCATCCTTCCTGATTGTGACGGCACAGAGGAACTCTCAATGAAAGCACCAATGTCGGTGTCAAAACCGGCGGATCTCGGCTAGGGGGTCCTGAACTGTGCGTCTAGGCCGGACGGTAACAGGAGGCAGGGAACACTTTGTTTTACCCAGGTTCGGGCCCTCTCGATGGAGGTAATACCCTACTCCTGCTTGATTAATATTGATGATATGGGTAGTACAAGAGTAGATCTACCACGAGATCAAGGAGGCTAGACCCTAGAAGCTAGCCTATGGTATGATTGTTGTGTATGGAGTTGATTGCCTACGGACTACAACCCTCCGGTTTATATAGACACCGGATAGGGTTAGGGTTACACAGAATTGGTTACAATGGCAGGAGATCTTGAATATCCGCATCGCCAAGCTTGCCTTCCACGCCAAGGAAAGTCCCATCCGGACACGGGACGAAGTCTTCAATCTTGTATCTTCATAGTCCAGGAGTCCGGCTGAAGGTATAGTCCGGCTACCCGAACACCCCCTAATCCAGGACTCCCTTAGTGGGGGATCAGTCCCCCCTCGACCAGGTCGTTAATATCATCTTGGCTGATTGTCGAGCTAATCCAGTCGCCCTGGATCCAGCCAGGCGGCAGGCTGGACCTTGATGAAGACCTGCTCCGGCTGGTCCTCTTCCTTTTCGCCTTCGCCGTCGCCTTCTTCGCATGCTCCAACGCCACCGTCCTCTCCTTCCCCATGGCAGCGGATCGAGTTCAAACGGGGCAACGACGCCGAGGGCAGAGGCAGATGCGATGGAGAAAACAGAGGAGGAAGGGGAAGAATGAGAACACACTATGCGAAAACCCCCGTCCAACACCTTATATGAGATCATTTCCGAGTGGCTGACTCGTGGGCCCAGGCGATCCGATCAAATCCGGCAACAGTAGCGAGCGTGATACGTGGTGAAAAAGGTGGCACGGAGATCGAGTCGGCATGCCTAATCCTGCCCGATTATTGCAGCCTCCCCCGGCTGGCGCGCTTCCCGAAATCCAAATCACGTGAAATCCGCAGACATCAGAACAACTTGTTAGACGGAAGATTTTTTCCCATATCAACACTCGAAGCTTAACAATGAAAGTTCACTCGACAAAACCAAGAATGGATCAAGGGGACTGAACAAGCAGTTGAAATCATCATGAATGTTCATTCGACCTCTAGAAAAACATTTCTGAAGCGCAAAAGCTGAATCGGAGAGGTTATCAACTCCTTCCCCACTCGAACCCTGAACCATTTGGGGGCTAATGATGAAGATTAGTACCTAGGGTAGGGTCATAGGCCTGACATAGACACCCTCCCCTAGGACATCACCCTCAAACCAGAAGCATTCGAAGAGGAGTCATCATCCACTCGACTATGAGGACTCCCACTCAGAAGACTTGATGTCACTCGACCGCAGAGACTGTCACTCGACCTCTAGAAGATCTAAATTCACTCCGAACTACAACAGTTTGACATCACCTCATAGCTTTAACGGTCATTATGTCTCTTTATTTGCTAGCGTTACCAGTAACGTCCACCCTTTAATTTACCTTAAACCCTTTGTAATGTGGGCTAGCTGGGGTACTGGCACACTCTATATAAGCCACTCCCTCCACAGGCACAAGGGTTCGCATCTTTTGTAAACTCATAAACACACATAATCCAGTCGACCGCCTCAGGGCACTGAGACGTAGGGCTGTTCCTTCTTCCGAGAAGGGCCTGAACTCGTAAAACTCATGTGTACAACTACTCCATAGCTAGGATCTTGCCTCCTCATACCTACCACCCATTCTACTGTCAGTTTTAGATCCACGACACCGACCAAACATGATCCATGAGACTTGGACCCTACGTTAAGCAACCAACAGGGAGGCCATGAGGTCGGGGGGCGCGCCTCCCCCCCCCCCAGGCGCGCCTTCCACCCTCGTGGGACCCCTGTTGCTCCACCGACGTACTTCTTCCTCCTATATATACGTATGTACCCCCAAATGATCAGATACGGAGCCAAAACCCTAATTCCACCGCCGTAACTTTCTGTATCCACGAGATCCCATCTTGGGGCCTGTTTCGGAGCTCCACCAGAGGGGGCATCGATCACGGATGGCTTCTACATCAACACCATAGCCTCTTCGATGAAGTGTGAGTAGTTTACCTCAGACCAACGGGTCCATAGTTATTAGCTAGATGGCTTCTTCTCTCTTTTTGGATCTCAATACAAAGTTCTCCCCCTCTCTTGTGGAGATCTATTCGATGTAATCTTCTTTTGCGATGTGTTTGTTGAGACCGATGAATTGTGGGTTTATGATCAATTTTATCTATGAACAATATTTGAATATTCTCTAAATTCTTTTATGTATGATTAGCTGTTATCTTTGCAAGTCTCTTCGAATTATCAGTTTGGTTTGGACTACTAGATTGATCTTTCTTGCAATGGGAGAAGTGCTTAGCTTTGGGTTCAATCTTGCGGTGTCCTTTCCCAGTGTCAGCAGGGGCAGCAAGGCACATATTGTATTGTTGCCATCGAGGATAACAAGATGGTTTTTTTTATCATATTGCATGAATTTATCCCTCTACATCATGTCATATTGCTTAAAGCGTTACTCTATTCTCTTGAACTTAATACTCTAGATGCATGCTGGATAGCGGTCGATGTGTGGAGTAATAGTAGTAGATGCAGGCAGGAGTCGGTCTACTTGTCTCGGACGTGATGCCTATATACATGATCATACCTAGATATTCTCATAACTATGCTCAATTCTGTCAATTGCTCAACAGTAATTTGTTCACCCACCATAAAATACTTATGCTCTCGAGAGAAGCCACTAGTGAAACCTATAGCCCCCGGGTCTATCTTCATCACATTAAATCTTCCAATACTTAGTTAGTTTCATTACATTTTATTTTACTTTGCATCTTTATCATAAAAATACCAAAAATATTATCTTATCATATCTATCAGATCTCACTCTCGTAAGTAACCGTGTAGGGATTGACAACCCCTTATCGTGTTGGTTGCGAGGATTTATTTGTTTTGTGTAGGTGCGAGGGACTGGCGCGTAGCCTCCTACTGGATTGATACCTTGGTTCTCAAAAACTGAGGGAAATACTTACGATACTTTGCTGCACCACCCTTTCCTCTTCAAGGTAAAACCAACGCAAGTGCTCAAGTGGTAGAAAGAAGGATTTCTGGCGCCGTTGCCGGGGAGGCTTACGCAAGGTCAAGTCAAGATTTGGACTCCCGATGACGAGCCATTTCTAGCGCGATTGCCGGGGAGGTCTACGCAAAAGTCAACATACCAAGTACCCATCACAAACCCTTATCTCCCGCATTACATTATTTGCCATTTGCCTCTCGTTTTCCTCTCCCCACTTCACCCTTGTCGTTTTATTCGCCCTCTCTCTCTCTATCCTCTCTCTCTTTATCTATTTGCCTCTTTTTGCTCATTCCTCATTTGCTTGTGTGTTGGATTGCTTGCTTGTCGCGATGGCTCTTCCCCGATTTGGCGATCTTCACCTTAAAAGGTTAGAATAAATCAAAAGCAATGTTAGGAGTTTTATGGTCTTGCAACTTGAGCATAATAGTTTCTTTAGGAACGAGCTTAAAGAACAAAAAAGCTTTATGAATTATATGAATAAAGAGCTTGATGATATGTCTAAAGAATTCGATAGTTTGAGATCCCAAATTGCTTGTCTTGAGAAGTTAATAGCTGAAGTTTCGGATAAGCAGGCTACCTTAGTTAATAAGATGGCCGCTAAGCCGGATGACCATGATAATAAAGACAAAGATCTAAAAGTTATTAATGTGTCCCCTACTAAATCTTTGTTTTGCAATATGAATCTTGATAATGATGGGACTGAATATGATCCACCTTTACCTAGAAGGCGTTCCAAAAATTTGGAGTTTTTAGATCTTGATGCTAAATTTGATATAAGTGGGATTGAAGAGATCAAAACTCTAGATGTTAATGAACCTACTATTTTGTATTTCAAGGGATTTAATTATGATAATTGCTCTTTGATAGATTGTATTTCCTTGTTGCAATCTGTGCTAAATTCTCCTCATGCTTATAGTCAAAATAAAGCTTTTACCGAACATATCGTTGATGCTTTGATGCAATCTTATGAAGAAAAACTTGATTTGGAAGTTTCTATCCCTAGAAAACTATATGATGAGTGGGAACCAACTATTAAAATTAAAATTAAAGATCATGAATGCTATGCTTTGTGTGATTTGGGTGCTAGTGTTTCCACGATTCCAAAGATTTTGTGTGATTTGTTAGGTTTTCGTGATTTTGATGATTTCTCTCTAAACTTGCACCTTGCGGATTGCACTATTAAGAAACCTATGGGAAGAATTAGTGATGTTCTTATTGTTGCAAATAGGAATTATGTGCCCGTAGATTTTATTGTTCTTGATATAGATTGCAATCCTTCATGTCCTATTATTCTTGGTAGACCTTTCCTTAGAACGATTGTTGCAATTATTGATATGAAGGAAGGAAATATTAGATTCCAATTTTCATTGAGGAAAGTCATGGAACACTTTCTAGAAATAAAATTAAATTACCTTATAAATCTATTATGAGAGCCACTTATGCATTGCCTACCAAAGATGGCAATACCTAGATCTATCCTTGCTTTCTATGCCTAGCTAGGGGCGTTAAGCGATAGCGCTCGTTGGGAGGCAACCCAATTTTATTTTTATTCCTTGCTTTTTGCTCCTGTTTAGTAATAAATAATTTATCTAGCCTCTGTTTTGGTTGTGTTTTTTGTGTTTAATTAGTGTTTGTGCCAAGTCTTGCGGAAAGTCTTGTTAATCTTGCTGTAAAAAACAGAAACTTTAGCGCTCATGAGAACTGCTGCCATTTTTATTTGGAAAATGCTATTTAGTTAATTATTTTTGCAGATGGTTAATAGATAAATTACTCACGTCCAGAAATTTATTATGGAATTTGTTGGGTTACAGATCTTGCGCTAGCCACAGATTACTACAGACTGTTCTGTTTTTGACAGATTCTGTTTTTCGTGTGTTGTTTGCTTATTTTGATTAATCTATGGCTAGTAAAGTAGTTTATAAACCATAGAGAAGTTGGAATACAGTAGGTTTAACACCAATATAAATAAATAATGAGTTCATTACAGTACCTTGAAGTGGTCTTTTATTTTCTTTCGCTAACGGAGCTCACGAGATTTTCTACTTTAAGTTTTGTGTTGTGAAGTTTTAAAGTTTTGGGTAAAGATTTGATGGATTATGGAACAAGGAGTGGAAAGAGCCTAAGATTGGGGATGCCCATGGCACCCCCAAGATAATATAAGGACACCTAAAAGCCAAAGCTTGGGGATGCGCCGGATGGCATCCCCTCTTTCGTCTACTTCTATCGGTAACTTTACTTGGAGCTATATTTTTATTCACCACATGATATGTGTTTTGCTTGGAGCGTCTTGTATGATTTGAGTCTTTATTTGTTAGTTTACCAAAATCATCTTTTCTGTACACACCTTTTGAGAGAGACACACATGATTCGGAAATTATGAGAATACTCTATGTGCTTCACTTATATCTTTTGAGTTATATAGTTTTGCTCTAGTGCTTCACTTATATCTTTTAGAGCATGATGGTGGATTTGTTTTATAGAAACTATTGATCTCTCATGCTTCACTTAGATTATTTTGAGAGCCTTAAATAGCATGGTAATTTTCTTAAATAATCCTATATGCTAGGTGAGGGAGTCCTGGATTAGGGGGTGTTCGGGTAGCCGGACAATACCTTCAGCCGGACTCCAGGACTATGAAGATGCAAGATTGAAGACTTCGTCCCGTGTCCGGATGGGACTTTCCTTGGCGTGGAAGGCAAGCTTGGCGATGCGATATTCAAAGATCTCCTACCATTGTAACCAACTCTGTGTAACGCTAACCCTATCTGGTGTCTATATAAACCGGAGGGTTGAAGTCCGTAGGGGAGAATCAACTCCATACACAACAATCATACCATAGGCTAGCTTCTAGGGTTTAGCCTCCTTGATCTCGCGGTAGATCTACTCTTGTACTACCCATATCATCAATATTAATCAAGCAGGAGTAGGGTTTTACCTCCATCGAGAGGGCCCGAACCTGGGTAAAACAAAGTGTCCCCTGTCTCCTGTTACCATCCGGCCTTGATGCACAGTTCGGGACCCCTACCCGAGATCCACCGGTTTTGACACCGACATTGGTGCTTTCATTGAGAGTTCCTCTGTGCCATCGCCTTTAGGCTCGATGGCTCCTTCGATCTTCAACAACGATGCGGTCCAGGGTGAGACTTTTCTCCCCGGACAGATCTTCGTCTTCGGCGGATTCGCACTGCGGGCAAATTCGCTTGGCCTCCTTGAGCAGATCGAAAGCTACGCCCCTGGCCATCAGGTCAGGTTTGGAAGCCTAAACTACACGGCTGACATCCGTGGAGACTTGATCTTCGACGGATTCGAGCCACAGCCAAGCGTGCCGCACTGTCTCGATGGGCATGATATAGCTCTGCCGCAGAACAACGCCTTGGTTCCGACCATTGATACGGAGCCTACTGCACCGATCGAGGATTAGCGGTTAGACACTGCCTCAGGGGTTGCAATCTCAGAGGCGATTGAGCCGAACTCCAGCCCCGCACTCCGCATGGCCCGTCACTCCGAGGAGCCGGATTCCTCTCCGAGCTCCGAGCCCCCCGCGCCCCTGCCGATCGAATCCGATTGGGCGCCGATCATGGAGTTCACCGCCACGGACATCTTTCAGCACTCGCCCTTTGGTGACATCCTGAATTCTCTAAAGTCTCCCTCTATATCAGGAGAGCCCTGGCCGGACTGCGGTCAGCAAGGTTGGGATACGAACGACGAAGAAATTCAAAGCCCACCCACCACCCACTTCGTAGCCACTGTCGACGACTTAACCGACACGCTTGACTTCGACTCCGAAGACATCGACGGCATGGATGAAAATGCAGGAGACGAACAAGAACCAGCACCTGTAGGGCGCTGGAAGGCCACCTCGTCATATGACATATATATGGTGGATACTCCAAAAGATGGAGATGGCACAGTGGGGGATGACGCCCCCAAGAAACAGCAAAAGCGTCGACATCAGCGGCGCCGCTCTAAATCCCGCCAAAGCAAAAACGGTGATTCCGGCACGGGAGATAATACTACCCCGGATAGCACCAAAGAACACCCACCTCAGCAAAATTCGGCATAGGAAGATGGAGAAGCCAACCCTCATGAGAGAGCGGCAGACCAAGAGGTCGAGGATGATAATTATACGCCTCCCTCCGAAGATGAGGCAAGCCTCGATGACGATGAATTCGTCATACCATCAGACCCCGCCGAACAAGAGCGTTTTAAACGCAGTCTTTTAGCTACAGCAAGCAGCCTCAAGAAAAAGCAGCAACAACTTAGAGCTGCCCAAGAATTGCTAGCTGGCAGATGGACTGAAGACCTTGCGGCCGAAGAGTATGAACTCGAACGCCCCTCCAATAGTTACCCGAAGCGCAAGCCGCTACCCCGATCAGAGGAGGAAGCACCTGCATCACCAGCGCATGACATGGCAGACCGGCCACCTCGCGGCCACGACAAAGAGGCCTGTCGGCCCTCCACCCAAGCCATGCCCCAACGCCGCTCAACTAAGGCACGGGAAAATGCGCCCGACCTGCGAGACATACTGTAGGATAAGGCAAGACAGACAAGATCGATCTACGGATCGCGCAGGTGCCCTACGGCATGTGACAATGATCTTCACTCCGGATACAACAAATCCGGCCGGGCCGAACACAACAGACATAGCTCTTCTGAGCTGCGTCGTGATATAGCCCAGTATAGAGGCGCTGCACACCCGCTATGCTTCACGAATGAAGTAATGGATCATAAAATCCCAGAGGACTTCAAACCCGTAAACATCGAATCATACGATGGCACCACGGACCCGGCGGTATGGATTGAGGACTATCTCCTTCACATCCACATGGCACGCGGCGATGATCTACACGCCATCAAGTACCTCCCGCTCAAACTTACCGGCCCGGCATTGGCTTAACAGCTTGCCAGCAGACTCAATCGATTCTTGAGAGGACCTGGAAGCTGCATTCCTCGATAACTTCCAGGGCACTTACGTGCGGCCGCCGAATGCCGATGACTTAAGCCACATAATTCAGCAGCCAGAAGAATCAGCCAGACAATTATGGACACGGTTCCTAACAAAGAAAAACCAGATAGTCGACTGTCCGGACGCAGAGGCCCTAGCAGCCTTCAAGCATAACATCCGCGACGAGTGGCTTGCCCGGCACCTGGGACAGGAAAAGCCGAAATCCATGGCAGCCCTCACGACACTCATGACTCGCTTTTGCGCGGGAGAAGACAGCAGGCTAGCTCGCAGTAACAACTTATCAAAGAACCCTGGTAATTCGGATACCAAGGAAAAAAGTGGCAGGACACGTCGGAACAAACAAAAACGCCGCGTTAACAGCGACAGCAATGAAGACACGGCAGTCAATGCCGGATTCAGAGGCTACAAATCCGGTCAGCGGAAAAAGCCATTCAAAAAGAATACTCAGGGCCCGTCCAGTTTGGACCGAATACTCGATCGCTTGTGCCAGATACATGGCACCCCCGAAAAGCCAGCTAATCACACTAACAGGGATTGTTGGGTGTTCAAGTAGGCAGGCAAATTAAGAGCTGAAAACAGAGACAAGGGGCTGCACAGCGACGACGAGGAGCCCAAGCCGCCGAACAACAATGGACAGAAGGGTTTTCCCCCACAAGTGCGGACGGTGAACATGATCTACGCAACCCACATTCCCAAGCGGGAGCGGAAGCATGCGCTGCGGGACGTATACGCGATGGAGCCAGTTGCCCCAAAGTTCAACCCATGGTCCTCCTGCCCGATCACCTTTGATCGAAGGGACCATCCCACTAGCATTCGTCATGGCGGCTTCGCCGCATTGGTTCTCGACCCAATCATCGATGGATTTCACCTCACAAGAGTCCTCATGGACGGAGGCAGTAGCCTGAACCTGCTTTATCAGGACATAGTGCGGAAAATGGGCATAGATCCCTCAAGGGTCAAACCCACAAGAACGACCTTTAAAGGCGTCATACCAGGTGTAGAAGCCAACTGTACAGGCTCAGTAACACTTGACGTGGTCTTCGGATCTCCGGATAATTTCCAAAGCAAAGAGTTAATCTTTGATATAGTCCCGTTTCGCAGTGGCTATCATGCCCTGCTCGGACGAACCGCATTCGCAAAATTCAATGCGGTGCCGCATTACGCATATCTCAAACTCAAGGTGCCAGGCCCTCGAGGAGTAATCATGGTCAACGGAAACACCGAATGCTCCCTCCGTACGGAGGAGCATACGGCGGCTCTCGCAGCGGAGGTACAAAGTAGCCTTCTTCGGCAATTCCCCAGTCCAGCCATTAAAAAGCCAGACACTGCCAAGCGCGCCCGGAGTAACCTACAGCAGGACCGCCTGGCAGACTCTGAGATAGCGTAGCAATGCGGCCCCAACCCCAGCTTTTGCGACCTAGCGAAACCAGTATCTCGCGTACATAACTACGCCCTTGAAATACCATGGGCACAGGGGAAGGGGAACAATAACGGCACGCCCAAAATATGGCTTAAAATGGACCAGGGGCTGCCGGATTCTTTTTGTTTTCTTACTTTCAGGACTCCATACTTCGGACGACCTGTTCGGCAATTCGACTGCCGCACAAACGATGCAAGATCCAGGGAGGCAGACAAGCCATGTCGCATTATGGAATCCCCAGGTGGTCTCTGTTACGAGCGGTATACCTATTTTAAATAAAATTCCGCGGCCTTTCCCTGGTCAGGACATACTGAATAGTCCAATATCTTTTGCTTACCGCACTATTTGTATCGTTCGGCTTTGATAATCAGCCTCTCCATAAACAATGCTTGGCTTTTTGTCTATTTTTTGCATTACTCTATTTTATATATGTTCATTAATGACATGTTGCACCTGTACACTATGGTACGACAAGTACGCCAGGGGCTTCAGTACGCTTTAATATGGTGTGAAGAAGTCCGTACACTTTCACAAGTACGGCACCCCGAACTTATAGCACTATATGCATCGGCTCCGAATCATGATTTGGGTCGATAGTTGGGTTTGCCCGGCTCCTATGTTTTGGTGCCTTACGTTCTGCTCTATCGGCTAAGGTAGCACTAGGAGAACCACTGCGATTGTGCCCCAGTTGAGCTGGCTTAAGCAACTCAGTGGAGAAAGCTAAAACTGACTGTCATGATGAGGCGAGAGACCGGTCGCTGTTCGAGAGGTTTTTTGAGTCCCTAAAGGCTTATGCCGCTTTGAGCGAGGAGCTGGATAACCCCAGCCAAGGCGTGGATAGCGCCCCGAACTCGGTCTTCCGAACTAGGGGCTTCGCTGAAATTTAAAATATAAAGTTCTATGGCTAAGTGAGAGTATTCAAGCATTATAGTCCGATTGCCTGGTTCGTTGTGCTGAGCGCCTCCCTCGAAGGACCCAACTATGGGAAAAAGAGTGCTCAGGTTTATCCCCGAACACCCCAGCACTAGTGGCATGGGGGCAGAAGCCGACGACTGGCCATCTCTCAATTTTTTGATAAACGGCCGCACAAAAAATAATATTTTAAATTCAACAAGCATTGCTTAAGCGCCTATGAACAACTTTTCAGCGCACAGGATAAAAACGAGCGAGTTTATTCAAAAATTACATCCTTGGTACATTCATCTGCCACAAGGTAGGCACCAGCAAGAACATCCTTGTAATAGTTCTCGGGCTTGCGATGCTCCTTCCCCGGTGGCGGCCCGTCCTTCACAAGCTTCTCACCGTCTAGCTTACCCCAGTGCACCTTTACGCGGGCAAGGGCCCTACGGGCACCTTCGATGCAGACAGAGCACTTGATGACCTCGAGCCTTGGACAGGCCTCCACCAGCCGCCGCACCAGCCCGAAGTAGCTCCCAGGCAGGGCCTCTCCGGGCCACAGCCGAACTATGAAGCCCTTCATGGCCTGTTCGGCCGCCTTGTGGAGTTCGACCAACTGTTTCAACTGGTCGCTCAAGGGCACAGGGTGTCTGGCCTCATCATACTGAGACCAGAACACCTTCTCCGTCGAGCTGCCCTCTTCATCTCGGTAGAATGCGGTGGCATCGGACACGCTGCAGGGAAGATCTGCGAATGCCCCTGGAGAACTCCGGATTCGGTTAAGTAACAAGTAGTTTACTTTTATATTTCTGCTTTGCATAAAGAATGCCTTACCCGCTGCTATCTTCTTTATATCCTCCAACTCTCGGAGGGCCTTTTGGGCTTCGGCCTTGGCAGACTTGGCAGTCTCAAGGGCCGTCGCGAGCTCGGACGCTTGGGTCTTTGACTCAAGCTCCAAACTCTCATGTTTTTTCATGAGAGCCTGAAGCTCTTGTTGCACCTCGCCGACCTGAGTCCCAAGTTTCTCTCGCTCGGTGCGCTCCGCGGCCGTTTTCTCTTCGGCCTCGGACAGCGCCTGCTTGAGGGTCGCCACCTTAGTCGTGGCCCCTACAATAAGCAGTGCAATCTTGTTATTTTTTGCAATCGCGCCTCTCTATAGGCACCTGTTTATAAGGTATTTCTTACCTTCTTTCTCCTCGAGCTGCCGCTTGGCATGGCCGAGCTCTTTCTCGGACCGCTCGAGCCCCAGCTTCAGGGTACCCACCTCCGCAGTCAGTGCGGCGGTGGCTAGCAGCGACGCCTGCATACGCATATTGACTCTTTATTGTTAGACTCCTGCGAAATTTAATAGATCCTCTATTCGGCTTTTCTTTCCGAACACCAAACAGAGCATCAGGGGCTACTGTCTATGCGTTAATATTTTTACATATTTTTACTTACCTCAAAGCCTGTTAGGAGGCTAGCGCAAGCTTCACCCAGCCCGCTCTTGGCGGACTGAACCTTCTGGATCACCATACTCATAATAGTACGGTGCTCCTCGTCGATGGAGGCGCCTTCAAGCACCTCCAGTAGATTGTCCGATGCCTCTGGTTGGACGGAGGCTGCTGGCTCAGAAGGCTTGCTCCTCTTGGAAGGAGTTCGCCGGCCGTGGGCCAGAATTGTTGAAGTTTCCGGCACGGTGTCTGGTTTAAAGCCGGACTTGGAGCCCTGGGGGGTCTTGTCCCCTTCACTCCTGGGGTCCGGGAGGTCGCCTTGCGGCTCCTCCAGGACCACCTCCTCCTGCCCCGGAGCTCGTGGCGACGCCACTTCGGCGTCATTTGCAGTGCGGGGGGAGACAACGAGCGGAATGGAGTTCACGTCCGATGAATCCAGGGAGCCGCTTGACGACTCGTTGAGTTCGGCCCGGGGCGGGCTACATGATTATATTCGACATTAGGGAAAGCTGTGCAACAAAAGGAATATCATGAGTTACTCTGGTATTTGAACACTTACAATTTCGCCGGACGCCTGGCCCTGTCCGGCCACTCCTCTTCGCCCTCGTTGGCGTCGCGGGCGTAGTCCGGCGGAGGGGTTTTCCTCTTCTTGGACCCTTCGCCCCCCCCTCTGGGGCGGCCTTCCTTTTCTTTCCTCCTCCCGCTGGAGGGGAGAGGTTTCTTCTTCCTCCTCCTCGTTTTCACGGGAAGAGGGCATCTCTGACTCGTCGGATGACGAGTCCAACAACGCCACATTACGAGTACTCTTTCGAGTCCCCGTGGTCTTCTTCTTCTTGGCCTTCTTTTCCGGCACCACATAAGGTGCCAGAGCCAGCAGCTTCACCAGTAGAGCTGGGGCTGGGTCTTCGGGCAGCAGAGCCGGACAGTTAATTGGTTCGGCTATCGCCCGCCAAGCCTGTTAAAGGTAAGGGAGTTTAGATCCCGCACAGAGTCAATCTATGAAAAAAGCTTAACATCCTGTAAAAGGTGTAAATGGCATACCTTGCTAGCGTGACGCTGCAAGCTGTATCCGCGGTCCTCGGAGGCGGATGTAGGAGCCTCGGCGCCCTTGAATAGCATCTTCTAGGCGTCCTCGTACGTTGCGTCGAAGAGCCTGCTGAGGGTTTGATGCTGCGCCGGGTCGAACTCCCACAGATTGAAATCCCGTTGTTGGCACGGGAGGATCCGGCGGACGAGCATGACCTGGATTACATTAACTAGCCGGATTGGCTTGTTCACCAGGGACTGGATGCATGTTTGCAATCCGGCCACCTCTTTTTTGTCACCCCGCGACAGGCTCGTCTCTTTCCAGGACACAAGCCGCGTGGGGGGTCCGGATCGGAACTCGGGGGCCGCGGTCCATTCCGGATCCCGTGGCTCGGTGATATAAAACCACCCGGATTGCCATCCCTTTAGGGTCTCCACGAAAGAGCCCTCGAACCATAGGGCGTTGGCCATCCTGCCCGCCATGGCGCCTCCGCACTCCGCCTGGCTGCCGCTCACCACCTTGGGCTTGACGTTGAAAGTCTTGAGCCATAGGCCGAAATGGGGGCGGACGCGAAGAAAGGCCTCGCACACGACGATAAACACCGAGATGTTGAGGATAAAGTTCAGAGACAGATCGTGGAAATCCAGGCCGTAGTAGAACATGAGCCCCCGGACAAATGGTGAAGTGGAAAACCCAGTCCGCGGAGGAAGTGGAGGTGAAATACCACCCTCTCATGTGGCCTTGGGGTGGGGATGAGCCGCCCCTCCTCGGGAAGCCGGTGCGCGATGTCCTTGGACAGATACCCGGCCTTCCTTAGCTTCTTGATTTTGCCTTCCGTAATGGTGGAGACCATCCATTTGCCTCCCGCTCCGGACATTGCTGGAGAAGGTTGAGGTGGGAAGTGCGGGCTCGGGCACTGGAGCTCGGGTGCGCGAGAGATGGGTAGGCAAAGGAGCAAGAAGGCGTAGGTAAAAAGGGTGGATCCTTATCCCCTTATATAGGCGGCTACGTTTATGCGTCCCCACCTGCCTAATAAAACTCGCTTGCCTCCCGAGCGCCATGATAAATGGTGCGGTTGGGTTACCCACGTCCGTATTGATGAGAATCCCGTAAAAAGGGTACACGATCTCTGCTTTGACAAGACGTGCCAAGGAAACCGCCTCGCAAAACATGCTGAGGTGGAAAAGTAAAAACGATTCGAGTAAAGGACTTGGCTGTGGTGTGATGGCGCACTGCAGAATACATCAGCAGATTTGATTTGTGTTAATATTATTCTCTCTATGCCAATATTTGGAAACTTATTTTACAGAGCCGGACACTACTCTTGGTGATTACAATCTTCTATGAAGGACTTGGAGGAGGAACCCGCCTTGCAATGCGGAGGACAATTTGCGCGCCGGACTCGTCGTCATTGAAGCCTGGTTCAGGGGCTACTGAGAGAGTCCTGGATTAGGGGGTGTTCGGGTAGCCGAACAATACCTTCAGCCGGACTCCAGGACTATGAAGATGCAAGATTGAAAACTTCATCCCGTGTCCGGATGGGACTTTCCTTGGCGTGGAAGGCAAGCTTGGCGATGCGATATTGAAAGATCTCCTACCATTGTAACCAACTCTGTGTAACCCTAACCCTATCCGGTGTCTATATAAACCGGAGGGTTGAAGTCCGTAGGGGAGAATCAACTCCATACACAACAATCATACCATAGGCTAGCTTCTAGGGTTTAGCCTCCTTGATCTCGCGGTAGATCTACTCTTGTACTACCCATATCATAAATATTAATCAAGCAGGAGTAGGGTTTTACCTCCATCGAGAGGGCCCGAACCTGGGTAAAACAAAGTGTCCCTTGTCTCCTGTTACCATCCGGCCTAGACGCATAGTTCGGGACGCCCTACCCGAGATCCGCCGGTTTTGACACCGACACTAGGTATACAAGATTAATAATAAAATTCTCTTATGAGTGTGTTGAATACTATGAGAAGTTTGATACTTGATAATTGTTTTGAGATATGGAGATGGTGATATTAGAGTCATGCTAGTTGAGTAGTTGTGAATTTGAGAAATACTTGTGTTAAAGTTTGTGATTCCCGTAGCATGCACGTATGGTGAACCGTTATGTGATGAAGTCGGAGCATGATTTATTTATTGATTGTATTCCTTATGAGTGGCGGTCGAGGACGAGCGATGGTGTTTTCCTACCAATCTATCCCCCTAGGAGCATGCGCATAATACTTTGCTTTGATAACGTGTAGATTTTTGCAATAAGTATATGAGTTCTTTATGACTAATGTTGAGTCCATGGATCATACACACTCTCACCCTTCCACCTTCGCTAGCCTCTCTAATACCGTGCACCTTTCACCCGTATCATACACCCACCATATACCTTCCTCAAAACAGCCACCATACCTACCTATCATGGCATTTCCATAGCCATTCCGAGATTTATTGCCATGCAACTTTCCACCGTTCCGTTTACTATGACACGCTCCATCATTGTCATATTGCTTTGCATGATCATGTAGTTGACATTGTATTTGTGGCAAAGGCACCATTCATAATTCTTTCATACATGTCACTCATGAGTCATTGCATATCCCGGTACACCACCGGAGTCATTCACATAGAGTCATATTTTGTTCTAAGTATCGAGTTGTAATTCTTGAGTTGTAAGAAAATAAAAGTGTGATGATGTTCATTATTAGAGCATTGTCCCAGTGAGGAAAGGATGATGGATACTATGATTCCCCCACAAGTCGGGATGAGACTCCGGATGAAAAATAAATAAAAATATAAAAAAGAGGCCATAAAAAAGAGAAAAGGGCCAAATAAAAAAATGAGAGAAAAAGAAAGAAGGGAGAATTCTACTATCCTTTTACCACACTTGTGCTTCAAAGTAGCACCATGATCTTCATGATAGAGAGTCTCTTATGTTATCACTTTCATATACTAGTGGGAATTTTTCATTATAGAACTTGGCTTGCATATTCCAATGATGGGCTTCCTCAAAATGCCCTAGGTCTTCGTGAGCAAGCAAGTTGGATGCACACCCACTTGTTTCTTTTTGAGCTTTCATATACTTATAGCTCTAGTGCATCCATTGCATGGCAATCCCTACTCACTCACATTGAAATCTATTGATGGGCATCTCCATAGCTGTTGATACGCCTAGTCGTTGTGAGACTATCTTCTCCTTTTTGTCTCCCCCACAACCACCATTCTATTTCACCTATAGTGCTATGTCCATGGCTCACGCTCATGTATTGCGTGAAGATTGAAAAAGTTTTGAGAATGTCAAAAGTATGAAACAATTGCTTGGCTTGTCATCAGGGTTGTGCATGATTTAAATACTTTGTGTGGTGAATATAGAGCATAGCCAGACTATATGATTTTGTAGGGATAACTTTCTTTGGCCATGTTATTTTGAAGAGACATAATTTCTTAGTTAGTATGCTTAAAGTGTTATTATTTCTATGTCAATATTGAACTTTTGTCTTGAATATTTTGGATCTGAATATTCATGCCACAATTAATAAGAATTACATTGAAATTATGCCAAGTAGCATTCCACGTCAAAAATTCTGTTTTTATCATTTACCTACTCGAGGACGAGCAGGAATTAAGCTTGGGGATGCTTGATACGTCTCCAACATATTTATAATTTTTTATTGCTCTATGCTATATTATCTACTGTTTTGGACATTATTGGGCTTTATTATACACTTTTATATTATTTTTGGGACTAACCTACTAACTGGAGGCCCAGCCCAGAATTGCTGTTTTTTTGCCTATTTTAGGGTTTCGAAGAAAAGGAATATCAAACAGAGTCCAAACGGAATGAAACCTTTGGGAACGTGATTTTCTCACCGAACAAGTTCCAGGAGACTTGGACCCTATGTCAAGCAACCAACAGGGAGGCCACGAGGTAGGGGGCGCGCGTAGCCCCCCCCCCCAGGCGCGCCATCAACCCTCGTGGGCCCCCTTTTGCTCCACCGACGTACTTCTTCCTCCTATATATACCTATGTACCCCCAAACGATCATATACGGAGCCAAAACCCTAATTCCACCACCGTAACTTTCTGTATCCATGAGATCCCATATTGGGGCCTGTTCCGGAGCTCCGCCGGAGGGGGCATCAATCACGAAGGGCTTCTACATCAACACCATAGCCTCTCCGATGAAGTGTGAGTAGTTTACCTCAGACCTATGGGTCCATAGTTATTAGCCAGATGGCTTCTTCTCTCTTTTCGGATCTCAATACAAAGTTCTCCCCCTCTCTTGTGGAGATCTATTCGACGTAATCTTCTTTTGCGGTGTGTTTGTTGAGACCGGTGAATTGTGGGTTTATGATGAAGTTTATCTATGAAAAATATTTGAATCTTCTCTGAATTATTTTATGTATGATTGGTTATCTTTGCATGTCTCTTCGAATTATCAATTTGGTTTGGCCTACTAGATTGATCTTTCTTGCAATGGGAGAAGTGCTTAGTTTTGGGTTCAATCTTGCGATGTCCTTTCCTAGTGACAGTAGGGGTAGCAAGGCACGTATTGTATTGTTGCCATCGAAGATAACAAGATGGGGTTTTTATCATATTGCATGCATTTATCCCTCTACGTCATGTCATATTGCTTAAAGCATTACTCTGTTCTCTTGAACTTAATACTCTAGATGCATGTTGGATAGCGGTTGATCTGTGGAGTAATAGTAGTAGATGCAGGCAGGAGTCGGTCTACTTGTCTCGGACGTGATGCCTATATACATGATCATACCTAGATATTTTCATAACTATGCTCAATTGTGTCAATTGCTCAATAGTAATTTGTTCACCCGCCGTAAAATACTTTTGCTCTCGAGAGAAGCCACTAGTGAAACCTATGGCCCCCGGGTCTATCTTCATCATACTAAATCTTCCAATACTTAGTTATTTTCATTGCCTTTTATTTTACTTTGCATCTTTATCATAAAAATACCAAAAATATTATCTTATCATATCTATCAGATCTCACTCTCGTAAGTGACCGTGTAGGGATTGACAACCCCTTATCGCATTGGTTGCGAGGATTTATTTGTCTTGTGTAGGTGCGAGGGACTGGTGCATAGCCTCCTACTGGATTGATACCTTGGTTGTCAAAAACTGAGGGAAATAATTATGCTACTTTGCTGCACCACCCTTTACTCTTCAAGGGAAAACCAACACAAGTGCTCAAGAGGTAGCAACAAGTACTTTGGCCTCTTAGAACATAGCAAGTAAAATGAGAAGTCGGCCGGCCGGCAGCTCAGCAGCCGGATGGTGAGGCGAGGAGCCAGCTTGGCCTATGTAGTTGCTTTTTTTCCTTAGCCATTTTTCTTGTGGACACCATTTCCCGCCTTTAGCTCTTGCCAGCCGGACAGTCGCTTTGCCAGCTGTGGCTTGCGGCAAGAGAGGGCTTAGATGCTGGCACACTACTTGTCCGACTGCAGGTAGCATCAACATAGTACAAGGCAGCAAGCCCCCGGGCCAACTGGTCGAACCCGGTGCTGGGTGAAGGAATGAAATAACACATTCACAGGCATACAACTTATCATATAGATAAAAATGGGGAGCCCCCGAGTGCTCCTCGAGGGTCCTGATGTCCTTGCGCTTAATACAAAAGGTAGCGTGGTACATACTACATTTAACTGTAAAATCTTCGGAGGAGATTTGCATTCCATGGGCGCTCTGTTTCTTTGTTGGAATGTCCCTCTTGCGTGCCCTAGGCTTCCGTGCATCGATCAGGTAGTAGGAGTCATTGCCCAAGGCTTTGTGATGATGAAGGGGCCTTCCCAAGGGGCCGAGAGCTTGTGCTGGTCGGTTGTGCGCTGGATCAGCCGGAGTACAAGGTCCCCCTCTTGGAAGGTTCTTGGATTGACCATCCGAATATGGTAGCGGCGCAGGATTTGCTGGTAGATGGCGGACCGACTGAGTGCCAACATGTGATGCCCCGAGACCAGCGCTCCAAATGCCTTCCATGGATTCCGAGTTTCGTCATGTGATTTGTTTGGTTCGTTGCATTCATCTTTGCATCTTGTGCATTGCATCATGTCATCATGCAACCCGTTTTAAAACTCAACCAAATAAATTGCATGGATCTCGGATCCATTTAGATAGAGGGAAATTCACATGGTGATTTCTCTTTATAACATATCGTCCTATTAATTATGGAGCTATTATAAAAATACCGTCACGTGGGTTCAACAAGATGCCGAGTACCACGACACTACCGTCGACCCCCGGAGGACTCGGACCCGCCAAGTTCCCTTTGGATGCGCCAAGTTCCACGGTGTCGCATAAGTTTCTTCGTGAACTTGTTCAACCACTCGGATTCGCAAGTACCACAATGCCCGGAGTCCTCAGAGACGTCAAGTCCCACTCCGACCGTGTACCGCTACCCTCACGAGAATGACTACTTCCCACGACGACCCCCTGAACAACTACTTCCCCTTCGACACTTGTACCTCTAGCGTCGAAGTTGATCCGCTCTTGAAACGAACGCTTTGAAGGTATAATCGCCTAGACGATGACCCGTGAACGAATGCATGAGTTGTATGAGATGCATGTTTGGATGTTGTATCCGCCTGTGAACATTAATTAGTTGTTTCCTCGTTTGCCATCTGTCGACCCGTGGGAACCTGGTATCTGGGATCACCCCACCATCCTTGCATAACACACTCCCGTCACACTTTCTTTTGCACCGACATCTCGATGAGTTGCGGATCTTCGGAATGTTGTCGTGGCACCATTTCCAATTTCCACCGCCGTGGCACCCTTTTCCTTCCGCCATGGCGACAAATGCCTCATATCTTTTTATACCAACATCTTCATAAAAATGCATAAAACTTGCATATGTCATCCACATCATGATAACAACATTTAAAATGTTCGAAATTGTTGTTTGGTTAAATTACTAATGTCATGTGGGGATTTTCTGGAATTATTGTTTGATGTTTCCGACCTCATTTAAACTTGCCTAAATAGTTAGTTTACTTATGCCTCACCTCTTGCCATGTTAAAAACATTTAAACTTGTTGAGTACCTAGTCAGGAGTGAACTAAATAATCATATGTGGTGTTTCATCAACAGACATCTTGTTACTTGGTGAGATCCACTTAACTGGTAGTTTTGTTTGTGCACTTTGCCATGCCATGCTATTTAACCGGACATGCATCATACTTGTTTGTCATCATGCCATGTTTATGCTTGTGTGTTTACCATGTTGCTTGCTTCTTTACGGTTTGCTTCTCTCGTTATCTCTGATTTCGTTCTGAAGTTGTGAGGATTCGTTTCGACTACGTCCATTTGTCTTCTTCATGGACTCGTTCTTCTTCCTTGCGGGATTTCAGGCAAGATGACCATTACCCTTGATATCACTTCTATCTTTGCTTGCTAGTTGTTCGTTCTATCGCTATGTCACGCTACCTATCACTTGTTATATCATGCCTCCCATATTGCCATGTCAAGCCTCTAACCCTGCTTCGTAGCAAACCGTTGTTAGTTGCAGGTGATATTGAAGTTTGTTCCATGTTGGAACATGTTTATGTTGGGCTATCATATTATCTCTTATTTAATTAATGCATCTATACACTTGGTAAAGGGTGGAAGGCTCGGCCTTATGCTTGATGTTTTGTTTCACTCTTGCCGCCCTAGTTTCCGTCATATCGATGTTATGTTCCTTGATTTTGCATCCCTAACACGATGAGGGGTATGGGACCCTCTTGACAGTTCGCTTTGAATAAAACTCCTCCAGCAAGGCCCAACCTTGGTTTTACATTTGCTTAACAACCTATAACTTTCCCTTGGGGTTGCAAACCCGAGGGTCATCTTTATTTTAACCCCCATGGGCCAGTGCTCCTCTGAGTGTTGGTCCGAAACAGGCAGCCTGCGGGGCCACCTCGGGGAAACTTGAGGGCTGGTTTTACTCGTAGCTTGTCCCATCCGGTGTACCCTGAGAACGAGATATGTGTAGCTCCTATCGGGGTTTGTCGGCACAGTCGGGAGGTCTTGCTGGTTTAGTTTTACCATTGTCGAAATGTCGTGTGCACCAGGATTCTGAGTCTGACGGGTGTCCCACGATGGAGGATTGTCTCCACGCATCATGAGCTTGTGATGGGCTAAGTTGGGACACCTCTGATGTGTATAAACTTTCGAGGGCCATGCCCGCGGTTATGTGGCAGATGGGAATTTGTTAATATCCGGTTGTAGGGAACTTGACACTTGATTTAATTAAAATGCATCAACTGCGTGTGTAGGCGTGATGGTCTCTTTTCGGCGGAGTCCGGGAAGTGAACAGGGTGTTGGGATTATGTTTGAATGTAAGTAGTTTCAGGATCACTTCTTGATCACTTCTAGCTTCTCGACCGTTGCATAGCTTCTCATCTTACTCTTACTTGCATATGTTGGCTAGCATATTTTCTTAGCGCTTGCTGCAGCTCCACCTCATTACCTTATCCTACCCATAAGCTTAAACAGTCTTGATCTCGCGGGTGTGAGATTTCAGAGTCCTCGTGACTCACGGATACTTCCAAACAGTTGCAGGTGCCGATGATACCAGTGCGGGTGATTCTACCGGAATTAAGTGGGAGTTTGACGAGGACCTTGGTCGTTACTATGTGTCGTTTCCTGATGATCACTAGTGGAGCCCAGTTGGAACGATCGGGGATCTAGCATTTGGGCTTGTCTTCTTTTATTTTTGGTTACATAGTCGGACCTTGATTGTACTCTGGATGATGTATGTTTAACTTGTTATTTGTGTGAAGTGGCGATTGTAAGCCAACTCTTTATCCCTTTCTTATTCAGTACATGGGATTGTGTGAAGATTACCCCTCTTGCGACAAAATCACCATGCGGTTATGCCTCTAAGTCGTGCCTCGACACGTGGGAGATATAGCTGCATCGTGGGCGTTACAAGTTGGTAATCAGAGCCATCCCCGACTTAGGAGCCCCCTGCTTGATCCAATCGCTGACGTTGTTAACTCTAGAACAAAAATGTTTTGAGTCTTAGGATTATATATATCGGATAGTAGGATTCTTTTTACTCCTCAGTCCCTTCGTCGCTCTGGTGAGGCCTCCTGACATAGAAGTTTTGACTTTCCTCTCCTCAAATTTGACGATTTTTTTAGGATCACGTGGGTATCTTGGAATTGTTCCGATATTCTTGTGACGAGAACATTGTTCTTGGTGCCTCCTGACATTTAGGGGTTGTAGCAGTGTCCCGGGGAGTTGAGTTCCGAGGTGCTGTCATCACAATTTTATCGTTGTAGTTCTGGAATACCTTAGTTCACCGACATTAAAAATCTATTTTATGTAGTTGTTGGTGAGATAACCTCGACGCCACCCAGTACTGGGGCGGGAGTTCAGGAGTATTGCCATAACTTGTATAATGGATGCTTTTCGAAGGATGAGGTACATGATTTCCGGAGTTTTCTTGGTTATCTGTTGACGGATGGATACAGTTGGAGCGTGGGGCTTGTTAGTTGTGTGATATATACTGTGCCTTCCTATATCCCCAACACCAGATTGCATAACCAAAAAGTTTCGGGAGTTAATAGGTGGGAATTCAAGTATCACGTAGGATATCTTTCCAAAAGACACATGATACGATATGGGGTCTATAATATGTTTGTTCCGGCTTATTCTGCAAGTCAATCCTTTGTTTTTGTTTTGGTTTGTGGTAGTCGAGTTGCTTCATTGCCAAGTGTTGATTCCATACCTTATTCTAAGCGGTGTTCTCATATTTCTATGTGAATGCTAATCCTTCTTGATCTTCGAGTTTGTCATCTCAATTTCTTCTCAATTGGTGTGCTTCTCTTCAAGTGGATCCGATCATTTTCAACATTCCCAAGGTCACCCCCTCAGTTTTGTCAACGGTGTTTGTTTCAACCGTCCCAAGTTGCCTTTGTTTTCCCCGCCCTCCCACCCTTTTTCTTCAAGGACTCAGATTTCTTAATCAAGTATCCATTTTATTCATGCGAAGTCTCTTCATTCTTTTCCTTCAATGTTGTTACCAGGTGGTTCTCATGAAGCTGCTCTACAAGTTCACCATTCTTCGTTTCTTTTATCTTCTCCGGTGGATTCAAATCAAGCTTTCGGTGTTGATCATATCATTTTCATTGGTTCACATGCTTTCCATGTTGGAAGTTCTTATCGAAGACTCTCTTATTTATTCACCTCTCGCTATTCATTTGTTCCGTAGTGCTGAAGATATCTCAAAAGATGCGCATTTCCATTGCTAATTCGTTTAAGCTATCTCGAGGTTGTTATCTCATTCAAGCCATTTAATTCAACCGGCACAATCTCTCTTTTAAATCGTTCAACGGTGTATCTTTTGAGTGGGCCCTAACCCACAGGTCTTTTTCCAGGACCTTACATGTATCTTTTAATTTTTCATAAGCTATTCCCAAATTATTTTCAAAGTTTGATGTAAGAATGTTTTCTCATCAGTCAAATGTAACCTCCAAGTTCGTTTTTATATTTCTTTCATTGTTTGTTCAACCTTTCTATTCTTCATTCCGGAGTGCCTCAACAATTCACGGTGTTTTTCGTCATCATTCGCAACATTTGAAGACCAAAGAAGAGTTCCTCTTAAATCCTTATCCATTCTCTTAAAGATGTGTAGTTCAAGCTTGAAGCAATCCTCTAATAATTATTTTCAATTGTGAGGATTCTTTTCACTCATCCGACGCATTTCAAGAGTTGCTTTCCTTTCTCGATCATTCGAAGGCCATCATTTTTTAATATTATTCATTCTCAGCTTTCACTTCTCATTCTCCAAATCTTACCGGTGCATCGTTCTAGTATTCTCTAGTCAGATTGTCATCTCTTCATTCAATTGTATCTAAATTCACTCAAGTATCTTTGTTTGTTTTATAATTCTTCTCGGTGATTCATTCTCTTTCTTTATTCGTTTTCAATCTTTACGATGGTTCATTCAACATTCCTATTCCTTTATTATCGTGTCATTTCATTCATTCTTTCTAATCCTACCAGTGGTTCATTGAAGACCTTCCCAAGTTTGTGCTATATCTCTCTTAATCCTTTTTACGAGAATAAGTAGTATGCCAAATCTGTTGCTTGTCATCAATCTAAATTGATGAAGGATACACATAACATAATTCTTATTCTTGTTTCATCCAAGTGTTTAATTCTTTCTTCCAGAGTTCGTTCATGATATCAAGTTTTTCATCTTTTCTTTACGGAGTTCCAAGTTATCTTGGTAATTTCGCCGTAAAGCTCCATATAAATCATTGCAAGGCTCACCTTGTTCTTTCAACTTCTCTTTCTTTCTATCATTCTTTTATTACCGGAGTTCTCACGAAGGCTCAACCTGGTGGTTCGTCAAGGATTTCTTACATTCTTCAATTGTTCTTCAAGATTTCTCTCGAAGTTATGATCCGCCAAGCTATACTCTAAAATAAACATGGTGTTCAACACATGTCTTGTTTTGAGGAGTTCAAGCATTCTTCATCTTGCATTCCGAAGTGCATTTCTTTCTCTCTTATCTTTTGAGGTGGTTTTATGTCACTCTTGACAATTTTCCCGTCGTGTTTCATGATTCACATGTTGTCAAGAATGAGGTATTTTAAATCCATCAATCCCTTTGTTTGAGTTATCTTGTGTGGGAGTCCTGGATTAAGGGGTCCTCGGGCGTCCGGCCTGTGTGACATGGGACAGACTATTAGCCATGAAGAAACAAGGTAGAAGACTTCCTCCCGTGTCTGGATGGGACTCTCCTTTACGTGGAAGGCAAGCTAGGCGCCCAGATGTATTATTTCCTTTCTCTGTAACCGACTTTGTATAACCCTAGGCCCCTCCATTGTCTATATAAACCAGAGGGTTTAGTTCGTAGAAGACAATCACAATCATATAGGCTAGTCTTCTAGGGTTTAGCCACAATGATCTCATGGTAGATCAACTCTTGTAATCCTCATACTCATTAAGATCAATCAAGCAGGATGTAGGGTATTACCTCCATCAAGAGGGCACGAACCTGGATAAACATCATGTCCCCTATCTCCTGTTACCATCAACCTTAGACGCATAGTTCGGGATCCCCTACCCGAGATCCGCCGGTTTTGACACCGACATTGGTGCTTTCATTGAGAGTTGCACAGTGTCGCTGCCAGAAGGTTCGATGGCTCTATCAATGATCCGCAACGATGCCGCCCTGGGGGAGGTTTTTCTCCCCAACCAGATCTTCGTATTCGGCGGCTTCACAATGGGTGCCAATCGCTTGGCCATCTAGAGCAGATCGACAGCTACGCCCCAGGTCACCAGATTAATTTTGGAAACCTGGATTATGTCGCTAAAACCCGAGGAGACTTGATCTTCCAAGGATTTACGACCCCAACTTCCGCTCTGGCCTTAGATACGGAGTGTGTCACCGGGTCCGAAGATGGGATTTCTAACCCCGTGGGACTATCTGCGGCTACTAAGCCCAGTACGGGAGAACCGGAGGAAGCAGTATCACTGGCAACCATCATGAAGCCAGACTCTTCTTCAGACACTAGCTCCGAACCCATGGAGTCAGCCTCGTGTGATCTCGGCCATGGAGTCCCCTTCCCGCCATACTCCATGGTTTCTTTTCTCCTTGGACAAACCTCGCCTTTAAGTGAGGCTCTGGACTTGATGCGATCCCTCATTATTACAGAGGAGCAACGTCCGAACTATGCCTAGCCCGGGCTAGGGGCTGAGAGCGGGGAATTTACGACCCACCCACCACCCACTTCATCGCCACTGTCGAGGACTTGACTGACATGCTCGATTACGGCTCTGAAGACATCGACGGTATGGACGACGATACCGGAGAAGAGCAGGCCCAAAACCCGCCGTTTACCGGACGCTGGACGGCCACCTCTTTGTATGACGTGTACATGGTGGATACAACCAAAGAGGGTGAGGACGATAGTGAGAAAAATCTAGTCAAGGATAAACCTCCTGAGATACAACCAAAACGGCGGTGATGCCACTCTAAATCACGTCGCAGCAAAGACAGCAATACCGACACGAGAGACAATAATACTTCGGACGATGCCGAAGACCAAGAAAACCCCGTCGAGCAAAACTCCGAACAGGACGATCGGGAGGATTGGAAAGTTAGCCCTGATGAACAGGCCGCAAACGAAGACTCGAAGGACAGTAATTACCTTCCACTCTCCGAGGATGAGTTGAGCCTCGACGACGAAGACTTTATCGTGCCTGAGGAACCTCTCGAGCAGGAGCGCTTTAAGTGCCGGCTAATAGCCATTGCGAGGAGCCTGAAAAAGAAACAACAGCAGCTTCAAGCTGATCAAGATCTACATAACAATATGTGGACTAATGTCCTGGAAGCCGAGCAGTACGGCCTTGAGCAACCAACTAAAAGTTACCCGAAGCGTAAACTGCTACCTCAATTCGACAACGAGGCACTTGAGCCCATACCGTTAGCACGTAACGCGGATGACCGGCCACCACGCGGCCGGGACAAAGCGGCAACTCAAGCTGAACACCAGCCCATACTACCTCGCCGTAAAAGGTCGAGACACAACAGATCGGGGATATACATATGACCTACGGTAGGACCTGCAAAATAGAGAAGGTCCGACCAGATCGATCTACGGATCGCGGGGGCGTGCCCCGACGCGCGACAACGGCTATCTAGCCGGACGTGACAAGCATAATCACACCCGAGTCGAAAATCACAGACGGGCTCCATCCGAGCTACGTCGCTACCTGGATGGATATAGAGGCGCCTCACACCCCCTCTGCTTCACTGATGAAGTAATGGAACATGAATTCCCAGAAGGGTTCAAACCCATGAATATCGAATCATATGATGGAACAACAGATCCCGCGGTATGGATTGAGGACTTTCTTCTCCATATTCATATGGCCCACGGTGATGATCTTCATACCATCAAATACCTCCCCCTAAAACTCAAGGGACCAACTCAACACTGATTGGACAGCCCACCTGAAAACTCTATTGGCAGCTGGGAGGACCTGGAAGATGCCTTCCGCGACAGCTTCCAAGGCACATACGTCAGACCTCCGGATACCGATGAGTTAAGTCACATAGTTCAACAGCTCAGAGAATCAGTGAGGAAACTCTGGACTAGGTTCCTACTTAAAAAGAACCAAATTGTCGACTGTCCGGATGCCGAAGCACCCGCAGCCTTTCAACATAGCATCTGCGACGAGTAGCTCACCCGCCATCTCGGCCAAGAAAAGCCAAAGTCCATGACAGCTCTCACCGCACTAATGACCCGCTTTTGCGCGGGAGAAGATAGCTGGCTCGCTCGTAGAAGCAATAGCGCAGGCGATCCTGGCACCTCAGAAGTCAGGGACGGTAATGGCAAGCCACGATGCAATAATGACAAGCATCGCAACAATAATGCAGAAACCCAAGACATAAGGGTCAATGCCGGATTCAGTGGATCCAACACCGGTCAACGGAAGAAGCCATTTATGGCAAAGAGAGATGGTCCATCCAGTCTAGATAAAATACTGGATCGGTCCTGTCAGATCCATGGCAGCCCCGATAAACCCGCCAACCATACCAACATAAATTGTTGGGTTTTCAAACAAGCCAGCAAGCTCAATGCCGAACACAAAGGGAAGGGGCCGCCCACAGATAGTGACGAAGAGGAGGCTCGCCTACTGCTACCTCTTGAGCTTGCGTTGGTTTTCCCTCGAAGAGGAAAGGATGATGCAGCACAGTAGCGTAAGTATTTCCCTTAGTTTTGAGAACCAATGTATCAATCCAGTAGGAGATAGCACACAAGTCACCTAGTACCTGCACAAACAAACAAGAACCTTGCAACCAACGCGATAAAGGGGTTGTCAATCCCTTCACGGTCACTTACGAGAGTGAGATCTGATAGATATAATAAGATAAATATTTTTGGTTCTTTTATTGTATAGATTGGAAAATAAAGATTGCAAAATAGAAATAACAAATTGATATGAAAGTAATATGATGGAAGATAGACCCGGGGGCCATAGGTTTCACTAGTGGCTTCCCTCAAGATAGCAATTTCTACGGTGGGTGAACAAATTACTGTCGAGCAATTGATAGAAAAGCGCATAGTTATGAGAATATCTAGGCATGATCATGTATATAGGCATCACGTCCGCGACAAGTAGAGCGAAACGATTCTGCATCTACTACTATTACTCCACACATCGACCGCTATCCAGCATGCATCTAGAGTATTAAGTTCATAAGAACAGAGTAACGCATTAGGCAAGATGACATGATGTAGAGGGATAAACTCAAGCAATGTGATATAAACCTCTTCTTTTTATCCTCAATGGAAACAATACAATACGTGCCTTGCAGCCCCTGCTGTCACTGGGAAAGGACACTTCAAGATTGAACCCAAAGCTAAGCACTTCTCCAATTGCAAGAACGATCAATCTAGTAGGCCAAACCAAACTGATAATTCGAAGAGACTTGCAAAGATATTTAGATCATGCATAAAATATTTCAAAGAAGAATCAAATATTGTTCATAGATAATCTTGATCATAAACCCACAATTCATCGGATCTTGACAAACACACCGCAAAAAGAATTACATCGAATAGATCTCCAAGAGAATCGAGGAGAACTTTTCATTGAGATCCAAAGAGAGAGAAGAAGCCATCTAGCTAATAACTATGGAACCGAAGGGCTGTGGTAAACTACTCACACATCATCGGAGATGCTCTGGTATTGATGTAGAAGCCCTCCGTGATCGATTCCCCCTTCGGTGGAGCGCCGGAAAAGGCCCCAAGATGGGATCTCACGGGTACAGAAGGGTGAGGTGGTGGAAATAGGGTTTCATGGTGCTCCTGGATGTTTTCGGGGTATATGGGTATATATAGGAGGAAGAAGTATGTCGGTGGAGCTGCGAGGGGCCCACGAGGGTGGGGGAGCGCTTGCCCCCCTGGGCGCGCCCCCCTGCCTCGTGGCCTCCTCGCTTCTTTCTTGACGGCCACTCCAAGTCTCCTGGATCATGTTTGTTCCAAAAATAACTCTCCCTAAGGTTTCATTCCATTTGATATTCCTTTTCTGCAAAACATTGAAATAGGCAAAAAAAATAGCAATTTGCACTGGGCCTTTGGTTAGTAGGTTAGTCCCAAAAAATAATATAAAAAGGTAAATTAAGGCCCATTAAACATCCAAAATAGATAATATAATAGCATGGATCAATAAAAAATTATAGATAAGTTGGAGACATATCAAGCATCCCCAAGCTTAATTCCTGCTCGTCCTCAAGTAGGTAAATGATAAAAAACAGAATTTTTGATGTAGAATGCTACCTAGCATAATTCTCAATGTAATTTTCTTTATTGTGGCATGAATGTTCAGATCCGAAAGATTCAAGACAAAAGTTCAATGTTGGAATAAAAATAATAATACTTCAAGCATACTAATAAAGCAATCATGTCTTCTCAAAATAACATGGCCAAAGAAAGTTATCCCTACAAAATCATATAGTCTGGCTATGCTCCATCTTCACCACACAAAATATTTAAATCATGCACAACCCCGATGACAAGCCAAGCAATTGTTTCATACTTTTGATGTTCTCAAACTTTTTCAATCTTCACGCAATATATGAGCGTGAGCCATGGATATAGCACTATAGGTGGAATAGAATGGTGGTTGTGGAGAAGACAAAGGAGAAGATAGTCTCACATCAACTAGGCGTATCAACAGGCTATGGAGATGCCCATCAATAGATATCAATGTGAGTGAGTAGGGATTGCCATGCAACGGATGCACTAGAGCTATAAGTGTATGAAAGCTCAACAAAAGAAACTAAGTGGGTGTGCATACAACTTGCTTGCTCACGAAGACCTAGGGCATTTTTAGGAAGCCCATCATTGGAATATACAAGAAAAGTTCTATAATACGAAATTCCCACTAGTATATGAAAGTGACAACATAGGAGACTCTCTATCATGAAGATCATGGTGCTACTTTGAAGCACAAGTGTGGTAAAAAGGATAGTAACATTGTCCCTTCTCTATTTTTCTCTCATTTTTATGGCCTCTTTTTTATTTTTATTTTCGTCCGGAATCTCATCCCGAGTTGTGCGGGAATCATAGTCTCCATCATCCTTTCCTCACTTGGGACAATGCTCTAATAATAATGATAATCACACTTTTATTTACTTACAACTCAAGAATTATAACTCGATATTTAGATCAAAATATGACTCTATGTGAATGCCTCCGGCGGTGTACCGGGATGTGCAATGACTCATGAGTGACATGAATGAAAGAATTATGAAGGTGTCTTTGCACAAATACGATGTCAATGCAAAGCAATATGACAATGATGAAGCGTGTCATAGTAAACAGAACGGTGGTAGGTTGCATGGCAATATATCTCAGAATGGCTATGGAAATGCCATAATAGGTAGGTATGGTGGTTGTTTTGAGGAAAGTAAATGGTGGGTTTATGGTACCGGCGAAAGTTGTGCGGTACTAGAGAGGCTAGCAATGGTGGAAGGGTGAGAGTGAGTATAATCCATGGACTCAACATTAGTCATAAAGAACTCACATACTTATTGAAAAAATGTATTAGTTATCAAACAAAGTACTACGCGCATGCTCCTAGGTGGATAGATTGGTACGAAAAGACGATCGCTCGCCCCTGACCGCCACTCACAAGGAAGATAGTTAATAAATAAATCATGCTCCGACTTCATCACATAACGGTTCACCATACATGCATGCTACGGGAATCACAAACTTTAACACAAGTATTTCTCAAATTCACAACTACTCAACTAGCATGACTCTAATATCACCATCTTCATATCTCAAAACAATCATCAAGTATCAAACTTATCATAGTATTCAATGCACTTTTATGATAGTTTTTATTATACCCATCTCGGATGCCTATCTTATTAGGACTAATTTTATAACCAAAGAAAATTACCATGCTGTTCTAAAGGACTCTCAAAATAATATAAGTGAAGCATGAGAGATCAATAATTTCTATAAAATAAAACGACCACCGTGCTCTAAAAGATATAGGTGAAGCACTAGAGCAAAATTATCTAGCTCAAAAGATATAAGTGAAGCACATAGAGTATTCTAATAAATGCCGATTCATGTGTGTCTCTCCCAAAAGGTGTGTACAGCAAGGATGGTTGTGGTAAACTAAAAAGCAAAGATCAAATCATACAAGATGCTCCAAGCAAAACGCAGATCATGTGGTGAATAAAAATATAGCCTCAAGTAAAGTTACCGATGGACGAAGACGAAAGAGGGGATGCCTTCCGGGGCATCCCCAAGCTTAGGCTTTTGGTTGTGCTTGAATTTTACCTTGGTTTGCCTTGGGAATCCCCAAGCTTAGGCTCTTGCCACTACTTGTTTCAAAATCCATGAAATATTTACCCCAAACTTGAAAACTTCACAACACAAAGCTTCAATAGAAAATCTCATGAGCTCCGTTAGTATAAGAAAACAAATCACCACTTCAAGGTACTGTAATGAACTCATTCTTTATTTATATTGGTGCTAAAACTACTGTATTCTAACTTCTCTATGGTTCATACCCCCCTATACTAGCCATAGATTCATCAAAATAAGCAAACAACACACGAAAAACAGAATCTGTCAAAAAACAGAACTATCTGTAGTAATCTGTAGGTTTCGAATACTTTTGTAACCCTGGTACGTCCATTTTGCATCATGCTTTTATATCAATATTTATTGCATTATGGGCTGTTATTACACATTATGTCACAATAATTATGCCTATTCTCTCTTATTTCACAAGGTTTACATGAAGAGGGAGAATGACGGCAACTAGAATTATGGGCTGGAAAAGGAGCAAATATTAGAGACCTATTCTACACAACTCCAAAATTCCTGAAACTTCACGGGAGCAAGTTTCAGAATATATAAAAATATTGGGCGGAAGAAGTACCAGAGGGGGGCCAACCACCATCCACGAGGGTGGGGGCACGCCCTACCCCCTGGGCGCGCCCCCTGCCTCGTGGGCCCCCTGGAAGCCCTTTGATGCCCATCTTTGGCTATATAGAGTCTTTCTTCCAGGAAAAAAATAATAAGCTAGCTCACGGGACGAAACTCCACCGCGACGGGGCGGAACCTTGGCGAAACCAATCTAGGGCTCCCGCGGAGCTGTTCTGTCGGGAAAACTTCCCTCAGGGAGGGGGAAATCATCACCATTGTCATCACCAATGATCCCCTCATCGGGAGGGGGTCAATCTTCATCAACATCGTCACCAGCACCATCTCATCTCAAACCCTAGTTCATGTCTTGTATCCAATCTTTGTCCCAAAGCCTCAGATTGGTACATGTAGGTTGCTAGTAGTGTTAATTACTCTTTGTAGTTGATGCTAGTTGCTTTATTCGGTGGAAGATCATATGTTAAGATCCTTTATGCATATTAATACCCCTCTGGTTAGGAACATGAATATAATTTGTGAGTAGTTACGTTTTTTCCTGAGGACATGGGAGAAGTCTTCCTATAAGTAGTCATGTGAATTTGGTATCCGTTCGATATTTTGATGAGATGTATGTTGTCTTTCCTATACTGGTGTCATGTGAACGTCGACTAAATGTTACTTCACCATTGTTTGGGCCTAGGGGAAGGCATTGGGATGTAATAAGTAGATGATGGGTTGCTAGAGTGACAGAAGCTTAAACCCTAGTTCATGAGTTGCTTCGTAAGGGGCTGATTTGGATCCATATGTTTCATGCTATGGTTAGGTTTACCTTAATACTTCTTTTGTAGTGGATGACGCTTGCAATAGGGGTTAATCATAAGTGGGATTCTTGTCCAAGGAAGGGCAGTACCCAAGCACCGGCCCGCCCACATATCAAATTATCAAAGTACCGAACGCGAATCATATGAACATGATGAAAACTAGCTTGACGATAATTCCCTTGTGTCCTCGGGAGCACTTTCCTTTATATAAGAGTTTGTCCAGGCTTGTCCTTTGCTACAAAAAGGATTGGGCCATCTTGCTGCACCTTATTTACTTTTATTGTTACCCATTACAAATTACCTTATCACAAAACTATCTATTGCCGATAATTTCAGTGCTTGCAGAGAATACCTTACTGAAAACTGCTTATCATTTCCTTCTGCTTCTTGTTGGGTTCGACACTCTTACTTATCTAAAGGAATATGATAGATCCCATATACTTGTGGGTCATCAAGACTCTTTTCTGGCACCGTTGCTGGGGAGTGAAGCGCCTTTGGTAGGTGGAATTTGGTATGGAAAAATTTATATAGTATGCTGAAATATACTGTCACTTGTTACAATGGAACATAATCCTTTGAGTGGCTTGTTCGGGGTATCTTCACCCCGACCAGTAGAGCAAAGAGTTTCTCCTCAATCTACTGAACCTACTGAAAATGTTTACATTGAAATTCCTTCGTGTATGATAGAGAAACTACTAGCTAATCCTTTCACAGGTGATGGAATATTGCATCCCGATTTGCACCTAATCTATGTGGATGAAGTTTGTGGATTATTTGAGCTTGCAGGTATGCCCGAGGATGTTATCAAGAAGAAGGTTTTCCCTTTATCTTTGAAGGGAAAGGAATTGGCATGGTTTAGGCTATGTGATGATATGGGATCATGGAACTACAACCGATTGAAATTGGAATTTCATCAGAAGTTTTATCCTATGCATCTTGTTCATCGTGATCGTAATTATATATATACATATAATTTTTGGCCACACGAAGGAGAAAGCATCTCTCAATATTGGGGGAGGCTTAATTCAATGTTATATTCATGCCCCAATCATGATCTCTGAATATAAATTATTATTCAAAAAAATTATGCTCGACTTTCTCTCGATAATCGGTCCATGCTCGATACTTCTTGTACTGGCTCTTTTATGATGAAGACTATTGAATTCAAATGGGATTTATTGGGAAGAATTAGATGCAACTCTGAAGATTGGTATCTCAACGAAGGTAAGGAGTCAGGTATAACACCTAAGTTTGATTGTGTTAAATCTTTTATGGATATCGATGCTTTTCGTGAATTTAGCACTAAATATGGACTTGACTCTCAGATAGTAGCTTCTTTATGTAAATCCTTTGCTACTCATGTTGATCTCCCTAAGGAGAAGTGGTTTAAATATAATCCTCCCATTGAAGTAAAAGTAGTTGCACCTATTAAAGTTGAAGAAAAGACTGTCACTTATAATGATTATGTTGTTCCTACTGCTTATATTGAGAAACCACCTTTCCCAGTTAGAATAAAGGATCACGCTAAATCTTCAATTGTGGTTCGTAAGAGTAATACTAGAACACATACTCCCTCTGAGCAAATTAAAGTTGAATCTAGTGTTGCTAAGGTTAAAGATCTCTTGGCCGATAATATTCATGGGCATGTTATTTACTTCTGTGATGAAGCTGGTAGAATTGCTAGGCCTGATACTAAAAATAAACATCGACCTGTTGTAGGCATGCCTGTTATTTCTGTTAAAATAGGAGATCATTGCTATCATAGCTTATGTGATATGGGTGCTAGTTCAAGTGCAATACCTCATTCCTTATATAAAGAAATTATGCATGATATTGCACCTGCTGAGATAGAGGAAATTGATGTTACTATTAAGCTTGCCAATAGAGACACAATTTCACCCATTGGAATCGTTAGAGATGTTGAAGTATTGTGTCGGAAAGTTAAATATCCTGCTGATTTTCTTGTTCTTAGTTGCCCACAAGATGACTTTTGTCCCATTATATTTGGTAGACTCTTCTTGAATACTGTTAATGCTAAGATAGACTGCAAAAATGATGTAGTTACTATTGGTTTGGGGGATATGTCGCATTAGTTTAATTTTGCTAAATTTCGTAGACAACCCCATGATAAAGAATTTCCTAGTAAAGATGAAACTATTGGTCTTGCTTCTATTGTCGTGCCTCCTAATGATCCTTTAGAACAATATTTGTTCGGCCATGAAAATGATATGTTTATGAATGAAAGAAGGGAAATAGATGAAGTATTTTTTAAACATGGACCTATTTTGAAACACAACTTGCCTGTTGAAATCCTAGGGGATCCTCCTCCACCCAAGGGTGATCCCGTGTTTGAGCTTAAACCTTTACCTCATACTCTTAAATATGCTTATCTTGATGAGAAAGAGATACATCATGTTATTATTAGTGCTAACCTTTCAGAGCATGAAGAAAAGAAATTATTGAAAACTCTGAAGAAGCACCATGCCCCTATTGGATATACTCTTGATGATCTTAAGGGCATTAGTCCCACTCTATGCCAGCACAAAATAAAATTGGAGAAAGACTCAAAACCGGTTGTTGATCACCAACGACGGTTAAATCCTAAGATGAAAGAAGTGGTAAGAAAAGAAATACTAAAGCTTCTCGAGGCAGGTATAATTTATCCTGTTGCTGATAGTTAGTGGGTAAGCCCTATCCATTGTGTCCCTAAGAAGGGAGGCATTACTGTTGTTCCTAATGATAAAGATGAATGGATCCCACAAAAAATTGTTATATGTTATAGAATGGTAATTGATTTCCGCAAATTAAATAAAGCTACTAAAAAGGATCATTACCCTTTAACTTTTATTGATCAAATGCTAGAAAGATTATTGAAACATACACATTTTTGCTTTCTAGATGGTTATTCTGGTTTCTCTCAAATACCTGTGTCAAAAGACGATCAGGAAAAGACAACTTTTACTTGCCCTTTCAGTACCTTTGCTTATAGACCAATGCCTTTTGGCTTATGCAATGCACCTACTACCTTTCAAAGATGTATGACTGCTATATTCTCTGACTTTTGTGAAAAGATTGTTGAGGTATTAATGGATGATTTTTCTGTATATGGAACTTCTTTTGATCATTGCTTAAGCAACCTTGATCACATTTTTGCAGAGATGTGAAGAAACTAATCTTGTCTTGAATTGGGAGAAGTGCCACTTTATGGTTTATGATAGCGACCAGACCTCAAACAGTCCAATCTCTGTGCTTTGGTGTCATCCCTGGATCAGTAATGCTGACACGCACAGTACTTGAAGGATTTATAATAGAGTAGCAATCACACACTTATTACATCGAATGTCTCAAAACAGAACGTATTACAATAAATATGGCTTAAGACCATCTAATAACGATAACAGCGGAAGGATTGGAAGATAAGTGAGTCCATCAACTCCAACGGCATCACTGAGTATAGAACCACGACCTAAAGGCACCTTACTCGTTGTCTGAAAAGTCTACAACATGAATGTTGCAGCCCGAAAACGGGTCAGCACATGGAATATGCTGGCAATGTAACACATAGAGAGTAATGGAAGAATAAAGCTATACTACTTGCATATATGGCTGGTGGAAAGCTCTATGGTTACAGTTTTACGTAAAGCCAATTTTTCCCTACTACAAAGGAATAAATTTTATTTAACTATCATGGTAGTTGTTGAACATTGAGAAGATAGACATCCTCTCAATCCCAATTAAGCATTATCATTAAAACCCAACAATATTAATTAAAGTAACATGATGAGATTCACATGATAATCCAAGTACTAGATACTCAAGACGTCCATAACCGGGGACACAGCTAACCATGATTAGTTTATACACTCTGGAGAGGTTTGCGCACTTTTCCCCACAAGACTTGATCTCCTCCGTTGGGATTCTCGCACTACATGGTGTTTGAGAAACGGATGACCGAGACATAGTCTATAAGAAGTGCTAGCACCTTACGATCGGGTAGACAGTACCAACCTACATCCCCTACATCTGCTAGTCTACCAATGTAAGAGTTCGCATGGCTTAATCGACTATGCTAGAGCCCATAGTAGCTTGTGGCTGCACACGAAAGTTTCTAGTATGAATAAATCTCATGATCCCTTTGAGCCTGGGTGGCGGTCCATAAAGAAAAACAGGCAATCACTAGAATACCCAGGTGCCTCAATCCACCTAGATGTGTGTTTAAGTTGCCACCTTAAATAAACCATTAATTTATCAATCTCACATCTGTCATGGATACACTCTCCCAATCCACGTCTACTAGCATAGCATGGCATAATAAGCAAACATAGAAGTAACTCCCAAGGGTTGATGATAAAACATGTAATAGGTTCTACCTCATCTACTTCCCAAAACCCACATATTAATCAGATCCTAATCATGCAATTGTTTGAGGATTGATCTAATGCAATAAAATTGGGTAGTAAAGGGGTATGATCAAAGTGTTACTTGCCTTGCTGATGATCTGTGAAACCTAGAGATTCGAAGTAGCAAGCGGCACACTCCGGGTATTCTATCTCAAACAAACAAGCATACAATAAGTACTCATCTAATGCACGGGCCAAACTCAAATAAGAAAACTAACCAGAAAGTTCAACTTAAGAACTCCGGTTTGCAAAAAGAATCAAATCGAACGAAACAACGAAAGTCAAACGGCGAAAGAAACAAACTTCGTTTACTAATCTGGATCTAAGTCAAATTTTACAGATGCAAAAACTGGTTTGAGTTGGTTAAACGGAAAAAGGGCTTCGAGACGAAACTCTAGGCGCTTGAATCGCCTAATTCTCATAAACGAGCGAAAAGTTATACTAGAATGAAAATCGGATCAGAAATCGCGATCAGAAATAACCGTGGAAAAAATCCGAGAAAAAAAATTGACGAATAGATTAACGAACGAACGTTCGTTAACTGAAACTAAACGACGAATTCATCCGTTAAAACGAACGAACGGGCGAACGCTCGCTAAATAAATAAACCGGAAAATAAAACCGATCTATTCATAAAAAAACTAATCCAGGGTTTTCTAAAAAAACCGGATCGGTTTCTTTAGAAAAACCGGGGCGGCGGGCGGCTACCTCGGCTTAGGCTTCGGCGAGGTTCTTGCGGGGCACCGGTGGTGGTGGGCGGTGTGGGGGGGCGGCAAGCGGCGGCGCGGGCCGCGAGGGGCTGCGGCGGCGGCGACTCGGGGCTCTAGGGGGGGCCCCGGGGTGGTATTTAAAGGCGGAGAGGCGGCGGCGGCTCCGACTTGGGGAGGGGGTCGGGCGGCGGCGGCTCGGACTCTCCCGAGTCTGGCGACGACATGGGACGGGGAGGCAGTGGCGCGGGCGGGCCGGCCTGGCTCGGCCGGGCTTCGGCCCAGTCGGGCGCGGGGGACGTTTTTTTAAATCTCGTTGAACTAAGAAAAAGCCTAGAAAAATAAATAAAAATCTAAAAATACGAAAACAAATTTTCACCGTCTAAATAAAATATTTAGAACATGATGAACATTTTCTTGGCCCTAAAATGTAGTTTTGAAAACGTGCAATTTTTCCAAAATTAAAATAAAATAGCGAGAAAACTTCGAAATAAAATCTTACTTGATTTTTTTATTAAACCTTCAATATTTCTTTATTTTGGGAAAGTCATTTTATTCCCTCTCTCATATTTTTATTATAGAAATAATTGAATATAGAATAAATAAAATCAATGATCCTATTTTCAAAATTTGAGAAAAACTCAAATATGAAGATAACGAAATCCCCAACTCTCTCCGTGGGTCCTTGAGTTGCGTAGAATTTCTGGATCAGGCCAAAAGCAAATAAAATATGATATGTAGTGATGACCTAATGTATAACATTCCAAATTGAAAATTTGGGATGTTACAAACCTACCCCCCTTAAGATGAATCTCGCGCTCGAGATTCGGGTTGGCTAGAAAATAGGTGAGGGTGGTCCTTCAGCAGTTCTTCCTCTCGCTCCCAGGTGGCTTCATCCTCGGTGGTGGCTCCACTGAACTTTGCAAAACATGATAACCTTGCTGCGGGTGACTCGGCTGGCATACTCAAGAATCTTGACTGGTTTCTCCTCATAGGTCAAATAACTATCCAACCGAATTGCTTCCAGCGGCACTGTATATCTCTTAGCGGTATGTCTGCTATCTCTACGTGGCACTTCTTCAACTGGGAGACGTGGAACACGTCTTGAACTCCTGACAATCCTTCGGGAAACTCCAACTTGTAGGTAACTTCTCCCATACGCTCCAAAACTTTGTATGGTCCCACAAAACATGACGCTAACTTTCCTTTAACTCCAAAGAGCTTAACTCCCCGAAGTGGAGATACTTGAAGATAAACTCGGTCTCCGACTTCGTAAACTGTCTCCTTGCGTTTAGAATCCGCGTAGCTCTTCTGCCTGGACTAGGCTACCTTGAGCCTATCGCGAATCAATTTCACTTTTTGTTCAGACCCCTTAATCAAATCCGGTCCAAACAACTGGCGGTCTCCAACTTCATCCCACGACAATGGTGTTCTGCGCCTTCTTCCGTACAAGGCTTCAAAAGGGGCCATCTTCAAACTGGACTGATAATTGTTGTTGTAGGAGAATTCTGCATATGGCAAATTGTCGTCCCAACTAGATCCATAATCTAGCGTACAAGCTCTCAGCATATCCTCCAAAATCTGATTGACCCTCTCGGTCTGTCCATATGTCTGCGGATGAAAAGCTGTACTGAACTCTAGCCTGGTACCCAAAGTTTCGTGCAATTGATTCCAGAACTTTGAGGTAAACTGGGTTCCTCTATCTAATACAATGCTCCTTGGAACTCCATGCAGACATACGATCCTGGTCATGTATATCTTTGCCAACTTAGCACTGGTGTAGGTGGTCTTTACTGGGATGAAATGAGCTACCTTCATCAAGCGATCGACTACAACCCATATCGAGTCATAGCCTGAATGGGTCCTGGGTAATCCCGTGATGAAATCCATGCCTAGCTTATCTCACTTCCATTCGGGTATCGCCAATGGTTGTAGCAATCCTGCTAGCTTCTGATGCTCTACCTTTACTCTATGGCATACATCACAAACTGCTACATACTCCGCAATATCCTTCTTCATTCTGGTCCACTAGAAAGTATCCTTCAAATCCAAATACATCTTGGTATTTCCTAGTTGAATCGAGTATGGTCAATCATGGGCCTCCTGCAGAATCAAATTCCTGATCTCCAGGTCATTAAGCACATAAACACGGTCTTCAAACCATAGGGTACCATGCTCATCCTCACGAAATCCTTTCACTTTACCTTTGCTCATCTTCTCCTTTATAGAGGCAACCTCCTTGTCAGTTTTCTGAGCTTCTCTGATCTTATCCATCAAAGTAGACTGAATCTCCAATGCTGCTACATAGCCTCTCGGAACTATCTCCAAACATAGCTCATGAAGGTCTTCAGCTAAAACCTTTGGTAAATCTCCCGTCATTAATGTGTTGACATGGCTCTTACAGCTCAGCGCATCGGGTACTACGTTAGCCTTTTTGGGATGATAATGCAATCTCATATCATAATCCTTGATGAGCTCCAACCATCTCCTTTGCCTGAGATTTAGCTCCTTCTGCGAGAAAATATACTTCAAACTCTTGTGATCCGTGTATACTTCACAATGGTTTCCAATGAGAAAATGTATCCAAGTCTTCAATGCATGCACTACGGCTGCTAACTCCAAATCATGCATGGCATAATTCAACTCATGAGGTTTCAGCTGTCAGGAAGCATACGAAACAACTCTTCCCTCCTGCATAAGCACTGCTCCAAGTCCTAGACGTGAAGTGTCGCAATACACCTCGTAATCCTTGCACTGATCTGGCAGAGTCAACACTGGAGAGGTAACCAAACGTTTCTTCTACTCCTGGAAACTAGCCTCACATTCCTCAGTCCATTTGAACTTGGTCTCCTTCTTCAACAACTCCGTAATAGGCTTCGCAATTTTTTAGAAATTCTCAATGAATCTCCGGTAGTATCCTGCAAGTCCAAGAAAACTCCGGATCTCTCCAACTGTTGTTGGTGCTTCCCAATTTTTCACAGTGACAACCTTGGTGGGATCCACTGCTATACCTTCTCCGGATATAACGTGTCCGAGGAATCCAACTTCCTTCCACCAAAACTCACATTTACTGAACTTGTCATATAACTAATGTTCTCTGAGCTTCTCAAGTACCAAACGCAAATGCTCCTTATGCTCCTCTTTGTTCTTTGAGTAGACTAAAATATCATCAATGAACACCACGACGAACTTATCCAAAAACTCCATAAACACCTTGTTCATCATGCTCATGAAAATGCTGGATGAACAAATTAACGAACGAACGTTCGTTAACTAAAACTAAACGACGAATTCGTCCGTTAAAACGAATGAATGGGCGAACACTCGCTAAATAAATATACCGGAAAATAAAACCGATCTATTTATAAAAAACGAATCTAGGGTTTTCTAAGAAACCTGGATCGGTTTCTTTAGAAAAACCGGGGCGGCGGGCGGCTACCTCGGCTCGGGCTCCGGCGAGGTTCCGGCGGGGCTCCGGTGGCGGTGGGCGGCGTGGGGTGGCGGCAAGCAGCGGCGCAGGCGGCGAGAGGCTGCGGCGGCGGCGACTCGGGGCTCCAGGGGGGCCCCGGTGTGGTATTTAACGGGGGAGAGGCGGCGGCGGTTCCGAATTGGGGAGGGGGTCGGGCGGCAGCGGCGGCTCGGAGTCTCCCGAGTCCGGTGGCGGCACGGGACGGGAGGCGGTGGCGCGGGCGGGCGGGCCGGCCTGGCTCGGCTGGGCTTCGCTTTAGGGTTTAGGATTTTTCTAGGTTAATGAAGGTATTATCTTGGGGCATAAAATTTCTGAAAGAGGTATTGAAGTTGATAAAGCTAAAGTTGATGCTATTGAAAAGATGCCATGTCCTAAGGACATTAAAGGAGTAAGAAGTTTCTTCGATCATGCCGGTTTTTATAGGAGGTTCATTAAGGACTTCTCTAAAATTTCTAGGCCTCTGACTAAATCTCTAACAAAAAGATGTTCCTTTTGTATTTGATGATGATTGTGTAGAAGCATTTGCAATACTTAAGAAAGCTTTGATTTCTGCACCTATTATTCAGCCTCCTGATTGAAATTTACCATTTGGAATTATGTGTGATGCTAGTGATTATGCTGTAGGGGCTGTTCTAGGACAAAGAGATGATAAGAAATTAAATGTTATTCAATATGCTAGTAAAACTCTAGACAGTGCTCAAAGGAATAATGCTACTACTGAAAAAGAATTTTTAGCAGTTGTATTTGCTTGTGATAAGTTCAGACCTTATATTGTTGATTCTAAAGTAACTGTCCACACTGATCATGCTGCTATAAAATATCTTATGCAAAAGAAAGATGCTAAACCTAGATTTATTAGATGGGTTCTCTTGCTACAAGAATTTGATTTGCATATTATTGATAGAAAGGGAGCTGAGAACCGCGTTGCAGACAACTTGTCTATGTTAGAGAATGTTCTTGATGAGCCACTACCTATTGATGATAGCTTTCCTGATGAACAATTAGCTGTCATAAATACTTCTCGTACTGCTCCATGGTATGCTGATTATGCTAATTATATTGTTGCTAAATTTATACCGCCTAGTTTCACATACCAACAAAAGAAAAGGTTTTTCTATGATTTAAGACATTACTTCTAGAATGACCCACACCTTTATAAAGAAGGAGTAGATGGTGTTATTAGACGTTGTGTACCTAAGCATGAACAGGAACAGATCCTATGCAAGTGTCACTCCAAGGCTTATGGAGGACACCATGCTGGAGATACAACTGCACATAAGGTATTGCAATCTGGTTTTTATTGGCCTACTTTCTTCAAGGATCCCCGTAAGTTTGTTTTGTCTTGTCATGAATGTTAAAGAATTGGTAATATTAGTAGACATCAAGAAATGCCTATGAATTATTCACTTGTTATTGAACCATTTGATGTTTGGGGATTTGCTTATATGGGACCTTTTCCTTCCTCTAATGGGTATACACATATTTTAGTTGTTGTTGATTATGTTACTAAGTGGGTAGAAGCTATTCCAACTAGTAGTGTTGATCATAACACCTCTATCAAGATGCTTAAAGAAGTTATTTTTCCAAGGTTTGGAGTCCCTAGATACTTAATGACTGATGGTGGTTCACATCTTATTCATGGTGCTTTCCGTAAAATGCTTGCTATGTATGATGCTAATCATAGAATTGCATCTCCTTATCACCCACAGTCTAGTTGTCAAGTAGAATTGAGTAATAGAGAGCTTAAATTAATTTTGCAAAAGAATGTTAATAGATCTAGATAGAATTGGTCCAAGAAACTTGATGATGCAATATGGGCTTATAGAACTGCATATAAAAGTCCTATGGGTATGTCTCCATATAAAATGGTTTATGGAAAAGCATGTCACTTACCTGTTGAACTAGAACATAAGCCATATTGGGCCATTAAAGAGCTCAATTATGATTTCACACTTGCTAGTGAGAAGAGGCTTTTTGACATCAGCTCACTTGATGAATGGAGAACCGAGGCCTATGAGAATGGCAAACTGTTTAAAGAAAAAGTTAAAAGATGGCATGACAAAAGGATACAAAAAAGTGAGTTTAATGTAGGTGATTATGTATTGTTATAAAACTCTCATTTAAGACTTTTTGCAGGAAAACTCCTCTCTAAATGGGAAGGTCCTTACGTTATCGAGGAGGTCTATCATTCCGGTGCCATAAAAATCAACAACTTTGAAGGCATAAATCCGAGGGTGGTGAACCGTCAAAGAATCAAACATTATATATTAGTTAATCCTATAAATGTTGAAACTAATGTTATTGAAACCGTAACCCTAGAGCAGTACACAAGGAACACTTTCCAGAATGTTCTAGACTCCGAAAAGGAAGAGGTATGATGTACGGTAAGTAAACCGACTCCAAAACAGTTCTAATAGCAATTTTTCTTAGTTTTGGAATATTTAAGAAAATAGGAAAATAAGAAGCAGTCCGGGAAGGACACGAGGCGTCCACGAGGGTGGAGGGCGGGCCCTACCCCCTCTGGGCGCACCCCCTGCCTCGTGGGCACCTCGTGTGCTCTCCGGACTCCGTTTTCTTGCACGATACTTCTTTTGGTCGGTAAAAATTCATTATATAATCTCCCAAACGTTTTGACCACCGTATCACGCAAATATCATGTCTTTGTTTCGAGCTGTTTTTCTGACAGATCTAGATCACCATGACATCTCCAAGTGCCCCCAAGGACAAGTTCTTTGAGAAGGTCATCAACCCCTCCCTCGCGGAGGTGCTGCAACACGCTCAAACCATTGAGATGCGTGAGGGGTTGCTGCACATTCGCGATGTTGAGGGACCAAGAAGGACCGGAAGCGTGGAGACAAGACTCAAAGCAATGGAGCAACAAGTTTTCAAGTGCTAGGAGATGGTGGAACATGGACTCGACACCAACCACATAATGATCACGAAGTTCACAAACACCGCCAAGCTAGATGCCAGAAACATTAGAGAGACCATATTCAAGCTGCACGAGAAAATCGAGCATCTCCAAGCCCAGATCTATGACCTACAAAACCAAAACTGTGAGTATGAATATAGATTCAAGAGGATGAGTTTGGCTACAGATTCGAGGATCCCGGAGACTCGATCATCCTTCTATGATGGTGAGCCTATGCCTTGGAAGATGGACGACAAGCCTACATCATCAACAACTCCATCATTACTAACTCCAAGGAAGGAGACATAAACACATGGGTATGGGCACTCCCCTTGGCAACTGCCAAGCTCGGAGGAGTGCCCCGGCATCGTATCACCATCACACCGTTATCTTTACCGTTTTTCTTAGTTCGGTCCTTTTGGTAATATCTTGATCTAGTAGAATAAAGTTTTAGTATGCTCTAGTTTTGAGTTTTGCTTTATGATCCTTCTATGTAATTGAGTCCGTGAGCTATATATAATAAAGATTAGTGTTGAGTCAAGGGCTTGATTATCTTGCTATGATCATGAGGGAATAAAATAAAAGAGAAATAATAAAAAGAATTAAAGAGATCATATGGATCTTATGGAGAGTAATGACTTCACATATAAAGAGTATGATGAATAAAAGTTGTTGAGAGTTGGAAAACATAGTTTTGGCCGTCGTTGCAATTAATAGGAAGTAATAAAGAAAGAGAGGTTTTCACATATAAATATACTATCTTGGACATCTTTTATGATTGTGAGCACTCATTAAAATATGACATGCTAAAGAGTTGACGTCGGACAAGGAAGACAATGTAATGGTTTATGTTTCCTTACATCTAAAATAAATTATATTGTCATGGATCATCCAACATGTTGAGCTTGCCTTTCCCTCCCATGCTAGACAAATTATTTGCACCAAGTAGAGATACTACTTGTGCTTCCAAATATCCTTAAACCTAGTTTTGCCATGAGAGTCCACCATATCTACCTATGGATTGAGTAAGATCCTTCAAGTAAGTTGTCATCGTTGTAGGCAATAAAAATTGCTCTCTAAATATGTATGACTTATTAGTGTGGAGAAACTAAGCTTTATACGATCTTGTGATGTGGAAGAAATAAAAACAACAGACTGCATAATAAAGGTCCATATCATAAGTGACAATATAAAGTGACGTTCTTTCGCATTAAGATTTTGTGCATCCAACCATAAAAGCACATGACAACCTCTTCTTGCCTCCGCGAAGGGCCTATCTTTCATTCTTGTCTTATACTTCATACAAGAGTCATGGTGATCTTCACCTTTCCTTTTTACATTTTATCCTTCGGCAAGCACAATGTGTTGGAAACATCCAAATATATATATAGCTAATTGGATGTGAGTTTTCATGAACTATTATTGTTGGCATTACCCTTGAGGTAAAAGGTTGGGAGGCAAAACTATAAGGCCCTATCTTTCTCTGTGTCCGATTTAAACCTCATACCCATAAATATTGCGTGAGTGTTAGCAATTGTGAAAGACTAAATGATGGTTGAGTATGTGGACTTGCTGAAAAGCTCTTATATCGACTCTTTCCTATGTTATGATAAACTGCAATTGCTTCAATGATTGAGATTATAGTTTGTTGGTTCTCAATGAAGTTTCTAATTCATACTTGAAATTGTGATTGAATTGTTACTTTAGCATAAGATATCATATGACAATATATATATATTGTTGTTCTAAGAATGATCATGATGCTCTCATGTCTGTATTTTATTTTTATCGACACCTCTATCTCTAAACATGTGGAAATTTTTTCGATATCGGCTTTCGCTTGAGGACAAGCGAGGTCTAAGCTTGGGGGAGTTGATACGTCCATTTTGCATCATGCTTTTATACCAGAGCGGGGCCACCCACCATCCATGAGGGTGGGGGCATGCCCTACCCCCTGGGCGCGCCCCCTGCCTTGTGGGCCCCCTGGCAGCCCTCTGATGCCCATCTTTGGCTATATGGAGTCTTTCATCGAGGAAAAAATTATAAGCTAGCTCACGGGACAAAACTCCGCCGCCACGAGGCAGAACCTTGGCGGAACCAATCTAGGGCTCCGGCGGAGCTATTCTGCCGGGGAAACTTCCCTCCGGGAGGGGGAAAACATCACCATCGTCATCAACAATGATCCTCTCATCAGGAGGGGGTCAATCTCCATTAACATCTTCACCAGCACCATCTCATCTCAAACCCTAGTTCATCTCTTGTATCCAATCTTTGTCCCAAAGCCTTAGATTGGTACCTGTAGGTTGCTAGTAGTGTTAATTACTCTTTGTAGTTGATTCTAGTTGGTTTATTCAATGGAAAATCATATGTTCAGATCCTTTATGCATATTAATACTCCTCCGATTATGAACATGAACATAATTTGTGAGTAGTTACGTTTGTTCCTGAGGACATGGGTGAAGGAAATATACCCTAGAGGCGATAATAAAGTTATTATTTATATCCTCATATCATGATAAATGTTTATTATTCATGCTAGAATTGTATTACCCGGAAACATAATACATGTGTGAATACATAGACAGACATAGTGTCACTAGTATGCCTTTACTTGACTAGCTCGTTGATCAAAGATTGTTGAGTTTCTTAGCCATAGACATGAGTTATCATTTGATCAACGGGATCACATCATTAGGAGAATGAAGTGATTGACTTGACCCATTCCGTTAGCATAACACTTGATCATTTAGTTTACTGCTATTGCTTTCTTCATGCCTTATACATGTTCCTATGACTATGAGATTAGGCAACTCCCGAATACCGGAGGAACACTTTGTGTGCTATCAAACGTCACAATGTAACTGGGTGATTATAAAGGTGCTCTAAAGGTGTCTCTGATGGTGTTCGCGGAGTTGGCATAGATCAAGAATATGATTTGTCACTCCGATTGTCGGAGAGGTATCTCTGGGCCCTCTTGGTAATGCACATCACTATAAGCCTTGCAAGCAATGTGAGTAATGAGTTAGTTGCAGGATGATGCATTATAGAATGTGTAACGAGACTTGCCAGTAACGATATTGAGCTAGGTATTGAGATACCGACGATCGAATCTTCAGCAAGTAACATACCGATGACAAAGGGAACAACGTATGTTGTCATGCGGTTTGACCGATAAAGATCTTCATAGAATATGTAGGAATCAATATGAACATCCAGGTTCCACTATTGGTTATTGACCGGAGACATGTCTCAGTCATGTCTACATAGTTCTCCATCCCGTAGGGTTCGCATGCTTAAAGTTCTGTGACGATCGGTATTATGAGTTTATATGTTTTGATGTACCGAAGGTAGTTCGGAGTCCCGGATATGATCACAGACACGACGAGGAGTCTTGAAATGGTCGATACATAAAGATTGATATACTAGAAGCCTACATTTGGACATCGGAAGAGTTCTGGGTGAAATCGGGATTTTACTAGAGTACTGGAGGGGTTACCGGAACCCCCCGGGGGTTAATGGGCCTTGTTGGGCCCTAGTGGAGAGAGAGGGGCTGGCCAGGGTAGGCCATGCGCCCCTCCCCCTCTGGTCTGAATTGGACTAGGAGGGGGGCGCCCCCCTTTCCTTCTCCTTCTCCCCCTTCCTTTACCCCTCCTAGTAGGAGTAGGAAAGAGGGGAGTCCTAGGAAAGAGGGGAGTCCTACTCCTACTAGGAGGACTCCTCCTCCTCCTGGCATGCCCTACAGGGCCGGCCGGCCTCCCCCCTTTGCTCCTTTATATATGGGGGCAGGGGGCACCCTAGAACACACAAGTTGATCATTGATCTCTCCCAGCCGTGTGCGGTGCCCCCCTCCACCATAATCCACCTCGGTCATATCGTACCGGTGCTTAGGTGAAGCCCTGCGATGGTAGCTTCATCAACATTGTCACCACGCCGTTGTGCTGACGAAACTCTCCTTCAAGCTCTACTGGATCATGAGTTCGCGGGACGTCACCGAGCTGAACGTGTGCTGAACGGAGAGGTGCTATACGTTCGGTACTGAGGATCGGTCGATCGTGAAGACGTACGACACCATCAACCGCGTTGTCATAACACTTCCGCTTAACGGTCTACGAGGGTACGTGGACGACACTCTTCCCTATCGTTGCTATGCATCACCATGATCTTGCGTGAGCGTAGGAAATTTTTTGAAATTACTACGTTCCCCAACAGTGGTATCAGAGCCTGGTTTATGCGTAGATGTTATATGCATGAGTAGAACACAAGTGAGTTGTGGGCGATACAAGTCATACTGCTTACCAGCATGTCATACTTTTGTTCGGCGGTATTGTTGGATGAAGCGGCCCGGACCGACATTACGAGTACGCTTACGCGAGACTCGTTCTACCGACGTGCTTTGCACACAGGTGGCGAGCAGGTGTCAATTTCTCCAACTTTAGTTGAACCGAGTGTGGCTACGCCCGGTCCTTGCGAAGGTTAAAACAACACCAACTTGACGAAATATCGTTGTGGTTTTGATGCTTAGGTAAGAACGGTTCTTGCTCAGCCCGTAGCAGCCACGTAAACCTTGCAACAACAAAGTAGATGACGTCTAACTTGTTTTTGTAGGGCATGTTGTGATGTGATATGGTCAAGACATGATGCTATATTTATTGTATGAGATGATCATGTTTTGTAACAGAGTTATCGGCAACTGGAAGGAGCCATATGGTCGTTGCTTTATTGTATGCAATGCAATCGCCCTGTAATTGCTTTACTTTATCACTAAGCGGTAGCGATAGTCGTAGAAGCAATAGCTGGCGAGACGACAACGATGCTATGATGGAGATCAAGGTGTCGCGCCGGTGACGATGGTGATCATAACAGGTGCTTTGAAGATGGAGATCAAAGGCACAATATGATGATGGCCATATCATATGACTTATATTGACTGCATGTGATGTTTATCCTTTATGCATCTTATTTTGCTTTGTTTGACAGTAGCATTATAAGATGATCTCTCACTAAATTTCAAGGTAAAAGTGTTTGCCCTGAGTATGCACCGTTGCCAAAGTTCGTCGTGCCGAGATACCATGTGATGATTGGGTGTGATAAGCTCAACGTTCATCTACAACGGGTGTAAGACAGTTTTACACACGCAGAATACTCGGGTTAAACTTGACGAGCCTGGCATATGCAGATATGGCCTCAGAACACTGAGACCAAAAGGTCGAGCGTGAATCATATAGTAGATATGATCAACATAGTGATGTTCACCATTGAAAACTACTCCATCTCATGTGATGATCGGTTATGGTTTAGTTGATATGGATTACATGATCACTTAGATGATTAGAGGGATATCTATCTAAGTGGCAGTTCTTAAGTAATATGATTAATTGAACTTAAATTTATCATGAACTTAGTACCTGATAGTATTTTTCTTATCTATGTTGTTGTAGATATATGGCCCATGATGTTGTTCCATTGAATTTTAATGCGTTCCTTGAGAAAGCAAAGTTGAAAGATGATGGTAGCAATTACACGGACTGGGTCCGTAACTTGAGGATTATCATCATTGCTGCACAGAAGAATTATGTCTTGGAAGCACCGCTAGATGCCAGGCCTGTTGCAGATGCTGCTGATGACGTTAAGAACATCTGGCAGAGTAAAGCTGATGACTACTCGATAGTTCATTGTGCCATGCCTTACGGCTTAGAACCGGGAGTTCAACGATGTTTTGAACATCATGGAGCATATGATATGTTCTAGGAGTTGAAGTTAATATTTCAAGCAAATGCCTGGATTGAGAGATATGAAGTCTCCAATAAGTTCTACAGCTGCAAGATGGAGGAGAATAGTTCTGTCAGTGAACATATACTCAGAATGTCTGGGTATCATAACCACTTGACTCAACTGGGAGTTAATCTTCCTGTTGATAGTGTCATTGACAGAGTTCTTCAATCACTGCTACCAAGCACAAGAGCTTCATGATGAACTATAATATGCAAGGGGTGAATAAGACAATTCCCGAGCTCTTCCAATGCTAAAGGTGGCGGAGCTAGAAATCAAGAAGGAGCATCAAGTGTTGATGGTCAACAAGACCACCAGTTTCAAGAAAAAGGGTAAAGGGAAGAAGAAGGGGAACTTCAAAAAGAACGACAAACAAGTTGCTGCGCAGGATAAGAAACCAAAGTCTGGACCTAAGCCTGAGACTGAGTGCTTCTACTGCAAACAGACTGGTCACTGGAAGCGGAACTGCCCTAAGTATTTGGCGGATAAGAAGGATGGCAAGGTGAACAAAGGTATATGTCATATACATGTTATTGATGTGTACCTTACTAGAGCTCGTAGTAGCACCTGTGTATTTGATACTGATTCTGTTGCTAATATTTGCAACTCGAAACAAGGACTACGGATTAAGTGAAGACTAGCTAAGGATGAGGTGACGATGCGCGTGCAAAATGGTTCCAAAGTCGATGTGATCACCGTCGGCACGCTACCTCTACATCTACCTTCGGGATTATTTTTAGACCCGAATAATTGTTATTTGGTGCCAGCGTTAAGCCTGAACATTATATCTAGATCTTGTTTGATGCGAGACGGTTATTCATTTAAATCTGAGAATAATGGTTGTTCTATTTATATGAGTAATATCTTTTATGGTCATGCACCCTTGAAGAGTGGTCTATTTGTGTTGAATCTAGATAGAAGTGATACACATATTCATAATGTTGAAGCCAAAAGATGCAAAGATGATAATGATAGTGCAACTTATTTGTGGCACTGCCGTTTGGGTCATATTGGTGTAAAGCGCATGAAGAAACTCCATACTGATGGACTTCCGGAATCACTTGATTATTAATCACTTGGTAGTTGCGAACCATGCCTCATGGGCAAGATGACTAAAGCACTGTTCTCCGGAACAATGGAGCGAGCAACAAATTTGTTGGAAATCATACATACTGATGTATGTGGTCCGATGAATATTGAGGCTCACGGCGGGTATCGTTATGTTCTCACCGTCACAGATGATTTGAGCAGATATGTGCATATCTACTTAATGAAACATAAGTCTGAAACATTTGAAAAATTCAAAGAATTTCAGAGTGAAGTGGAAAATCATTGTAACAAGAAAATAAAGTTTCTACGATCTGATCATGGAGGAGAATATTTGAGTTATGAGTTTGGTCTACATTTGAAACAATGCGGAATAGTTTCGCAACTCACGCCACCCGGAACACCAAAACGTAATGGTGTGTCGGAACGTCGTAATCATACTCTACTAGATATGGTGCGATCTATGATGTCTCTTACTGATTTACCGCTATTGTTTTGGGGTTATGCTTTAGAGACAGATGCATTCACGTTAAATAGGGCACCATCTAAATCCGTTGAGACGACGCCTTATGAACCGTGGTTTGGCAAGAAACGAAAGGTGTTGTTTCTTAAAGTTTGGGGTTGTGATGCTTATGTGAAAAAACTTCAACCTGATAAGCTTGAACCCAAATAGGAGAAATGTGTCTTCATAGGATACCCAAAGGAGACTGTTGGGTACACCTTCTATCACAGATCCGAAGGCAAGACATTCGTTGCTAAGAATGGATCCTTTCTAGAGAAGGAGTTTCTCTCGAAAGAAGTGAGTGGGAGGAAAGTAGAACTTGATGAGGTAACTGCACCTGCTCCCTTATTGGAAAGTAGTTCATCACAGAAACCGGTTCCTGTGACACCTACACCAGTTAGTGAGGAAGCTAATGATAATGATCATGAAACTTCAGATCAAGTTACTACCGAACCTCGTAGGTAAACCAGAGTAAGATCCGCACCAGAGTGGTATGGTAATCCTATTCTGGAAGTCATGTTACTTGACCATGATGAACCTACAAACTATGAAGAAGCGATGATGAGCCCAGATTCCGAAAAATGGCTTGAGGCCATGAAATCTGAGATGGGATCCATGTATGAGAACAAAGTATGGACTTTGGTTGACTTGCCCGATGATAGGCAAGCCATCGAGAATAAATGGATCTTCAATAAGAAGACTGACGCTGATGGTAATGTTACTGTCTACAAATCTCGACTTGTTGCGAAAGGTTTTTGACAAGTTCAAGGAGTTGACTACGATGAGACATTCTCACCCATAGCGATGCTTAAGTCCATCCGAATCATGTTAGCAATTGCCACATTTTATGATTATGAAATTAGGCAAATGGATGTAAAGACAACATTCCTGAATGTATTTCTGGAAGAAGAGTTGTATATGATGCAACCTGAAGGTTTTATCGATCCAAAGGGTGCTAACAAAGTGTGCAAGCTCTAGCGATCCATTTATGGACTGGTGCAAGCTTCTCGAAGTTGTAATAAATGTTTTGATAGTGTGATCAAAGCATATGGTTTTATACAGACTTTTGGAGAAACTTGTATTTTCAAGAAAGTGAGTGGGAGCTCTGTAGCATTTCTAATATTATATGTGGATGACATATTGTTGATTGGAAATGATATAGAATTTCTGTATAGCATAAAAGGATATTTGAATAAGAGTTTTTCAATGAAAGACCTCAGTGAAGCTGCTTATATATTGGGCATCAAGATCTATAGAGATAGATCAAGACGCTTCATTGGGCTTTCACAAAGCACATACCTTGATAAAGTTTTGAAGAAGTTCAAAATGGATCAAGCTAAGAAAGGGTTCTTGCCTGTGTTACATGGTGTGAAGTTGAGTAAGACTCAATGCCCGATCACTGCAGAAGATAGAGAGAAAATGAAAAGTGTTCCCTATGCTTCAGCCATAGGCTTTATCATGTATGCAATGTTGTGTACCAGACCTGATGTGTGCCTTGCTATTAGTTTAGCAGGGAGGTACCAAAGTAATCCAGGAGTGGATCACTGGACAGCGGTCAAGAACATCCTGAAATACCTGAAAAGGACTAAGGATATGTTTCTCGTTTATGCAGGTGACAAAGAGCTCGTCGTAAATGGTTACGTCGATACAAGCTTTGACACTGATCCGGACGATTCTAAATCGCAAACCGGATATGTGTTTATATTAAACGGGGGAGTTGTCAGTTGGAGCAGTTCTAAACAAAGCATCCTGGCGGGATCTACGTGTGAAGTGAAGTACATAGCTGCTTCAGAAGCAGCAAATGAAGGAGTATGGATGAAGGAGTTCATATCCGATCTAGGTGTCATACCTTGTGCATCGGGTCCAATGAAAATCTTTTGTGAAAATACTGGTGCAATTGCCTTGGCAAAGGAGTCCAGATTTCACAAGAGAACCAAGCACATCAAGAGTCGCTTCAATTCCATCCGGGATCAAGTCCAGGTTTGAGACATAGAGATTTGTAAGATACATACGGATCTAAATGTTGCAGACCCACTGACTAAGCCTCTTCCACGAGCAAAACATGATCAACACCAAGACTCCATGGGTGTTAGAATCATTACTGTGTAATCTAGATTATTGACTCTAGTGCAAGTGGGAGACTGAAGTCAATATGCCCTGGAGGCAATAATAAAGTTATTATTTATTTCCTTATATCATGATAAATGTTTATTATTCATGCTAGAATTGTATTAACCAGAAACATAATACATGTGTGAATACATAGACAAACATAGTGTCACTAGTATGCCTCTACTTGACTAGCTCGTTGATCAAAAATGGTTGAGTTTCCTAGCCATAGACATGAGATTTCATTTGATAAACGGGATCACATCATTAGGAGAATGATGTGATTGGCTTGACCCATTCCGTTAGCATAGCACTTGATCGTTTAGTTTACTGATATTGCTTTCTTCATGACTTATACATGTTCCTATGACTATGAGATTATGCAACTCTCGAATACCGGAGGAACACTTTGTGTGCTATCGAACGTCACAACGTAATTGGGTGATTATAAGATGCTCTACATGTGTCTCCGATGGTGTTTGTGGAGTTGGCATAGATCAAGAATAGGATTTGTCACTCCGATTGTCGGAGAAGTATCTCTGGGCCCTCTCGGTAATGCACATCACTATTATCCTTGCAAGCAATGTGACTAATGAGTTAGTTGTGGGATGATGCATTACAGAAAGAGTAAAGAGACTTGCCGATAACGAGATTGAGCTAGGTATGCAAATATCGACGATCGAATCTCGAGCAAGTAACACACCGATGACAAAGCGAACAACGTATGTTGTTTTGCGGTTTGATCGATAAAGATCTTCGTAGAATATATAGGAACCAATATGAGCATCCAAGTTCCGTTATTGGTTATTGACCGGAGACATGTCTCGGTCATGTCTACATAGTTCTCGAACCCGTAGGGTCCGCACGCTTAAAGTTCTGTGACGATCGGTATTATGAGTTTATATGTTTTGATGTACCGAAGGTAGTTCGGAGTCCCGGATATGATCATGGACATGACCAAGAGTCTCGAAATGGTCAAGACATAAAGATTGATATATTGAAAGCCTACATTTGGACATCGGAAGAGTTCCGGGTGAAATGGGTATTTTACCGGAGTGCCGGAGGGGTTACAGGAACCCCCCGATGGTTAATGGGCCTTGTTGGGCCCTAGTGTAGAGAGAGGGGCCGGCCAGGGAAGGCCGCGCGCCCCCTCCCCCTCTGGTTTGAATTGGACTAGGAGGGGGGCCCTTTCCTTCTCCTTCTGCCCCTTCCTTTCCCCCACCTAGTAGGAGTAGGAAAGAGGGGAGTCCTACTCCTACTAGGAGGAGGACTCCTCCTCCTGGCGCGCCCTATAGGTCCGGCCGGCCTCCCCCCATTGCTCCTTTATATACGGGGGCAGGGGGCACCCTAGAACACACAAGTTGATCATTGATCTCTCCCAGCCGTGTGTGGTGGCCCCCTCCACCATAGTCCACCTCGGTCATATCGTAGCGGTGCTTAGGCGAAGCCCTACAATTGTAGCTTCATCAACATCATCACCACGCCGTCGTGTTGACAAAACTCTCCTTCGAGCTCTACTGGATCATGAGTTCGCGGGACGTCACCGAGCTTAACATGTGGTGAACGCAGAGGTGTCGTACGTTCGGTACCGAGGATCGGTCGATCGTGAAGACGTACGACTACATCAACCGCCGGGTACGAGGACGACACTCTCCCCTCTCATTGCTATGCATCACCATGATCTTGCGTGTGCGTAGGATTTTTTTTAAATTACTACATGCCCCAACAATGGGAGAAGTCTTGCTATAAGTAGTCATGTGAATTTGGTATTCGTTCGATATTTCGATCAGATGTATGTTGTCTTTCCTCTAGTGGTGTCATGTGAACGTCGACTACATGACACTTCACAATTGTTTGGGCCTAGGGGAAGGCATTGGGAAGTAATAATAAGATGATGGGTTGCTAGTGTGACAGAAGCTTAAACCCTAGTTTATGAGTTGCTTCGTAAGGGGCTGATTTGGATCCATATGTTTCATGTTGTGGTTAGGTTTACCTTAATACTTCTTTTGTAGTTGCGGATGCTTGCAATAGGGGTTAATCATAAGTGGGATGCTTGTCCAAGGAAGGCCAGTACCCAACCACCGGTACACCCACATATCAAATTATCAAAGTACCGAATGCGAATCATATGAACGTGATGAAAACTAGCTTGGCGGTAATTCCCATGTGTCCTCGGGAGCGCTTTCCTTTATATAAGAGTTTGTCCAGGCTTGTCCTTTGCTACAAAAAGGATTGGGCCATATTTCTGCACCTTATTTACTTTTATTGTTACCCGTTACAAATTACCTTATCACAAAACTATCTATTGCTGATAATTTCAGTGCTTGCAGAGAATACCTTACTGAAAACTGCTTATCATTTCCTTCTGCTCCTCATTGGGTTCGACACTCTTACTTATCGAAAGGACTATGATAGATCCCCTATAATTGTGGGTCATCAAACCCCAAAAATTCTGAAATAAATTGGTGGATGTGAGGAATTTGTCTATTAATCATCTGCAAAAAGAATCAACCTAATCGCACTCTCCAGTAAAAAATGGCAGCAAATCTCGTGAGTGCTAAAGTTTCTGTTTTTTACAACAAGATCACATAAACTTCCCCCAAGTCTTCCGAAAGGTTCTACTTGGCACAAACACTAACTAAAAGCATAAAACCACATCTAAACAGAATCTAGATGAATTATTTATTACTAAACAGAACCAAAAAGCAAGAAACAAAAATAAAATTAGGTTACCTCCCAACAAGCGCTATCATTTAACGCCCCTAGCTAGGCATAAAAACAAGAATAGATCTAGGTATTGTCATCTTTGGCATGCAATCCATAAGTGGCTCTCATAATAGATTCATAAGGTAATTTAATTTTCTTTCTAGGAAAGTGTTCCATGCCTTTCCTTAATGGAAATTGGAATCTAATATTCCCTTCTTTCATATCAATAATTGCAACAATCGTTCTAAGGAAAGGTCTACCAAGAATAATGGGACATGTAGGATTGTAATCTATATCAAGACCAATGAAATCTACGGGCACATAATTCCTATTGGCAACAATACGAACATCATTAATCCTTCCCATAGGTTTCTTAATAGTGGAATCCTCGAGGTGCAAATTTAAAGAACAATCATCAAATTCACGGAAACCTAACACATCACACAAAGTTTTTGGAATCGTGGAAACACTAGCACCCAAATCACATAAAGCATAGCATTCATGATCTTTAATTTTAATTTTAATAGTAGGTTCCCACTCATCATAAAGTTTTCTAGGGATAGAAACTCCTAATTCAAGCTTTTCTTCATAATATTTTATTAATGCATCAACGATATGTTTGGTAAAAGCTTTATTTTGACTATAAGCATGTGGAGAATTTAGCACGGATTGCAACAAGGAAATACAATCTGTCAAAGAGCAATTATCATAATTAAATTCCTTGAAATCCAAAATAGTGGGTTCATTGCTATGTAATGTTTTGACCTCATTGATCCTACTTTTACCAATTTTTGCATCATGATCTAAAAACTCCGAATCATTGGGACGCCTTTTAGCTAAAGTAGACTCATCTCCAGTCCCATCATTATCAAGATTCATATTGCAAAACAAAGATTTAATAGGAGACACATCAATCACTTTTAGATCTTCATCCTTACTATCATGGAAACTAGAAGAACACACTTTTATAAAGCAATCTTTTTTTGCACGCATCCTAGCGGTTCTTTCTTTGCACTCATCAATGGAAATTCTCATGGATTTGAGAGACTCGTTGCTATCATGCTTAGGTGGAATAGATCTATGTTTCTAAGAATCAACATCAAGATAAATTCTATCCATGTTCCTAGCTAACTCATCAATCTTAGGAAATTTTTCTTCAAGCAAAGCATTGAAATTCTTTTGCGAAATCATAAATTCTTTAACACTAGTCTAAAAATCAGAGGGCATCTTATTAATATTTCCATAAGAGTTGTTGTAGGAATTACCATAATTATTAGAGGAATTACTAGGAAACAGCCTAGGATTAAAGTTTCCTCTATATGCGTTGTTACCAAAATTGTTCCTACCAACAAAATTCACATCCATAGATTCATTATTATTCTTAGTCAAGGTAGACAAAGGCATATCATTAGGATCAGAAGAAACACTCTTATTAGCAAACAATTTCATAAGTTCATCCATCTTTCCACTCAAAACATTAATTTCTTCTATAGCATGAACCTTTTTCCTAGTAGATCTTTCGGTGTGCCATTGAGAATAACTAACCATAATATTATCTAGAAGTTTAGTAGCTTCTCCTAAAGTGATTTCCATAAAAGTGCCTCCCGCTGCCGAATCTAAAAGATTTCTAGAAGCAAAATTCAATCCAGCATAAAAAATTTGTATGATCATCCACAAATTCAAACCATGTGTAGGGCAATTATGTATCATTAATTTCATCCTCTCCCAAGCTTGTGCAACATGCTCATGATCAAGTTGTTTAAAATTCATGATATCATTTCTAAGAGAGATGATCTTAGCGGGAGGAAAATACTTAGAGATAAAAGCATCTTTGCACTTATTCCATAATCAATACTATTTTTCGGCAAAGACGAAAACCAAGTTTTAGCACGATCTTTAAGGGAAAACGGAAATAGCTTCAATTTAACAATATCATTATCCACATCTTTCTTCTCTTGCATATCACACAAATCAACAAAGCTATTTATATGGGTAGTGGCATCTTCACTAGGAAGGCCAAAACACGGATCTTTCATGATAAGATTTAGCAAATGTCAGGACCCCGACTCAATGCCACATCGATCTAGCATGTAACACCTCATATCACTTTGCGGCCTCACGCACGGTATCCCCACGGGTGTCGCCTTACCTTTGCCCGGGACCGTTTGCGCCTTTTGGCACACGTATATGATGGTGTCGCTAGCATCCATATGATAAAGAGCCCGGGCTGACATGGCTAGTCGTAAACCCAATGTGGCACTAACTTACAGGGACAGGCATCCATGACCCAGCATCGAACGTGTCGGTCATCAGCGAGTGAATCCAGGCTGTAGCACTGGGCTAACAGGACTCCGACGAACCGGGCTGCAGCGGGCTAGCAGGACTCCGGTATTCATCGCGTGACATTTCCCCGAAGGGACAGACACAGGATCGAAGAAGGACACATGCCGGCCTCCCTAAGTGTTCCGGAGCAGTAGCAAGCTACCAGGGCTCAGTGGAAGCACTAGGAGACATTTCCCGGTAAGAGAGGCTACTAAGAATAAACAAATAGATAGTCAGATCCCACACATAGCAATACACATTACACGTACGCATAACATGCAAGTATGTGCTGTACAACATGGCATCACAGCATAACTCAACAATCATATAGATAAAGGCTCAGAAGAGCCATCATAGCATTTATTGCAAACAGGGGTCACAAAACCCATCATATAGAGCATACAAGCAACAAGCGGAAGCATTACATGTCTGGGTACAGACATCTACAAATGAAAAAGGCTGAAGAGCCTGACTATCTACAACATCCGATCAAGATCGTAGCTGAGGTACTAGCTACTAGTCGAAGTCCACGAGAACACTAGTAAGACCGAAGTCTCCGCTGCAAAAGCATAAATAAAGCAACATGAGTACAAAGGTACTCAGCAAGACTTACATCAGATCCTATCATACATGCATTTGTATCAAGAGGGTAATGTGGGGTTTAGTTGCAGCAAGCCAGCTTTGACTCTGTGGCTAACCTGTTCTACGACTACCAGAAACTCTGGAGGTGAAACAACGTACACGAGTCGACTAACCACCATACAATACACTACTATGGGTTCATCCCCGTCTCCCTACGAGAAGGCCATCCATAGCACTCACACTTGTCTTGAGCATTTTAGAGTATCCACTTCAAGTTGTCTATGTACCATGTAAGCATCCAAGAAGTCCATAACCGCGGACCCGGCTATTCGAATAGATCATGTTAACCCTGCAGGGGTGTACTTCTTCACACACGCTCTCGCCACTTACCGCCATGTACACGTCATGTATCTCGGCAACCTTCAAGCGGAAGCTTGGCGAGGGTGTCGGCCACGACCTGACCAACCACACATGACTCTAATCCAGGTTTATCGCCTATTCGGGTTCCATCCGCAAGGAGATCCGGCCGGGGTTTCACTCAAGGCCCCAAACGATGTGTGCAGGGTTCCCAAGCCCACCTCGCCGGATGGATCTACGCTTGGTACACCGTGCCACTTGTGCCTAGTCTGTCCCAAGCCCACCTGGCCGGGTGCCACTTGGTAGACTACTAACACTACCTACAAACACCAGAAACTAGTTGCGACTCCTGGACAGAGATCAAGATGGTTAATAAGTCGAGAGGGCTTGGAGCGCCCGGAGCCCAATGTGTGGTAGTATAGAGTCATTGGACAACATACATAGAACTCAGTGCTTAAGGACGGTTCCAGTGAGACAACCCACCATGTACTCCTACATGGCCTCTCACCGCTACCTTTACCAAATCGTGTTCACACACTTAACTCTCAGCACCAGAACATATCGTAACACTCCAATTCATTCCCAATGAATCAGACCTGACACAACTCTAAGCAATAGCAGGCATAGCATGGTAGGAACACATCAGTGGCTTCAATCAACTCCTACACATGCTAGTGGGTTTCAACTATTTACTGTGGCAATGACAGGTCATGCAGAGGAATGGGTTCAACTACCGCAGCACAAAGTAGCAGATGAATCGTTGTTGTCCTAATGCAATAACTGAGAGCAGGAGCGAGAGAGTAGGATTGTATCGGAATGAACAAGGGGGTTTGCTTGCCTGGTAGATCAACAAGGGAGGCACTGCTTCATAGACAGGCACTCTGGAACGTCTCCGGAGCAGGACCTATCGAGAAGGAACGGTGCCGGCAATCAATACACAATCATATGCAACAATATGATGCATGAACATGGCATGTAGATGTGATGCTGTTTGAGCTAATGCAACTAGTAAACATTTGGTTTGAAGTCCATTTGAACCAAAGGTTCAAATGCATTACTAAATTAAGTCTCTTATATATGCCATAATGTGTTTTCCCATATCCAGCATGTATAAGTTGGTTTTTCATGCATGAAACTAGTACAGATGGAAAGATTGCATTTTTCTGATAATTTTTCATATATAAATTATTTTAATCTGAGCTACGGTTGAATTGTTATGAATTTTTGAAGTTTAAAACAATTTCTGGAATTTTCTGATTTAATTTAAATCCAGAAATAAATATTGCGCCAGCATGACGTCATCACGACGTCAGCAGAGTCAACTGAGCTGGTCCGGGTCAAACCTGACCAGTGGGGCCCACTGGTCAGTGACTACGGCTAATCCTAATATAATTTAAACCTAACCTAGTTTAATTAGCCGGGCCGGGCCCGCATGTCAGTGAGTCAGTGGCTAAAAAAAAATTAGAAAAACTAAACTAATTAACAGGGGCTGGCCCCACCTGTCATCGATCCAGGGGGGTCAAACCCCTGGTCAACAGGGCCTAACCCGCCGGCGGAGAGTCGCCGGCGAGGCCGAGGCGGCGGAGGCCTTCGGGTTTCTTGCTCCGGCGACCAAACGGACGGAGGAGGGGCTCTACGGATAGCTGGAAGGGCGCCGCATCTTCCTGTGGAGTCGGTTGGGGTCGGGGCGGCCGGAATCGGCGCCGGCGTCGACCTAGGTGGCCGCCGGAGTTCGGCCAAGGTCGAACGCGGCGCTGCGGTGCACTAGAGGGGAAACGGAAGGGCTCTGTGGGCTCCTGGGAGGGCGGCGAACTTGGTAACATGCTCGGGCGCTAGCTGGGGTGACCCTGGCCACGGCAGCGCCATGGCCGGCGGCGAGGAGCAATCGGCTCCGGTGAGAAAGGCGGCTAGAGTGCGGGAACGAGCGCGGGGAGGAGGGGAAATGGAAGAGGAGCTCACAGCGAGGTCGATGAGCAGCTCGGTGGTCTCGGGGAGGCGTCAGAGGCGGCGAATCGACCGCGGCGATCTTTGGTGGCCGGCGACGGAAACGGCGATGGTGGCGGCGTTGCAGCGCGTCCGGGACCTCGTGGCTCGGTGGAGAGGAAGAGGGGGGTCGAGGCGGAGCTCGCAGGCACAGCGAGGGGTCGAGGGGGAGACGGTGGCCGCGGCGTTACGGTGGCGCGGCTGCGGCTGCGCTCGGGCTCGAGAGGGAGAGGGAGCAGAAGAGGGGGAAGAGTTCGGGAGAGAGGGGGGTGAGGCCAGGGGATCGGGGCGGCACCGAGAAGAAGCAATGCGGCGTCGCGCTGGCAGGGTAGGCAGGCAGGCGAGCTGGTGGCGTGGCGCTCCGCCCGTGCGCGCGCGTCGGCCACACGCCTGGCCGACTGGCGCTAGGAGGACGACGGCGGTGGTGGGCTGGGCTGCCTTGCTGGGCCAGAGGCGCCAGGTAAGAAGCCCAGGTAAGGTTTCCCTCTTTTATTTTTGTTTTCTAATTTTTCTGACATTGGTTTTGATTTAATAAAATATTAAATCATTTTATTACCTTATGCCAATTTTTGCAGGAGCTAGATATATTATTCCAGAGCTCCTTTATAAATGGCATAATTTTTGGACCATATTTCAATATATATAGCAATATATTTCCAAAGCAAATAATTATCGGATTAATCCAAATGGCCAAAATTAAATATCCATGAGCTCCTAAAAATATTGGTTTGATTTTTATCTCTGTCCAATATTTTCAGAGAGCAACATGAGCATTTTCTTGGACCCTTTTGGAGAAATTTTTATTTGGGTCATTTTCAAAAATGATTCTGAGGGTTCCACCAATCCTCATTTCAAATTTAAATGAGATTTAAACATGATGCACAAATGGCTAGCTAGTCTAAGTCATACCAGACTAGGGATGTGACAACTCGCCCCCACTTGAGAAAATCTCGTCCCGAGATTCAGGGGTCGACGGAAAGAAAGCGGGGTACTCCAGTCGAAGACGATCTTCTCGCTCCCAAGTAGCTTCTCTCTCGGAATGATGAGACCACTGAACTTTGAGAAACTTGATGTTCTGACGTCGGGTAACACGCTCTGCTTGATCAAGAATGCGAACCGGGTACTCTCGGTATGTGAGGTTATCTTGGAGATCAAGCGTTTCGTGGTCCACTCCGCGGATGGGATCCGAGAAGCAACGCCTGAGTTGAGAGACGTGGAAGACATCATGAACTCGAGAAAGATGTGGGGGTAGTTCCAACTGGTAGGCAACCTCTCCTCGTTTAGCGAGAATACGAAAAGGACCAATGTAACGAGGAGCCAACTTGCCCTTAATACCGAAACGATGGGTACCCTTCAAAGGAGTAACCCGAAGGTAAGCTTGGTCGCCAATTTCATAAGTCATATCCTTATGATGACGATTGTACTGGCTCTTCTGACGAGACTGGGCTGTTTTCAAATTCTCACGAATGATGCGAACTTGCTCTTCTGCCTCCTGGATCATATCCGGTCCAAAGAATTGTCTTTCACCGGTTTCTGACCAGTTCAAAGGTGTTCGACATCTTCGTCCATAGAGAACCTCAAAAGGAGCTTTCTTGAGGCTGGATTGATAGCTATTGTTATAAGCAAACTCGGCAAAAGGAAGACATTTCTCCCAATCCATACCGAATGAGATAACGCAAGCTCTGAGCATGTCTTCGAGAATTTGATTGACCCGTTCCACCTGACCACTTGATTGAGGGTGGAAAGCGGTACTGAAAGAAAGATGGGTTCCCATGGCAGTTTGGAAGCTCTCCCAAAAATGAGAAGTGAAAAGACTGCCACGGTCTGAATTGATCTCTAGTGGAACACCATGAAGTGACACTATTCGAGAAATATATAAGTCAGCAAGCTGACTAGCAGTGATACTTTCCCGAATAGGAAGGAAGTGAGCCACTTTGGAAAGACGATCAACGACTACGAAGATAGCGTTATTCCCTTTCTTGGTCCTGGGAAAGCCGGTGATGAAGTCCATACCAACTTTATCCCATTTCCACTCAGGAATAGCTAAAGGCTGAAGGGTGCCAGCAGGCCTTTGATGCTCTGCCTTAACGCGACGACAAACGTCACAGTTAGCAATAAACTGAGCGATTTCTCTCTTCATCCTAGTCCACCAGAACCTCTGGCGTAGGTCCTGATACATCTTAGTACTACCGGGATGAATCGTGAGAGGAGATTCATGCGCCTCCTTAAGAATCAGTTGTCAAAGATGTTGATCCTTGGGAACCACCAAGCGATTCTCAAAGAAAACAACACCACGATCATCCATAGTGAAACATCCACCAACTCCCTTCTTAATGTTTCTCTTGATCCGGGAAATTCCTGTGTCTTGCTTTTGAGCTACGATAATCTGATCCTTAAGATCAGGTTTCGCCACCAGGGTAGAAAGGAATCCGTGAGGAGCAATGTGAAGATTAAGCTTACAGAATTCCTCATGGAGAAGTGGTTGGCCTTGCTGCAACATGAGATTGTTGCAATAGGATTTACGGCTTAGAGCATCAGCCATGACATTGGCTTTGCCTGGGGTGTAGGTAATCCCTAAATCATAATCTGTGATCAACTCCAACCAACGTCTTTGCCTAAGGTTTAGGTCTGGTTGGGTGAAGATATACTTGAGACTCTGGTGATCGGTGTAGATCTCGCAACGTTTACCAAGGAGGTAATGTCGCCAGGTCTTGAGTGCATAGACTACGGCTGCAAGCTCTAGATCATGTGTAGGATAATTCTCCTCATGTGGATGCAACTGTCGAGAGGCATAGGCAATCACATGACGATCCTGCATAAGAATGCAACCTAGTCCCTGTCGTGAGGCATCGCAGTAGATAATAAAGTCTTTAGCGAAATCCGGTGGCACAAGTATGGGAGCAGAAGTCAGGCGCCTTTTCAGTTCCTGAAAACTGTGTTCACACTGTGGGGACCACTCAAACTTTTTATCTTTCTTGAGAAGTTCCGTGTGGGGTTTGGCTACTTTGGAGAAGTTTTCAACAAAGCGGCGACAATAACTGGCTAGCCCAAGGAAACTCCTAACTTGTTTGACTGTTTCAGGTGGAGTCCAGTCGAGAACGGCCTTGACTCTCTCGGGATTGACAGCAATGCCCTTACCAGAGATTACGTGGCCTAGGTAGGTCACTTCTGGCAACCAAAATTCACACTTGGAGAACTTGGCATAAAGGCGGTGCTCTCTGAGTTTTTCTAACACAAGTCTAAGATGTTCGGCATGCTCTTCCTCGTTCTTCGAGTAGATAAGAATATCATCGAGGTAAACCACGACGAACTTATCTAAGTACTCCATGAAGATCGAGTTCATCAAGCGGGAGAATGTGGCTGGGGCGTTAGTTAGACCAAAGGACATGACGGTGTACTCGTACTGGCCATAACGAGTGACAAAAGCTGTCTTGGGAATGTCCCTGTTTCTGATTTTGATTTGGTGGTATCCTAACCTCAAATCCATCTTGGAGAAGACTGAGGATCCAGCGAGCTGGTCATACAGGTCGTTGATCCTGGGGAGCGGATACTTGTTCTTTATCGTGACCAAATTAACGGGACGATAATCTACAACCATCCGGTCCGTACCGTCTTTCTTCTTAACAAAGAGGACGGGGCAAGCCCAAGGAGAAGAACTAGGACGGATGAAACCCTTTTGCAAGGACTCATCAAGTTGTTTCTTAAGCTCGGCTAGTTCTAAGGGTGCCATCTTGTAGGGTCTCCTAGAGATTGGAGCTGTTCCTGGGATAAGATCTATGACGAACTCTACATTTCTGTCAGGTGGAACACCTGGCAGTTCCTCTGGAAAGACATCCGGAAAGTCACGGACTACCGGGATATCTTCAAGGTCTGGAAGAGGGCTGGCATTAAGGGAATAGAGCTGACGCTTTGCAACTCTAGTGGAGACAGTGACTATCTTGCCAGATGGGTGTGTGAGCTGAACAGACCTGGTGAAACAATCAATCTTGGCATGATGAGCTGTCATCCAGTCCATACCCAAGATGATGTTAATATCCGAAGACTTGAGAGTTATCAAGGAAGCAAGGAATACAAGTCTGTCAACAAGAATTTCATTGCCATAACTTATCCTAGAAGTTTGCCATTTGGATCCAGGAGTTTGAATAAGTAGTGGGGAGGGCATATCACAAAATGACATGTCGTGCAAGCGGGCATAGCTGTCAGAAATGAAGGAATGAGACGCTCCAGTATCGAACAAAACCGATGCCGGATGACAGTTGACAAGGAGTGTACCAAGAACGACATCTGGATCATCATGAGCGGCTTTAGCTGAGACGTGATGCACACGTCCATGTTCAGTGGGAGCTGACTTGGCACTGATCATCTTGCGTGATGGCTTACCATGGCCAATAGACTTCTCGGGCTGGGGTGGAGCAACTCTGGTCTGAGTGCAAATACGGGCAATGTGGCCTGGCTCTCCGCACTTGTAACAAATCTTGGAGGTAGGATGTGGACCTGTATTAGAAGGCGGTCCACCAATAGGCCTGAGTGGAGCATACTGCTGAACTTGAGGAGGTGCCACATAAGATGGCCTCGGTACATATTTGGGTGGAAGAGCGGAGTTTGGAACCCAAATCCGGCGCTTCTGAGAGCTAGAACCGGAGGAAGATCCCAAATCACGAGTGTGCTTACGAGACTCCTCGTAAGTGAGTTGAGCTGTCTCTGCGTTAATGGCCTTGTTCACAAGAGCTTGGAATGTATCACAATGATGCAGGTGGAGATCACGACGCAACTTGGGGTTGAGACCCTTCCGGAACCTAGCCTGCTTCTTGGCGTCCGTGGACACCTCTTCTGTGGCATAACGGACGAGGTTCTCAAACTCTCTACTATAGGCATCAATAGCCATCTTACCCTGGGTGAAACTACAGAACTCTTCTCTCTTGCGATCAATGAGGGCTTCAGGAATGTGATGCTCGCGAAAAGCCTCAACGAAATCCCTCCAGGTGGAAGTCTGGCCAGCTGGAAGCATAGCCTCATAGTTCTGCCACCAAAGACTAGCAGGACCTTCCAGGTGGTATGCAGCATAGGTGACCTTATCATCTTCAGCTACGCTCGCGGAAAGCAGCTTATGAGTGATGCTACGGAGCCAATCATCTGCATCGAGTGGCTCGATGGAATGATGAAAGGTAGGTGGGTGCAAGCGAATGAAGTCATGAATGGTCACAGACTTATTGGACTAATGTGCGGTGTTCTCCTCGATACGTGCCAACAAGCGGTTGGACTCACGCTTGTTCCTCTCCATCTCTAGCATGAACTTTGTCAAAGAAGGCTGGTCGGGAGGATCCTCATCCCTACCATCTCCGTGGTTCTGGCCATGAGCAACGGAACTTCGCTTAGCTGATGACATCCTGAGAAACGAACCAAGGACGGAATCAGCATCAACTATGGACTGTAGAACGTAGGACAAGGAATTAGTATCTCGCGAACTCCTAGGGAAATTTCGGCAGCATAACAGCAGTAAACTGCTCAGAATGAGACATCCTACTAAAAAATGGGGTGGTAACATACTCATCAACATTACTCAAGGTTCTGAGATCATACTAAACAGACTACACCGGAAATACTCAAAACTAGGGTATAACTCTGATCAACCAGTCCTATGGAACTACGGAGTAGTAACACGTGATCCTGATAGACGGAAGAGAAGCCTAGTTCCTTAACCCCGTAGGAAAGATAGGATGACTCAGATCAGAAGGCCATGAGGTAAAGGAGTAAAAGAGCCTTACGTTCCTTCCCACAATCAATTTCCTTACATAACTAAAGAATTTCTAGACTCAACTTCGACCAGTTTGGCTTGGTAATCCTACAGGCAGTCAGGCTCTGATACCAGCGCTGTCAGGACCCCGACTCAATGCCACATCGATCTAGCATGTAACACCTCATATCACTTTGCGGCCTCACGCATGGTATCCCCACGGGTGTCGCCTTACCTTTGCCCGGGACCGTTTGCGCCTTTTGGCACACGTATATGATGGTGTCGCTAGCATCCATATGATAAAGAGCCCGGGCTGACATGGCTAGTCGTAAACCCAAAGTGGCACTAACTTACAGGGACAGGCATCCATGACCCAGCATCGAACGTGTCGGTCATCAGCGAGTGAATCCAGGCTATAGCACTGGGCTAACAGGACTCCGGCAAACCGGGCTGCAGCAGGCTAGCAGGACTCCGGTATTCATCGCGTGACATTTCCCCGAAGGGACAGACACAGGATCGAAGAAGGACACATGCCGGCCTGCCTAAGTGTTCCGGAGCAGTAGCAAGCTACCAGGGCTCAGTGGAAGCACTAGGAGACATTTCCCGGTAAGAGAGGCTACTAAGAATAAACAAATAGATAGTCAGATCCCACACATAGCAATACACATTACACGTACGCATAACATGCAAGTATGTGCTGTACAACATGGCATCACAGCATAACTCAACAATCATATAGATAAAGGCTCAGAAGAGCCATCATAGCATTTATTGCAAACAGGGGTCACAAAACCCATCATACAGAGCATACAAGCAACAAGCGGAAGCATTACATGTCTGGGTACAGACATCTACAAATGAAAAAGGCTGAAGAGCCTGACTATCTACAACATCCGATCAAGATCGTAGCTGAGGTACTAGCTACTAGTCGAAGTCCACGAGAACACTAGTAAGACCGAAGTCTCCGCTGCAAAAGCATAAATAAAGCAACATGAGTACAAAGCTACTCAGCAAGACTTACATCAGATCCTATCATACATGCATTTGTATCAAGAGGGTAATGTGGGGTTTAGTTGCAGCAAGCCAGCTTTGACTCTGTGGCTAACCTGTTCTACGACTACCAGAAACTCTGGAGGTGAAACAACGTACACGAGTCCACTAACCACCATACAATACACTACTATGGGTTCATCCCCGTCTCCCTACGAGAAGGCCATCCATAGCACTCACACTTGTCTTGAGCATTTTAGAGTATCCACTTCAAGTTGTCTATGTACCATGTAAGCATCCAAGAAGTCCATAACCGCGGACCCGGCTATTCGAATAGATCATGTTAACCCTGCAGGGGTGTACTTCTTCACACACTCTCTCGCCACTTACCGCCATGTACATGTCATGTATCTCGGCAACCTTCAAGCGGAAGCCTGGCGAGGGTGTCGGCCACGACCTGACCAACCACACATGACTCTAATCCAGGTTTATCGCCTATTCGGGTTCCATCCGCAAGGAGATCCGGCCGGGGTTTCACTCACGGCCCCAAACGATGTGTGCAGGGTTCCCAAGCCCACCTCGCCGGATGGATCTACGCTTGGTACACCGTGCCACTTGTGCCTAGTCTGTCCCAAGCCCACCTGGCCGGGTGCCACTTGGTAGACTACTAACACTACCTACAAACACCAGAAACTAGTTGCGACTCCTGGACAGAGATCAAGATGGTTAATAATTCGAGAGGGCTTGGAGCGCCCGGAGCCCAATGTGTGGTAGTATCGAGTCATTGGACAACATACATAGAACTCAGTGCTTAAGGACGGTTCAAGTGAGACAACCCACCATGTACTCCTAAATGGCCTCTCACCGCTACCTTTACCAAATCGTGTTCACACACTTAACTCTCAGCACCAGAACATATCGTAACACTCCAATTCATTCCCAATGAATCAGACCTGACACAACTCTAAGCAATAGCAGGCATAGCATGGTAGGAACACATCAGTGGCTTCAATCAACTCCTACACATGCTAGTGGGTTTCAACTATTTACTGTGGCAATGACAGGTCATGCAGAGGAATGGGTTCAACTACCGCAGCACAAAGTAGCAGATGAATCGCTGTTGTCCTAATGCAATAACTGAGAGCAGGAGCGAGAGAGTAGGATTGTATCGGAATGAACAAGGGGGTTTGCTTGCCTGGTAGATCAACAAGGGAGGCACTGCTTCATAGACAGGCACTCTGGAACGTCTCCGGAGCAGGACCTATCGAGAAGGAACGGTGCCGGCAATCAATACACAATCATATGCAACAATATGATGCATGAACATGGCATGTAGATGTGATGCTGTTTGAGCTAATGCAACTAGTAAACATTTGGTTTGAAGTCCATTTGAACCAAAGGTTCAAATGCATTACTAAATTAAGTCTCTTATATATGCCATAATGTGTTTTCCCATATCCAGCATGTATAAGTTGGTTTTTCATGCATGAAACTAGTACAGATGGAAAGATTGCATTTTTCTGATAATTTTTCATATATAAATTATTTTAATCTGAGCTACGGTTGAATTGTTATGAATTTTTGAAGTTTAAAACAATTTCTGGAATTTTCTGATTTAATTTAAATCCAGAAATAAATATTGCGCCAGCATGACGTCATCACGACGTCAGCAGAGTCAACTGAGCTGGTCCGGGTCAAACCTGACCAGTGGGGCCCACTGGTCAGTGACTACGGCTAATCCTAATATAATTTAAACCTAACCTAGTTTAATTAGCCGGGCCGGGCCCGCATGTCAGTGAGTCAGTGGCTAAAAAAAATTAGAAAAACTAAACTAATTAACAGGGGCTGACCCCACCTGTCATCGATCCAGGGGGGTGAAACCCCTGGTCAACAGGGCCTAACCCGCCGGCGGAGAGTCGCCGGCGAGGCCGACGCGGCGGAGGCCTTCGGGTTTCTTGCTCCGGCGACCAAACGGACGGAGGAGGGGCTCTACGGATAGCTGGAAGGGCGCCACGTCTTCCTGTGGAGTCGGTTGGGGTCGGGGCGGCCGGAATCGGCGCCGGCGTCGTCCTAGGTGGCCGCCGGAGTTCGGCCAAGGTCGAACGCGGCGCTGCGGTGCACTAGAGGGGAAACGGAAGGGCTCTGTGGGCTCCTGGGAGGGCGGCGAACTTGGTAACATGCTCGAGCGCTAGCTGGGGTGACCCTGGCCACGGCAGCGCCATGGCCGGCGGCGAGGAGCAATCGGCTCCGGTGAGAAAGGCGGCTAGAGTGCGGGAACGAGCGCGGGGAGGAGGGGAAATGGAAGAGGAGCTCACAGCGAGGTCGATGAGCAGCTCGGTGGTCTCGGGGAGGCGTCGGAGGCGGCGAATCGACCGCGGCGATCTTCGGTGGCCGGCGACGGAAACGGCGATGGTGGCGGCATTGCAGCGCGTCCGGGACCTCGTGGCTCGGTGGAGAGGAAGAGGGGGGTCGAGGCGGAGCTCACAGGCACAACTAGGGGTCGAGGGGGAGACGGTGGCCGCGGCGTTACGGTGGCGCGGCTGCGGCTGCGCTCGGGCTCGAGAGGGAGAGGGAGCAGAAGAGGGGG
>NC_041390.1:254396892-254403608 GCF_002162155.2 Triticum dicoccoides | reverse complement strand
GGGGGGTGAGGCCAGGGGATCGGGGCGGCACCGAGAAGAAGCAACGCGGCGTCGCGCTGGCGGGGTAGGCAGGCAGGCGAGCTGGTGGCGTGGCGCTCCGCCCGTGCGCGTGCGTCGGCCACACGCCTGGCCGACTGGCGCCAGGAGGACGACGGCGGTGGTGGGCTGGGCTGCCTTGCTGGGCCAGAGGCGCCAGGTAAGAAGCCCAGGTAAGGTTTCCCTCTTTTATTTTTGTTTTCTAATTTTTCTGACATTGGTTTTGATTTAATAAAATATTAAATCATTTTATTACCTTATGCCAATTTTTGCAGGAGCTAGATATATTATTCCAGAGCTCCTTTATAAATGGCATAATTTTTGGACCATATTTCAATATATATAGCAATATATTTCCAAAGCAAATAATTATCGGATTAATCCAAATGGCCAAAATTAAATATCCATGAGCTCCTAAAAATATTGGTTTGATTTTTATCTCTATCCAATATTTTCAGAGAGCAACATGAGCATTTTCTTGGACCCTTTTGGAGAAATTTTTATTTGGGTCATTTTCAAAAATGATTCTGAGGGTTCCACCAATCCTCATTTCAAATTTAAATGAGATTTAAACATGATGCACAAATGGCTAGCTAGTCTAAGTCATACCAGACTAGGGATGTGACAGCAAAGAAGTATTAATTTCACAAGATTCAGCATCGGTAAGAGGAGCAATCAGAGTGCTAATAATGTCATTATTGTTGGTATTGGAAAAGTCACACAACTTAGTATTATCTTGAGCCATCATGACAAACAATCCAACACACAAGCAAGCAAGAGGCAAGCTAAAAGAGGCGAACGAAAAAGAGGTGAGCAGAAAAGAGGGTGAATAAAATGGCAAGGGTGAAGTGGGGGAGAGGAAAATGAGAGGCAAACAAAAAATAATGTAATGCGAGGGATAAGAGTTTGTGATGGGTACTTGGTATGTCTTGACTTGTGCATAGATCTCCCCGGCAACGGCGCCAAAAATCCTTCTAGCTATCTCTTGAGCTTGTGTTGGTTTACTCTTGAAGAGGAAAGGGTGATGCAGCACAATAGCGTCAGTATTTCCCTCAGTTTTGAGAACCAATGTATCAATCCAGTAGGAGATAGCAGACAAGTCACCTGGTACCTGCACAAACAAACAAGAACCTCGCAACCAATGCGATAAAGGGGTTGTCAATCCCTTCACTGTCACTTACGAGAGTGAGACCTGATAGATATAATAAGATAAATATTTTTGGTATCTTTATTGTATAGATTGGAAAATAAAGATTGCAACATATAAATAACAAATTGATAGGAAAATAATATGATGGAAGATAGACCTGGGGGCCATAGGTTTCACTACTGGCTTCACTCAAGATAGCAATTTCTATGGTGGGTGAACAAATTACGGTCGAGCAATTGATAGAAAAGCGCATAGTTATGAGAATATCTAGGCATGATCATATATATAGGCATCACGTCCGCGACAAGTATACCGAAACGATTCTGCATCTACTACTATTACTCCACACATCGACCACTATCCAGCATGCATCTAGAGTATTAAGTTCATAAGAACAGAGTAACACATTAGGCAAGATGACATGACGTAGACGGATAAACTCAAGCAATATGATATAAACCCCGTATTTTTATCCTCGATGGCAACAATACAATACGTGCCTTGCTGCCCCTGCTGTCATTGGGAAAGGACACCGCAAGATTGAACCCAAAGCTAAGCACTTCTCCCATTGCAAGAAAGATCAGTCTAGTAGGCCAAACAAAACTGATAATTCAAAGAGACTTGCAAAGATATTTAATTCATGCATAAAAGATTTCAGAGAAGAATCAAATATTGTTCATAGATAATCTTGATCATAAACCCACAATTCATCGAGTCACGACGAACACACCGAAAAAAGAATTACATCGAATAGATCTCCAAGAGAATCAAGGAGAACTTTGTATTGAGATCCAAAGAGAGAGAAGAAGCCATATAGCTAATAAATATGGACCCGAAGGTCTGTGGTAAACTACTCACACATCATCAGAGAGGCTGTGGTGTTGATGTAGAAGGCCTCCGTGATCGATTCCCCCTCCGGTGGAGGGCCGGAAAAGACCCCAAGATGGGATCTCACAGGTACAGAAGGTTGCGGCGGTCGAAATAGGGTTTCGTGGTGCTCCTGGATGTTTTCGGGGTATATGGGTATATATAGGAGGAAGAAGTACGTTGGTGGAGCTGGAGCTGCGGGGGGCCCATGAGGGTGGGGGGCGCGCCCCCTGCCTCGTGGCCTCCTCGCTTCTTTCTTGACGGCTACTCCAAGTCTCCTAGATCACGTTTGCTCCAAAAATAACTCTCCTAAAGGTTTCATTCTGTTTGGATTCCGTTTGATATTCCTTTTCTGCAAAACACTGAAATAGGCAAAAAAGAGCAATTTGCACTGGGCCTTTGGTTAGTAGGTTAGTCCCAAAAATAATATTAAAAGGTAAATTAAAGCCCATTAAACATCCAAAATAGATCATATAATAGCATGGAACAATAAAAAATTATTCATACGTTGGAGACGTATCACCTACCCAGCACCGGGGGACATAAGCAATTTCCCCCCGAAGTAAAAACAGTAAAACATGATATAGGTGACGCATACCTCTGAAAGGTTGTGCAATCATGAACTACGAGATGACCATGCCATAAAGACGGACACCCAAAAATACAATCCACGGGTGGCCTACTCGATCACTTTTGATCACGAGGACCACCAAACCAGTATCCATCATGGAGGTTCGGCAGCCCTGGTCCTCGATCCAATCATCGGCAGATTCCATCTTACGCGAGTCCTCATTGACAGCGGCACTAGCCTCAATTTACTCTGTCATGACACTGTCCGCAAAATGGGCATTGACCCTTTGAGGATGAAGCCCAACATAACCTCCTTCAAGGGAGCAACACCCAACATAGGCTCAATCTTACTGGAAGTTGTCTTCGGTTCACCGGAAAACTTTCGATGTGAAGAATTGATCTTTGATATTGCCCCATTCCGCATTGGCTACCACGCACTGCTCAGGCGGACCGCTTTTGCTTGTTTCAATGCGGTCCTAAACTACACCTATTTAAAGCTTGAGATGCCCGGTCCCTGCGGCACCATAACAATCAACAGAACCGCGGAACACTCCCTCCGCACTAGGGGGCACACTATGGCAGTCCCAGCCGAAGTGCAAAGCGGTCTCCTTAAGCCGCATATCTCATCGATCATTAAACCATCGGCCTCTACTCCGCAGGACCTGTCAATTTTAGAGCTGGATTAGCAGCTACGCCTTCGTCGCTTGCCTCTTATACCCATGGATTTTGCATCGTGCATACATAATTATGCACTCAAAATACCTTGGTCATCGGCGGAGGCACAAAATGGACAAGCCTACAAATTAGTCAGTCCGGGCTTTATCCTTTCCTCTTTTCTAACTATTTCTCTATACTTTTGCTACAGGTAAATTAATACATGTTCGTCCCATGGACATTAAGGGACTCTTTATGAGTCCGGCTTCCCCGCAAATAACCAGAGATTGCTCCCTTCATGGAAGCCTTTTCGCGGAAGCACAGACAGCGCAGACGTGTGACAGGAGGTCCAAAAGATTTTTTGTGGACCAAAAGTTCTATTTTGAAACCTGTACAAAGCCTCTTCCCTAACCCTCGACCCCCGACACATAAAATGGCCCGTGTGGTGGTGTCATAATCTGTAAGATTACGTTCGATGTATCAGTCAGATTTTAGTGAACATAATCTGTCTTCAGTATCTGCTTTTCTAAATGAATTGTGCTTCTTCAGTTGTTTCACGCAGACACCTCAGCGCGAATCGCCAGGGGCTTGATACGGCAACATATGGGTTGCCGAAAAAGTCCGAACAGCTCTATACCGCACTTTGGCGTCCCGAGTTTGGCCTTATATGCATCGGCTCTGAATCATGTCTTTGGTCAATAGTTGGGTTGCCTGGTTCCTGTGCTTGCTACCATACGTTCCGCCCTATCGGCTAGGGTAGTAAAGGGAGAACTATTGTGATTGTGTTTCCGGTTAACCTGGTCAAACACCTCAGTAGAGAAAGTCGAAAACTGACTGTCATGATGCAGCGAGAGCTGGTCAACCACTCGGTGACTTATCAGAATCTTTTGCAATTTCTTTCGTGTTACACGAAGGACCGTTTTCTGGTCACCTATGTAACGCAACCGCATTCGGATAATTGTGTACATACCAGGGGCTACATCGTAGACCCACCGTAAAACTCCTATGGCTAAGTGAAGGTGTTAAATCCCTATAGTCTGATTGCCTCATTCGTCACACTAACACCTCCGTTCCGGACCAAGACGTTGGGTCAAGAGTAATCAGGTGCTATTCCGAACACCCCCGTATTATATGCGAGGGGGCCGAAGCCGACGACTGCCAAACTTTCAGGTTATAAGAAATGACCGCACGGGAGGAAAGAATGGCAAGAATATATAACACAGCTTTAACGTATCATCATATTGTTTTTACAATTCTGGTACATTTATTCAAATATAATATCATTCGAGCACTGGCCCTCTATCAAGCGGGCACCCTCTAGGACGTCCTCCAAATAATGCTCCGGCGTGCGATGGTCCTTGCCCCCAGGCGGACCCTCGGTTGCAACATTGGTGGCCTTCATCTTTGCCTAGTGCATCTTGACGCGGGCAAATGCCACCCGCGCACCTTCTATGCACGCCGGCCGCTTGACGGAATCAATACGCGGGACTGCATCGACAAGCCGATGTACCAAACCAAAATAACTGCTCAGAACAGGTTCGGCTGGCCAAAGCCGAACTACGACATCATTCATGGCAGATCCAGACATCTTGTGTAGCTCGGCCCACTGGGCCATCTATTCGTTGAGCAGCGTCGGACGCCTTGCCTCGTTGAATTGCAACCAGAAAAGCCTCCCCGCAGCACGTCCTTCCTGTGCCTGGAAGAACTGCTCTGCATCAGAAACACTCCTCGGCAGATCCACGAACACGTCTAGAGAACGCCACATCTGGTTAAGCAAAGCATACTTTGGGTCACCGAACTTAGTCTGTAAAAGAAAGGGCTTACCAGCCGCTATCTCCCCAGCTTGTCGGATCTCCTCCCGAGCCACTCTAGAATCAGATCGCGCTTCTTTCGCCTCTAGCAAGGCTTTTGTTGAGTTTGGTTGCCTTGGTCTTGTTCTCCTCCTCGAGGGATTTGCACATATTAGTAGCATCCTTCAGCTCTCGCTCCATGGTGGATATTCTGTCCTAGCACTGGCGCAGGGCGGCCTGTTCGGCATTTAAATCTGTAGCCGCCTTCTTGGCAGTAGCGTTGCTCAATTTGGCCTGCTCCTTGGCCCGGGCAAGTTCAGCCCGAAGCGTCTCAATCGCAGCAGCACCGTCTACAATTATGCTTATGGTTTTCAGCCTCCTGCTCACACTACTATACATGCATAAACCAGCTACCCCAACACATCCCTTGTGCCTCGTCGAGCCGCCCGTTAATAAGAGTGATGTCCTCATCCGCTAACTTAAGCTTGTACTTTAGATCTGCATCTTCCGCAGCTTGGCGGTCGCCATGGACGTAACATCCTCTGTTTGGATCCATAAGGTTACTTCCTGAGAATGTCTTTTTGATCCTCTGATCGCCTCCCTGTGGAAGCCGACCAGAGCCTCAAGGGCTACTATCTGTACACAGGTGCATTGTGCATGAAAAATAATTAAAACCATTACATTACATACCTTGAAGCCTCTCAACAGGCCCAGGAAAGCTTCATTCATTCCGCTTCTCGGGGCAGAACTCTTTCAACCACCATACCCATTAAGGTACGATGTTCCTCTGAGATGGACACACTTTGTAATGTGCTCGTCAGAGTATCCGATACCTCCGGATTCCTGGAGGCTGTCGTGGGAGTATGCATTCCCTTAAAAGGGATACATCTGCTTGACCCTAGGGTCGTCTTCGGCTGTAAGCCGGATAGTTTGGGGCCTTCATTGCTAGCCCCTGTAGGGGCTGCCACCTCCGGGCCCGTAAGTATCTAAGTACCGCCTTCGGGCGCTATTTTCAATGTCCCCCACGCCTCCTGATGGTCAGGGGAGATTCTCTGAGATGACACATCGAAGTCATCCGCCCTAGGAGGTGAGGAAGCATGAGAAGGCGTCTCACTTTCCATCATCCCCGTGATACGTCCATTTTGCATCATGCTTTTATATCGATATTTATTACATTATGGGCTATTATTACACATAATACCACAATAGTTATTTCTATTCTCTCTTATTTTACAAGGTTTACATGAAGAGGGAGAATGCCGACAGCTGGAATTCTGGGCTAAAGAAGCAAATATTAGACACCTATTCTGCACAACTCCAAAAGTCCTAAAACTTCACGGGAGCATGTTTTTTAATATATAAAAAATACTGGCAAAAGAATTAACCAGAGGGGGACCAAACCCTGGCCACGAGGGTGGGGGCGCGCCCTACCCCCTAGGCGTGCCCCCTATCTCGTGGGGCCCCTGGCAGGCCTCCGGTGCCCATCTTCTGCTATATGAAGTCTTTCGTCCGAGAAAAAAATCATAAGCAAGCTCACGGGACGAAACTCCGCCGCCATGAGGCGGAACCTTGGCAGAACCAATCTAGGGCTCCGACGGAGCTGTTCTGCCATGGAAACATCCCTCCGGGAGGGGGAAATCATCACCATC
>NC_041390.1:254374982-254396579 GCF_002162155.2 Triticum dicoccoides | reverse complement strand
AACCTCAGATTGGTACCTGTGGGTTGCTAGTAGTGTTGATTACTCCTTGTAGTTGATGCTAGTTGGTTTACTTGGTGGAAGATCATATGTTCAGATCCTTTATGCATATTAATACCCCTCTGATTATGAACATGAATATGATTTGTGAGTAGTTACGTTTGTTCCTGAGGACATGGGAGAAGTCTTGCTATAAGTAGTCATGTGAATTTGGTATTCGTTCAACATTTTGATGAGATGTATGTTGTCTCTCCTCTAGTGGTGTCATGTGAACATTGACTACATGACACTTCACCATTGTTTGGGCCTAGAGGAAGGCATTGAGAAGTAATAAGTAGATGCTGGGTTGCTAGAGTGACAGAAGCTTAAACCCTAGTTTATGAGTTGCTTCCTAAGGGGCTGATTTTGGATCCATATGTTTCATGCTATGGTTAGGTTTACCATAATTCTTCTTTTGTAGTTGCAGATGCTTGCAAGAGGGGTTAATCATAAGTGGGATGCTTGTCCAAGAAAGGGCAATACCCAATCACCGGTCCACCCACATATCAAATTATCAAAGTACCGAACGCGAATCATATGAGCGTGATGAAAACTAGCTTGGCGATAATTCCCATGTGTCCACGGGAGCGCTTTCCTTTATATAAGAGTTGGTCCACGCTTGTCCTTTGCTACAAAAAGGATTGGGCCATCTTCCTGCACCTTATTTACTTTTATTACTTGTTACCTGTTAAAAATTACCTCATCACAAAACTATTTGTTACCGTTAATTTCAGTGCTTGCAGAGAATACCTTACTGAAAACTGCTTATCATTTCCTTCTGCTCCTCGTTGGGTTCGACACTCTTACTTATCGAAAGGACTACGATAGACCCCCTGTACTTGTGGGTCATCAAGACTCTTTTCTGGCGCCATTCCGGGGAGTGAGGCGCCTTTGGTAGGTGGAATTTGGTAAGGAGAAATTTATATAGTGTGCTGAAATTTACCATCACTTGTTACTATGGAACATAATCCTTTGAGGGGCTTGTTCGGGGTATCTTCACCCCGACCAGTAGAGCAAAGAGTTTCCCCTAGACCTACTGAACCTACTAAAAATGTTTACTTTCAAATTCTTTCGGGTATGATAGAGAAACTACTAGCTAATCCTTTCACAGGTGATGGAACATTACATCCTGATTTGCACCTAATCTATGTGGATGAAGTTTGTGGATTATTTAAGCTTGCAGGTATGCCCGAGAATGTTATCAAGAAGAAGGTCTTCCCTTTATCTTTGAAGGGAAAGACATTGACATGGTTTAGGCTATTATGATATGGGATGATGGAACTACAACCGATTGAAATTGGAATTTCATTAGAAGTTTTATCCTACGCATCTGGTTCATGGTGATCGTAATTTTATATATATATATATATATATATATATATATATATATATATATATATATATAATTTTTGGCCTCGTGAAGGAGAAAGCATCGCTCAAGCTTGGGGGGGGGCTTAAGTCAATGTTATATTCATGCCCCAATCATGAGCTCTCAAGAGAAATTATTATTCAAAAAAATTATGCTCAGTTTTCTCTCAACAATCGCTCCATGCTCGATACTTCTTGTACTGGTTCTTTTAGGATGGATACTATTGAATTCAAATGGGATTTATTCAAGAGAATTAAATGCAACTCTCAAGATTGGGATCTCGATGAAGGTAAGGAATCAGGTATAACCCCAAAGTTTGATTGTGTTAAATCTTTTATGGATACAGATGCCTTTCGTGAATTTAGCACAAAATATGGACTTGACTCTAAGATACTAGCTTCTTGTTGTGAATCATTTGCTACTCATGTTGATCTCCCTAAGGAGAAGTGGATTAAATATCATCCTCCCATTGAAGTAAAAGTAGTTGAACCTATTAAAGTTGAAGAAAAAACTATCAATTATAAATGTTGATCCTGTTGTTCCTACTGCTTATATTGAGAAACCACCTTTCCCTATTAGAATAAAGGATCATGCTAAGGCTTCAACTGTGGTTTGTAAGAGTAATACTAGAACACCTACACCCTCTGAGCAAATTAAAATTGAACCTAGCATTGCTATGGTTAAAGACCTCTTGGCCGATAATATTGATGGTCATGTTATTTACTTTTGTGATGAAGCTGCTAGAATTGCTAGACCCGATACTAAAAATAAACATAGACCTGTTGTAGGCATGCATGTTATTTCTGTTAAAATAGGAGATCATTGCTATCATGGCTTATGTGATATGGGTGCTAGTGCAAGTGCAATACCTCATTCCTTATACAAATAAATTATGCATGATATTGCACGTGCTAAGATAGAGGAAATTGATGTTACAATTAAGCTTGCCAATGAAGGAAATATGCCCTAGAGGCAATAATAAAGTTATTATTTATTTCCTTATTTCATGATTAATGTTTATTATTCATGCTAGAATTGTATTAACCGGAAACATAATACATGTGTGAATACATAGACAAATAGAGTGTCACTAGTATGCCTCTACTTGACTAGCTCATTAATCAAAGATGGTTATGTTTCCTAACCATAGACAAAGAGTTGTTATTTGATTAATGGGATCACATCATTAGATGAATGATCTGATTGACATGATCCATTCCGTTAGCTTAGCACCCGATCGTTTAGTATGTTGCTATTGTTTTCTTCATGACTTATACATGTTCCTATGACTATGAGATTATGCAACACCTGTTTACCAGAGGAACACTTTGTGTGCTACCAAACGTCACGACGTAACTGGGTGATTATAAAGGTGCTCTACAGGTGTCTCCAAAGGTACTTGTTGGGTTGGCGTATTTCGAGATTAGGATTTGTCACTCCGAATGTCGGAGAGGTATCTCTGGGCCCTCTCGGTAATGCACATCACTTAAGCCTTGCAAGCATTGCAACTAATGAGTTAGTTGCGGGATGATGTATTACAGAACGAGTAAAGAGACTTGCCGGTAACGATATTGAACTAGGTATTGGATACCGACGATCGAATCTCGGGCAAGTAACATACCGATGACAAAGGGAACAACGTATGTTGTTATACGGTCTGACCGATAAAGATCTTCGTAGAATATGTAGGAGCCAATATGAGCATCCAGGTTCCGCTATTGGTTATTGACCGGAGACATGTCTCGGTCATGTCTACATTGTTCTCGAACCGTAGGGTCCACACACTTAAGGTTTCGATGACAGTTATATTATGAGTTTATGAGTTTTGATGTACCGAAGGAGTTCGGAGTCCCGGATGGGATCGGGGACATGACGAGGAGTCTCGAAATGGTCGAGACGTAAAGATCGATATATTGGACGACTATATTCGGACATCGGAAAGGTTCCGAGTGATTCGGTTATTTTTCGGAGTACCGAAGAGTTACGGGAATTCGCCGGGGAGTATATGGGCCTTATTGGGCCATACGGGAATAGAGGAGAGAGGCCAAAAGGAAGGAGGCCTGCGCCCCCCTCTGGTCCGAATTGGACAAGGGGCGCAGCCCCCTTTTACTTCTTCCTCTCCCCCTCTTTCCCCTTCTCCTACTCCAACAAGGAAGGAGGGAGTCCTACTCCCGGTAGGAGTAGGACTCCCCTTGGCGCGCCCCCTCCTAGGCCGGCCGCCCCCTCCCCCTCCCCCTTGCTCCTTTATATACGGTGGCAGGGGGGCACCCCATGACACACAAGTTGATCTTCGTGATCGTTCCTTAGCCGAGTGCGGTGCCCCCCTCCACCATATTCCACCTCGGTCATATTGTAGCGGTGCTTAGGCGAAGCCCTGCGACAGTTGAACATCAAGATCATCACCACGCCGTCGTGCTGACGGAACTCCTCCCCAAAGCTTTGCTGGATCGGAGCCCGGGGAGCGTCATCGAGCTGAACGTGTGCTAGAACTCAGAGGTGCCGTAGTTTCGGTGCTTGATCGGTCGGGCCGTGAAGACGTACGACTACATCAACCGCGTTGTGCTAACGCTTCCGCTGTTGGTCTACAAGGGTACGTAGATCACACTCTCCCCTCTCATTGCTATGCATCACCATGATCTTGCGTGTGCGTAGGAATTTTTTTTAAATTTCTACGTTCCCCAACAGTGGCATCCGAGCCTAGGTTTTATGTGTTGATGTTATATGCACGAGTAGAACACAAGTGAGTTGTGGGCGATATAAGTCATACTGCTTACCAGCATGTCATACTTTGGTTCGGCGGTATTGTTGGACGAAGCGGCCCGGACCGACATTACGCGTACGCTTACGCGAGACCGGTTCTACCGACGTGCTTTCACAAAGGTGGCTAGCGGGTGACTGTTTCTCCAACTTTAGTTGAACCGAGTGTGGCTACGCCCGGTCCTTGCGAAGGTTAAAACAGCACCAACTTGACAAACTATCGTTGTGGTTTTGATGCGTAGGTAAGATTGGTTCTTGCTTAAGCCCGTAGCAGCCACGTAAAACTTGCAACAACAAAGTAGAGGACGTCTAACTTGTTTTTGCAGGGCATGTTGTGATGTGATATCGTCAAGACATGATGCTAAATTTTATTGTATAAGATGATCATGTTTTGTAACCGAGTTATCGGCAACTGGCAGGAGCCATATGGTTGTCGCTTTATTATATGCAATGCAATCGCGCTGTAATGCTTTACTTTATCACTAAGCAGTAGCGATAGTCATGGAAGCATAAGATTGGCGAGATGACAACGATGCTACGATGGAGATCAAGGTGTCGCGCCGGTGACGATGGTGAACATGACGGTGCTTCGAAGATGGAGATCACAAGCACAAGATGATGGTGGCCATATCATATCACTTATATTGATTGCATGTGATGTTTATCTTTTATGCATCTTATCTTGCTTTGATTGACGGTAGCATTATAAGATGGTCTCTCACTAATTATCAAGAAGTGTTCTCCCTGAGTATGCACCGTTGCGAAAGTTCTTCGTGCTGAGACACCACGTGATGATCAGGTGTGATAGGCTCTATGTTCAAATACAATGGGTGCAAAACAGTTGCACACGCAGAATACTCAGGTTATACTTGACGAGCCAAGCATATACAGATATGGCCTCGGAACACGGAGACCTAAAGGTCGAGTGTGAATCATATAGCAGATATGATCAACATTGCGATGTTCACCAATGAAACTACTCCATCTCACGTGATGATCGGACATGGTTTAGTTGATTTGGATCACGTAATCACTTAGAGGATTAGAGGGATGTGTATCTAAGTGGGAGTTCTTAAGTAATATGATTAATTGAACTTAAATTTATCATGAACTTAGTCCTTGTAGTATTTTGCAAATTATGTTGTAGATCAATAGCTCGCGTTGTTGCTTCCCTGTGTTTATTTTGATATGTTCCTAGAGAAAATTGTGTTGAAAGATGTTAGTAGCAATGATGCGGATTGGATCCGTGATCTGAGGTTTATCCTCATTGCTGCACAGAAGAATTATGTCCTTGATGCACCGCTAGGTGACAGACCTATTGCAGGAGCAGATGCAGACATTATGAACGTTTGGCTAGCTCAATATGATGACTACTTAATAGTTTAGTGCACCATGCTTAACGGCTTAGAATCGGGACTTCAAAAGACGTTTTGAACATCATGGACCATATGAGATGTTCCAGGAGTTGAAGTTAATATTTCAAGCAAATACCCGAGTTGAGAGATATGAAGTCTCCAACAAGTTCTATAGCCAAAAGATGGAGGAGAATCGCTCAACTAGTGAGCATGTGCTCAAATTGTCTGAGTACTACAATCGCTTGAATCAAGTGGGAGTTAATCTTCCAGATAAGATAGTGATTGACAGAATTCTCTAGTCACCATCACCAAGTTAGTAGAACTTCGTGATGAACTATGATATGCAAGGGATAACGAAAACGATTCCCAAGCTCTTCGTAATGCGGAAATTGACGAAGGTAGAAATCGAGAAAAACATCAAGTGTTGATGGTAGACAAGACCACTAGTTTCAAGAAAAGGGCGGAGGGAAGAAGGGGAACTTCAAGAAGAACAGCAAGCAAGTTGTTGCTCAAGTGAAGAAGCCCAAGTCTGGTCCTAAGCCTGAGACTAAGTGTTTCTACTACAAAGGCACTGGTCACTGGAAGCGGAACTACCCCAAGTGATTGGCAGATAAGAAGGATGGCAAAGTGAACATAAGTATATTTGATATACATGTTATTGATGTGTACTTTACTAGTGTTTATAGCAACCCCTCAGTATTTGATACTAGTTCAGTTGCTAAGAGTAGTAACTCGAAACGGGAGTTGCAGAATGAACAGAAACTAGTTAAGGGTGAAGTGACGATGTGTGTTGGAAGTAGTTCCAAGATTGATATGATCATCATCGCACACTCCCTATACTTTCGGGATTAGTGTTGAACCTAAATAAGTGTTATTTGGTGTTTGCGTTGAGCATGAATATGATTTGATCATATTTATTGCAGTACGGTTATTCATTTAAGTTAGAGAATAATTGTTGTTCTGTTTACATGAATAAAACCTTATATGGTTACACACCCAATGAAAATGGTTCATTGGATCTCGATCGTAGTGATACACATATTCATAATATTGAAGACAAAAGATGCAAAGTTAATAATGATAGTGCAACTTATTTGTGGCACTGACATTTAGGTCATATTGGTGTAAAGCGCATGAAGAAACTCCATGCTGATGGGATTTTGGAATCACTTGATTATGAATCACTTGATGCTTGCGAACCATGCCTTATGGGCCAGATGACTAAGATTCCGTTCTCCGGAACAATGGAGCGAGCAACTGACTTACTGGAAATAATACATACTGATGTATGTGATCCGATGAGTGTTGAGGCTCGCGACAGGTATCGTTATTTTCTGACCTTCACAGATGATTTGAGCAGATATGGGTATATCTACTTGATGAAACACAAGTCTGAAACATTTGAAAAGTTCAAAGAATTTCAGAGTGAAGTGGAGAATCATCGTAACAAAAATAAAAAGTTTCTATGATATGATTGCAGAAGTAAAATATTTGAGTTACGAGTTTGGCCTTAAGTTAGAAACAATGTGAAATAGTTTCACTACTCACGCCACCTGGAAAACCACAGCATAATGGTGTGTCCGAACGTCATAACCGTACTTTATTAGATATGGTGCGAACTATGATGTCTCTTACCAATCTACCACTATCGTTTTGGGATTATACATTAGAGACTGCTGCATTCACGTTAAATAGGGCACCATCTAAGTCCGTTGAGACGACACAATCTGAACTGTGGTTTGGCAAGAAACCAAAGTTGTCGTTTCTTAAAGTTTGGGATTGTGATGCTTATATGAAAAAGTTTCATCCTGCTAAGCTCAAACCCAAATCGGAGAAATATGTCTTCATAGGATACCCAAAGGAGACTATTGGTTACACCTTCTATCACAGATCCGAAGGCAAGGCATTCATTGCTAAGAATGGATCCTTTCTAGAGAAGGAGTTTCTCTTGAAAGAAGTGAGTGGGAGGAAAGTAGAACTTCATAAGGTAATTGTACCTTCTCCCTTATTGAAAAGTAGTTCATCACCAGAAATCTGTTCCTGTGACTACTACACCAATTAGTGAGGAAGACTAATGATGATGATCATGTAACTTCAGATCAAGTTAATACAAAATCTCGTAGGTAAACCAGAGTGAGATCCGCACCAAAGTGGTACGGTAATCCTGTTTTGGAAGTCATGTTACTAGACCATGACGAACTTGCGAACTATGAGGAAGCGATGATGAGCCTAGATTCCGCGAAATGGCTTGAGGCCCTGAAATCTGAGATGAGATCCATGTATGAGAACAAAGTATGGACTTTGATTGACTTGCCCAATGATCGGCGAGCCATTGAGATTAAATGGATCTTCAAGAGGAAGACGGAAGCTGATAGTAGTGTTACTATCTAAAAGCTAGAATTGTCGCAAAAAGGTTTTCGACAAGTTCAAGGTGTTGACTATGATGAGAGTTTCTCACTCGTATCTATGCTTAAAAGTCTGTCCAAATCATGTTAGCAATTGCCGCATTTTATGAAATCTGGCAAATGGATAACAAAACTGCAATCCTTAATGGATTTCTTAAAGAAAGAGTTGTATATGATGCAACCAGAAGGTTTTGTCAATCCTAAAGGTGCTAACAAAATAAGCAAGCTCCAGCGATCCATCTATGGACTAGTGCAAGCATCTCGGAGTTGGAATATACGCTTTGATAAGTTGATCAAAGCATATAGTTTTATACAGACTTACGGTGAAGCCTGTATTTACAAGAAAGTGAGTGGGAGCACTACAACATTTCTGATAAGTATATGTGAATGACATATTGTTGATCGGAAATAATGTAGAATTATTCTACAAAGCATAAAGGAGTGTTTGAAAGGAGTTTTTCAAAGAAAGACCTCGGTGAAGCTGCTTACATATTGAGCATCAAGATCTATAGAGATAGATCAAGACGCTTGATAAGTTTTTTCAATAAGTACATACCTTGACAAGATTTTGAAGTAGTTCAAAATGGAATAGTCAAAGAAAGAGTTCTTGCCTGTGTTACAAGGTGTGAAATTGAGTAAGACTCAAAGCCCGACCATGGCAGAAGATAGAAAAGAGAATGAAAGTCATTCCCTATGCCTTAGCCATAGGTTCTATAAAGTATGCCATGCTGTGTACCAGATCTATTGTATACCCTACCGCTGAGATTGGCAAGGGAGTACAATAGTGATCTAGGAGTAGATCACTGGACAACGGTCAAAATTATCCTTAGTGGAATAAGGATATGTTTCTCGATTATGGAAGTGACAAAAGGTTCGTCGTAAAGGGTTACATCGATGCAAGTTTTGACACTAATCCAGATGACTCTAAGTCTAAATCTGGATACATATTGAAAGTGGGAGCAATTAGTTAGAGTAGCTCTGTGCAGAGCATTGTAGACATAGAATTTTGCAAAATACATACGGATCTGAATTTTGGCAGACCCGTTGACTAAGCTTCTCTCACATGATCACACCTTAGTATTCTTTGGGTGTTAATCACATAGCGATGTGAACTAGATTACTGACTCTAGTAAACCCTTTGGGTGTTGATCACATATCGATGTGAACTATGGGTGTTATCCACATAAAGATGTGAACTATGTATGTTAAATCACATGGCGATGTGATCTAGATTATTGACTCTAGTGCAAGTGGGAGACTCAAGGAAATATGCCCTAGAGGCAATAATAAAGTTATTATTTATTTCCTTATTTCATGATAAATGTTTATTATTCATGCTAGAATTTTATTAACCGGAAACATAATACATGTGTGAATACATAGACAAACAGAGTGTCACTAGTATGCCTCTACTTGACTAGCTCATTAATCAAAGATGGTTATGTTTCCTAACCATAGACAAAGAGTTGTTATTTGATTAATGGGATCACATCATTAGATGAATGATCTGATTGACATGACCCATTCCGTTAGCTTAGCACCCGATCGTTTAGTATGTTGATATTGCTTTCTTCATGACTTATACATGTTCCTATGACTATGAGATTATGCAACTCCCGTTTACCGGAGGAACACTTTGTGTGCTACCAAACGTCACAACATAACTGGGTGATTATAAAGGTGCTCTACAGGTGTCTCCAAAGGTACTTGTTGGGTTTGCGTATTTCGAGATTAGGATTTGTCACTCTGAATGTCGGAGAGGTATCTTTGGGCCCTCTCGGTAATGCACATCACTTAAGCCTTGCAAGCATTGCAACTAATGAGTTAGTTGCGGGATGATGTATTATGGAACGAGTAAAGAGACTTGCCGGTAATGAGATTGAACTAGGTATTGGATACCGATGATCGAATCTCGGGCAAGTAACATACCGATGACAAAGGGAACAACGTATGTTGTTATGCGGTCTGACCGATAAAGAACTTCGTAGAATATGTAGGAGCCAATATGAGCATCCAGGTTCCGCTATTGGTTATTGACCGGAGACATGTCTCGGTCATGTCTACATTGTTCTCGAACCGTAGGGTCCGCACGCTTAAGGTTTCGATGACAGTTATATTATGAGTTTATGAGTTTTGATGTACCGAAGGAGTTCGGAGTCCTGGATGGGATCGGGGACATGACGAGGAGTCTCGAAATGGTCGATACGTAAAGATCGATATATTGTACGACTATATTCGGATATCGGAAAGGTTCCGAGTGATTCGGGTATTTTTCGGAATACCGGAGAGTTACGGGAATTCGTCGGGGAGTATATGGGCCTTATTGGGCCGTACGGGAATAGAGGAGAGAGGCCAAAAGGAAGGAGGCCTGCGCCCCCCCTCTAGTCCGAATTGGACAAGGGGCGCAGCCCCCTTTTCCTTCTTCCTCTCCCCCTCTTTCCCCTTCTCCTACTCCAACAAGGAAGGAGGGAGTCCTACTCCCGGCGGGAGTAGGACTCCCCTTGGCGCGCCCTCTCCCCCTTGATCCTTTGTATACGGGGGCAGGGGGCATCCTATGACACACAAGTTGATCTTCGTGATCGTTCCTTAGCCGTGTGCAGTGCCCCCCTCCACCATATTCCACCTCGGTCATATTGTAGCGGTGCTTAGGCGAAGCCCTGCGACAGTTGAACATCAAGATCGTCACCACGCCGTCGTGCTGACGGAACTCCTCCCAGAAGCTTTGCTGGATCGGAGCCCGGGGTGCGTCATCGAGCTGAACGTGTGCTAGAACTCGAAGGTGCCGTAGTTTTGGTGCTTGATCGGTCGGGCCGTGAAGACGTACGACTACATCAACCGCGTTGTGCTAACGCTTCCGCTGTCGGTCTACAAGGGTATGTAGATCACACTCTCCCCTCTCGTTGCTATGCATCACCATGATCTTGCATGTGCGTAGGATTTTTTTTAAAATTACTACGTTCCCCAACAGCCAATAGAGACACTATTTTACCAGTTGGGATTGTTAGAGATGTTGACGTCTTGTGTGGGAAAGTTCAACATCCTACTGATTTTCTTGTTCTTGGTTCCCCACAAGATAACTTTTGTCCCATTATATTTGGTAGACCCTTCTTGAATACTGTTAATGCTAGGATAGATTTCAAAAAGGATGTAGTTACTATTAGTTTGGGGGATATGTATCATGAGTTTAATTTTGCTAAATTTCATAGACAACCCCATGATAAAGAATTTCCTAGTAAAGATGAAATTAATTGTCTTGCTTCTATTGCCGTGCCTCCTAATGATCCTTTAGAACAATATTTGCTCGACCATGAAAATGACATGTTTATGAATGAAAGAAGGGAAATAGATGAAGTATTCTTTAAACAGGGACCTATTTTGAAGCACAACTTGCCTGTTGAAATCCTAGGGGATCCTCCTCCACCCAAGGGCGATCCCATGTTTGAGCTTAAACCATTACCTGATACTCTTAAATATGCTTATCTTGATGAAAAGAAGATATATCCTGTTATTATTAGTGCTAACCTTTCAGAGCAGGAAGAAGAGGAATTATTGAAAACTCTGAAGAAGCACTGTGCTGCTATTGGATATACTCTTGATGATCTTAAGGGCATTAGTCCCACTCTATGTCAGCACAAAATAAAATAGGAGAAAGACGTGAAACCGGTTGTTGATCACCAATGACGGTTAAATCCTAAGATGAAAGAAGTGGTAAGAAAAGAAATACTAAAGCTTCTGGAGGCAGGTATAATTTATCCCGTTGCTGATAGTCAGTGGGTAAGTCATGTCCATTGCGTCCCTAAGAAGGGAGGTATTACTGTTGTTCCTAATGATAAAGATGAATTGACCCCAGAAAGAATTGTTACAGGTTATAGAATGGTAATTGATTTCCGCAAATTAAATATAGCTACTAAAAGGGATCATTGCCCCCTACCTTTTATTGATCAAATGCTAGAAAGATTATCCAAAGATACACATTTTTGCATTCTAGATGGTTATTCTGGTTTTTCTCAAATGCCTGTGTCAAAAGAGGATTAAGAAAAGACAACTTTTACTTTCCCTTTTGGTACCTTTGCTTATAGACGTATGCCTTTTGGTTTATGCAATGCACCTACTACCTTTCGAAGATGTATGACTGCTATATTCTCTGACTTTTGTGAAAAGATTGTTGAGGTTTTCATGGATGATTTCTCCGTATATGGAACTTCTTTTGATTATTGCTTAAGCAACCTTGATCGAGTTTTGCAGAGATGTGAAGAAACTAATCTTGTCTTGAATTGGGAGAAGTGCCCCTTTATGGTTAATGAAGTTATTGTCTTGGGGCATAAAATTTCTGAAAGAGGTATTGAAGTTGATAAAGCAAAGGTTGATGCTATTGAAAAGATGCCGTGTCCTAAGGACATTAAAGGTGTAAGAAGTTTCCTTGGTCATGCCGGTTTTTATAGGAGGTTCATTAAGGACTTCTCTCAAATTTCTAGGTCTCTGACTAATCTAGTACAAAAAGATGTTCCTTTTATCTTTGATGATGATTGTGTAGAAGCATTTGAAATACTTAAGAAAGCCTTGATTTCTGCACCCATTATTCAGCCTCCTGATTGGAATTTACCCTTTGAAATTATGTATGATGCTAGTGATTATGTTGTAGGTGTTGTTCTAGGACAAAGAGTTGATAAGAAATTAAATGTTATTCAATATGCTAGTAAAACTCTAGACAGTGCCCAGAGAAATTATGCTTGTGATAAGTTCAGACCTTATATTGTTGATTCTAAGGTAACTGTTCACACTGATCATGGTGCTATTAAGTATCTTATGGAAAATAAAGATGCTAAACCTATACTTATTAGATGGGTTCTCCTACTACAAGAATTTGATTTTTAAATTATTGATAGAAAGGGAGCTGAGAACCCCGCTGCATACAACTTGTCTAGGTTAGAGAATGTTCTTGATGACCCACTACCTATTGATGATAGCTTTCCTGATTAACAATTAGCTATCGTAAATGCTTCTCGTACTGCTCCATGGTATGCTGATTATGCTAATTACATTGTTCCTAAATTTATACCACCTAGTTCCACATACCTGCAAAAGAAAAAAAATTCTATGATTTAATACATTACTTCTGGGATGACCCACACCTTTATAAAGAAGGAGTAGATGGTGTTATTAGACGTTGTGTACTTGAGCATGAACAGGAACATATACTACGCAAGTGTCACTCCGAGGCTTATGGAGGACACCACGCTTGAGATAGAACTGCACACAAGGTATTGCAATCGGATTTTTATTGGCCTACTCTCTTCAAGGATGCCCGTAAGTTTGTCTTGTCTTGTGATGAATGTCAAAGAATTGGAAATATTAGCAGACGTCAAGAAATGCCTATGAATTATTCACTTGTTATTGAACCATTTGATGTTTGGGGCTTTGATTATATGGGACTGTTTCCTTCCTCTAATGGGTATACACATATTTTAGTTGCTATTGATTACGTTACTAAGTGGGTAGAAGCTATTCCAACAAGTAGTGCTGATCATAACACCTCTATTAAGATGCTTAAAGAAGTTATTTTTCCGAGGTTTGGAGTCCCTAGATACTTAATGATTGATGGTGGTTCACATTTTATTCATGGTGCTTTTCATAAGATGCTTGCTAAGTATGATGTTAATCATAGAATTGCATCTCCGTATCACCCGCAGTCTAGTGGTCAAGCAGAACTTAGTAATAGAGAGCTTAAATTAATTTTGCAGAAGACTGTTAATAGATCTAGAAAGAATTGGTCAAAGAAACTTGATGATGCATTATGGGCCTATAGAACTGCATATAAAAATCCTATGGGTATATCTCCATATAAAATGGTTTATGGAAAAGCTTGTCGCTTACCTCTCGAACTAGAACATAAGGCATATTGGGCCATTAAAGAGCTCACCTATGACTTCAAACTTGCCGGTGAGAAGAGACTATTTTACATTAGCTCACTTGATGAATGGAGAGCCTAGGCCTATGAGAATGCCAAACTGTTTAAAGAAAAAGTTAAAAGATGGCATGATAAAAGGATACAAAGGTGTGAGTTTAATGTAGGTGATTATGTTTTGCTATACAACTCTCGTTTAAGATTTTTTGCATGCAAACTCCTCTCTAAATGGGAAGGTCCTTATATTATCGAGGAGGTCTATCGTTCTGGTGCCATAAAAATCAACAACTTCGAAGGCACAAATCCGAGGGTGGTGAACGGTCAAAGATTCAAACATTATATCTCAGGTAATCCTATAAATGTTGAAACTAATGTTATTGAAACCGTAACCCCGGAGGAATACATAAGGGACACTTTCCAGAATGTTTCAGACTCCGAAAAGGAAGAGGTATGTGGTACGGTAAGTAAACCGACTCCAAAATAGTTCTAATGGCAATTTTTCTATGTTTTGGAATATTTAAGAAAATAGGAAAATAAGATGCAGTCCGAGAAGGACACGACGCTTCCATGAGGGTGGAGGGCATGCCCTCTGCCTCGTGGGCACCTCGTGTGCCCTCCGGACTCCGTTTTCTTGCACGGTACTTCTTTTGGTCGGTAAAAATTCATTATATAATCTCCCGAAGGATTTGACCACTGTACCATGCAAATATCCTCTATTTTTGTTTCGACCTATTTTTCCGACATATCTGGATCACCATGACGTCTCCAAGTGCCCCCAATGACAAATTCTTCGAGAAGGTCATCAACCCCTACCTCGCGGAAGTGCTGCAACATCCTCAAACCATTGAGATGCGTGAGGGGTTGCTGGGACCAAGGAGGACCGGAAGCGTGGAGACAAGCCTCGAGGCAATGGAGCAACAAGTTTTCAAGTGCCAGGAGATGGTGGAACATGGACTCAACGCAAATCATATAGTGATCACGGAGCTCGCCAACAACCACAAGCTGGATGCCAAGAACATTGGGGAGGCCATCTTTAAGCTTCACGAGAAAATTGAGCGCCTCCAAGCCCAGATCTATGACCTGCAAAACCGAAACTGTAAGTATGAATATAGATTCAAGAGGATGAGTTTGGCTATAGATTTGAGGATCCCAGAGACTCGATCATCCTTTTACGATGGTGAGCCTATGCCCTGGAAGATGGACGACAAGCCTACATCATCAAAAACTCCACCGTCACCACCCCCGAGGAAAGAGATATAAACACATGGGTATGGGCACACCCCTTGGCGACTGCCAAGCTTGGGGGAGGTGCCCCAGTATCGTATCACCATCACACTCCTATCTTTACAGTTTTTCTTAGTTCGATCATTTTGGTTATATCATGATCTAGTAGAATAAAGTTTTAGTATGATCTAGTTTTGAGTTCTACTTTATGATCCTTCTTTGTAATCAAGTCAGTGAGCTATATATAATAGAGATTAGTTATGAGTTAAGGGCCTGATTATCTTGCCATGATCTGGAAGGAATAAAAATAAAAGAGAAGAGAAAGAATAAAGAGATCATGTGGATCTTATGGAGAGTAATGACTTCACATATAGAGATTATGATGAATAAAAGTTGTTTTGAGTTGACAAACATAGTTTTGGTCATCATTGCAATTAATAGGAAGTAATAAAGAAAGAGAGGTCTTCACATATAAATATACTATCTTGGACATATTTTATGATTGTGAGCACTCATTAAAATATTACATGCTAAAAAGTTGAGGTTGGACAAGGAAGAAAACGTAATGGGTTATGTTTTCTTACATCCGAGATAAATTATATTGTCATGGATCATCCAACATGTTGAGCTTGCCTTTCCCTCTCATGCTAGCCAAATTCTTTGCACCAAGTAGAGATACTACTTGTGCTTCCAAATATCCTTAAACCCAGTTTTGCCATGAGAGTCCACCATACCTACCTATGGATTGAGTAAGATCCTTCAAGTAAGTTGCAAGCAATAAAAATTGCTCTCTAAATATGTATGATTTATTTGTGTGGAGAAAATAAGCTTTATACGATCTTGTGATGTGGAAGAAATAAAAGCGACGAACTGCATAATAAAGGTCCATATCACAAGTGGCAATATAAAGTGACGTTCTTTTGCATTAAGATTTCATGCATCCAACCATAAAAGCACATGACAACCTCTGCTTCCCTCTGTGAAGGGCCTATCTTTTATCCTTGTCTTATACTTTATACAAGAGTCATGGTTATTTTCACCTTTCCCTTTACATTTTATCCTTTGTCAAGCATTATGTGTTGGAAAGATCCTGATATATATAGCTAATTGGATGTAAGCTTTCATGAACTATTATTGTTGACATTACCCTTGATGTAAAAGGCTGGGAGGCAAAATTATAAGCCCCTATCTTTCTCTATGTCCAATTAAAACTTCATACCCATAAATATTGCGTGAGTGTTAGCAATTGTGAAAGACTAAATGATGGTCGAGTATGTGGACTTGCGGAAAAGCTCTTATATTGACTCTTTCCGATGTTATGATAAATTGCAATTGCTTCAATGACTGAGATTATAGTTTGTTAGTTTTCAATGAAGTTTCTGATTCATACTTGAAGTTGTGAATGAATTGTTACTTTAGCATAAGAAATCATATGACAATATATATATACCTACTATTAAAGGGAATAGATATTCTTGGTTTGGTAATGCTTTGTTTGGTCCTATTTAAAGTATTATTATTATTTACATAAGCTGTTTACATGAGAAGAAAAACCAGATGTACAAAGGAAACCTGGATGTACGTGTAATGGAAACTTTACAACTAAGCAAAGTAGCCAGCCCGGCCAGCCCATCTCTATTTTCAGTTGCCAAACAAAACCAAGTTGTCGGCCCGTATGTCTATTTTGTGGTTGCCAGCCCATATCATCAGGATGGTTGCTCGGTCCAGAAAAGGACGAACTGCGTATGACGGCGTATGGCACCACCGACCGCTAGCTTCTCCCCAGCCGTGTTCGAATCTGCGTAGACGGCTGTGCACCGGCGAGATGTCTTGGCACGGAATGTGCATGGCGTGTTCCTGTCAGCGCCAGCAAACGGTGTTGGGACAGAGCAGAATGGGCACGACTTTAATTTCCAGCTTGTCCGCAGCGACGCACATGGCGTCGGCTATGGTGACACGGACGAGTAGACGAAGCCAAGACAGATGTGCAGCCGACGCGGCGGCAAAGCTGCAGTCCGAGCGTGGGCATGGCGGTGGTTGTGATGCCGACGTGCAGCGGGCGCGGCTGTAGTGCACGAGCTGTAGAGAGGGTAGCAGCAGTGGTTGTGCATGTGCAGTGAGCTATGGCCGGCGGCGGCACGACAACACGAAGAAGCAACAGCCCACCAGGCAAGGTCTGGTCCACCGGGTCAGAGTTGCACCAGACCATGCGAATCTTGAGCTAGCAGGAATGCCATTGAGAACGAGTGAGCTTGTGGAACTGGAAGAAGAAGGAGCAATTAGGGAATCACTGGTCATAATCCATGCACGTAAACTGTGGACATGGTAATCAGCTGGATCCATGCATTGCTGAACATGTGCATACACAAACTGCACATCGAGACAATCATACTAGGAAACTTGTAAGACACCTGAGAGGTACTCAAGTTCCCTGATCATTACGTGCATTAAAACGTATGGCTGACATGCACTTTTGAGACTTTTTTTTGGGTAATCTTTTTTTAGGGGTAACTAATTTGAGCTAAGACTTCAAGTTGCTTTGTGTTTCTCCATAGTGCCACGCCTAATTATGAGCATGATCATTTTCTTTTGAATATATTCACAGACTAATTACTCACACCAGTAATCATCTCTGTAAAATTGAAGTCTATTAGGAGCAAATATATCTATCTCACGACATTACTTGAAGCCAATATATGTCTTTATTTTTATCCAGATGGATTTGGAGTTAGTAGTGCACTAGGTCAACACTCAAGTACGACAGAAACAATGAAATTTATTTTATACCCATTGCAAGGCACGAGTTGCTTATTGGTGGAACTAATTAACATGTTTATTTGTTAGAGGTAGGCTCTAAAGCTAGAAGGACGCTAAGCTTGGAGATATCGACACCAAGGCTTGCACTGTATGGAGGCTGCCTATATAGGTTGTGATAACGCCATTGTTTTAGTATTTTGAATGGCCTTTTAAAAGTTGTTTCTCATTTTAAGTTTTTTTAAGTCTCTACGATATCTCCACAGCCTGATTTTTAACCTTGCACGATGTGTTCTGTTAGTACCAGAGTGCGGTCAGATGTGCATATTTTATGAATGCATCTGTGGAGTTTTTAATGAACTGCCAACCGTTGGCATTAAGCTTCATCACGTAAGGCCTTCGTTATTTCATTCAAAATTATCCAACAGTAATTCTCTCTATCATATATTGTGCTTCATCACGTAAGGCCTTTGTTATTTCATTCAAAATTATCCAACAGTAATTCTCTCTATCATATATTGTGCACCGTAAAAAAAGAACAATTGCATACAATGCGGGATCGTGCATGCATCAAGTAAAGATGAGATAAAGATGATGCCCACCATCATCATAATTCATAAGTCCGCAAAATTATAAGTCGGTGCAGGGATGTGTTCACGAAGCGGCGTTCAGAGCATAATGGTCTAGCTCATTGCCTTCGGATTGGATACTTTCATCATGAATAAGTGGAAAACGTGATTATAATTGGAGACGATAGTGAAGAGGAGAAGCGGGAATGCAAATGGGTCGCCGCTAGGCACATGACAAGATTTGTTTCTCCCATTGCAACGCAAACCTTATTCTAATAACACTACCGGACCTTATTCTGATAACACCTAACATCCCACCCCCAGCCTCGATCGAACAAAACCACCCACCACCCACCTCCCGCATGAACACAGCCCCACTCCACCTCCACCTTCTTCCGCGCTCCCCGCACCCGGGGTATCAGCCTCCTTCCCCCGACCTCCTTCCTTGCGCGTCGCCGCGCTGCCGTGACCCTGCCTCCACAGGACCCCACACCACCATTACCTGCCGCCGCCCACCACCACCTACCGGGATCTGGCGGGCAATCACGGGATCAATCCCGACCACCACGGCTCCCCACCACACCACCACCTCTGCCTCCACCTCCTGTCCCACACACCCTAAAATCCCGGCCACTGCCGCCTCGCCTCCTCCTCCTGCTGCCCGGCGCGGCCCTCCTCCCACCTGGAGCCGCCCCGCCTCCTCTCCCGCCCGACGCGGCCCCACCTCATCCTCCTCCCGCCTAGCGCGGTCCTCCTTCCACCTGGTGCCGCCCACCTCCTCCTCCCGACCAGCGCGCCTCCGTCCCGTAGCGCCGCCCTGGCGATGGCCCCGACCCCGCCCCACTCCAGCCACGACTGTTTTTTCTACTGCTATGATTGTGTGTGTGTAGTCTACCAGCCCCATCCTCTACTTCAGATCCCGTGAACCTTCCGATGCAGTTCGTTGCACCAACCCCCTACAGCTCTCTCCTCCCCAAATCCATGGATCCCGCACTGGATCCGGGTTCTTTCCTCGTGAATCACCCTCTTCTCCCACAGATCGAGCGAGTTCGAGGTGTGCCACCCCCGCCGTGGTCCTGCCTACTTCCCCTCCATCCCTGCTACACCTGCAGGGCGTTGGTCACAGGATCTGAATCCCCCTGTTTGCAGCTCCTTTGATTCTTTTTTGCATCTCGCTAAGTATTATTTTGAAGTTCAGTGAGATCCATGCGCGCTGGATCACGCGTTGCCGACCCCCCTGCATGGCTCCTCGCATGCGAAGTGCTGCGGTGTGTAGGGAGGCGTCTATACCAGCGTCGGCGCCCGTTCCTGCGGCAGCAAGCGGCTCCACGCTGCTCTCCCTCCACTCCTCTCCATGGCAGCAAGCAATCCCCCTAAGCGGCGCATGCAGCTGACGGCGCTCTAGCTATGAAGTTCACTATCGAGTAGTGGGGGAGACGCCGGCTACCTTCTATCAACAAGTGCAGCTGGTAGCAACGCCCTGTAGAAATGAAGACGACGACGACACCATGGCGAGTAGAGGAGGGCCTCCACCCCGAGCGCTCGTGCAAAATTGTTGATAAAAAAGTGGTATCCTTGACTGTGTTTGTGCAGTGCAGAGTGCCGCTGTCTTCAATTCAGTGGTTTCAGTTTTGTTTTTTGTTTGTAGTCCTGAAGTGCAGTTCACTTCTGGGAGAGCTCCAGTGCTCATTTTGTTGTGTGATGGGTGTGTACATGTCTGTATGCATGACTTTGTTGCAGTTCGGGCATTGCGTTCATGCGGTTTTGTGGTGGTGCGCTTGAAGTGCAGTGCGTGCTCGGTGGAAGTGCTTTGTCGTTCACTCTAGAAAAACGTTGGTGCAGTACATTTGACTTGTCTCAGTAGTCAGGACGCATGCATAAAAAATGAGAATAAAAAACGAAAAAATGTCGTACACTAGCTTCGGTAATTCAGTTCGAACATATTTATAAAAATAGTAGTTTGAAAATGAAAAAAAAGCCATGCAGCCCACTCCGATTTCTATTGTGGTTTACTTTATCGTTGATGTGCACTGCACTCATCCCGCAAGGTGTTTCATGTTTCATAAAAAGTTAGAAAAATGCCGAAAAGGAATGATGAAGTTCACTTGCCCGTCTAATGCAGTGCGGTTTTTCATCAGAAGCAGTACTATCGGCCGTCTAATGTTGATCATCACATAAATACAGAAAAATATTACGGAAATAACAACAAAAAGTAATGCGGTTCACTTCTTGATAGTGTTGTGGTTCATTTACACCCGATGTGAAGTGCACTCTACTTTCTCGTCCTTGAAAAAATTACGTTTGAATAAAAGAAACCATGCAGTTCTCTTACCAGTCTGATGCAGTGTGGCTTTTCGTCCAATGTAGTGTGATTTTCAGTCGGATGAAGTACTCACGTCGATTTAGGTGTCGCGAAAAACAGTGTCCGCATTTCGGTAAATTTGAAATTCCTCTTAAATTGTAAAGAATTATAGAGAGTGTTCTACATGAAAAAGTTGTGCCTCGTCGATATCTTTCCAACGGCGTATTGTTTGAATCATTCCGATCAGCGGTTTGTAAAAATTTCGCGAAAAACGGCCGCTGCCACTCGTCGTCCACCGCATGATTTTCAAAATTAACTTAAAACCATAAGGAATCTCAAAAACATCTCAACATATGAAAGTTGCGCCTCGTCCATAGCTTTTTAACGGTATATTACACGCGTAATTTCGACAAACGGTTAAAAAACTGAAGCGAAAACAGTACCGGAAATTTGAAAAAATTTGAAAACAGAATTCCGCGATTTAGTAAATTTGAAACTGCTTTTAAACCGCAACGAATTAGAGAAAGACATAGGTATGATAAAGATGCGTCTCGACGATATCTATCCAATGGTGTATCATTTGCTTCATTCCGACGAACGGTTTAGAAAAAAAGTGAAAAAATGCTCGCTGCCACTCGTCATCCGCCGCAGCATTTTCAAAACGGCTCTTAAACCGTGAGGAATCTCGAAAAGTGTTCAACATGGAGAAGTTGCGCCTAATCCATAGCTTTTCAACGATATATTACACGCCTCGTTCCGACAAACGGTTAAAAAATTAGAGAAAAAACAGTACCAGAAAAAACAATGTGTGCAGTTTTTTGCAACAGGAAGTTCACTCGCCTTAGTACTGCAGCACACTTGGTTCAAACAATGACGTGCACTTGCGTTGAGCATGCAGTGTAGAAGTTTTATCATAATAGT
>NC_041390.1:254356110-254374564 GCF_002162155.2 Triticum dicoccoides | reverse complement strand
CTATTATAAGAATGATCATGATGCCCTCATGTCCGTTTTTTGTTTTTATCGACACCTCTATCTCTAAACATGTGGACATATTTTTCATTATCGGCTTCCGCCTGAGGACAAACGAGGTCTAAGCTTGGGGGAGTTGATACGTCCATTTTGCATCATGCTTTTATATCGATATATATTGCATTATGGATTGTTATTACACATAATGTTACAATACTTATGCCAATTTTCTGTTATTTTATGAGGTTTACATGAAGAGGGAGAATGCCGGCAGCTGGAATTCTAGGCTGGAAAAGGAGCAAATATTAGAGACCTATTCTACACAACTCCAAAAGTCCTGAAACTTCAGGGGAGCATGTTCTGGAATATATAAAACATACTGGCGAAAGAATTAACCAGAGGGGGCCCACACCTTGGCCACGAGGGTGGGGGCGCGCCCTACCCACTGGGTGCGCCCCCCTGTCTCGTGGGCCCCCTGGGGGGCCTCCGGTGCCCATCTTCTGCTATATGAAGTCTTTCGTCCGAGAAAAAATCATAAGCAAGCTCACGGGACGAAACTCCGCCGCCACGAGGTGGAACCTTGGCTGAACCAATCTAGTGCTCCGGCGGAGCTGTTCTGCCGGGGAAACATCCCTCCGGGAGGGGGAAGTCATCACCATCGATCCTCTCATCGGGAGGGGGTCAATCTCCATCAACATCTTCACCAGCACCATCTCATCTCAAACCCTAGTTCATCTCTTGTATCCAATCTTTATCTCAAAACCTCATATTGGTACCTGTGGGTTGCTAGTAGTGTTGATTACTCCTTGTAGTTGATGCTAGTTGGTATACTTGGTGAAAGATCGTATGTTCAGATCCTTTATGCATATTAATATCCCTCTGATTTTGAACATGAATATGATTTGTGAGTAGTTACGTTTGTTCCTGAGGACATGGGAGAAGTCTTGCTATAAGTAGTCATGTGAATTTGGTATTCGTTCGATATTTTGATGAGATGTATATTTTCTCTCCTCTAGTGGTGTCATGTGAACGTCGACTACATGACACTTCACCATTGTTTGGGCCTAGAGGAAGGCATTGGGAAGTAATAAGTAGATGATGGGTTGCTAGAGTGACAGAAGCTTAAACCCTAGTCTATGAGTTGCTTCGCAAGGGGCTGATTTGGATCCATATATTTCATGCTATGGTTAGGTTTACCTTAATACTTCTTTTGTAGTTGCAGATGCTTGCAAGAGGGGTTAATCATAAGTGGGATTCTTGTCCAAGGAAGGGCAGTACCCAAGCACCGGTCCACCCACATATCAAATTATCAAAGTACCGAATGTGAATCATATGAGCGTGAAGAAAACTAGCTTGACGATAATTCCCATGTGTCCTCGGGAGTGCTTTCCTTTATATAAGAGTCTGTCCAGGCTTGTCCTTTGCTACAAAAAGGATTGGGCCATCTTGCTTCACCTTATTTACTTTTATTATTTCTTACCCGTTACCAATTACCTCATCACAAAACTTTATGTTACCGATAATTTCAGTGCTTGCAGAGAATACCTTACTGAAAACTACTTATCATTTCCTTCTACTCCTCGTTGGGTTCGACACTCTTACTTATCAAAAGGACTGCGATAGATCCCCTGTACTTGTGGGTCATCACCCCAGAGATAAGTCCCCTGATGAGGAGGACTGTCGGGGTGGACTATGGGCCGAACTACAAGCATATAGTTTAAATTTTACCCCTGTAACTCGAAAAGAGTGGGATATGTCTAGAACATCCTTGTTGACTTACAATTTGGCAAGGGGCTTGTCCTTAGAGAGGTGCCTTGTGACGACGTTGGCTTAGGAACCCGAACCATAGTGTAGAGATACTTTCCCTCTCTTCGGTGCTTCCACCTCCAAGTCTTCGGACGCAATTCTTTTCCTCCCACGAGGGGAAGGAATATCACCTTCTCCTTCCCCTTCGTCTTTTGAAGAGGGAGCTTCAGCCCCTCCGGACATAGTGTCTGGCATACCTATGGAATGGAGGCCGCTTTCGGCCTCTTCGCTCTTTTTCTTGTCATCTGGCCTTGGAACTTGATACGGCGCCGAGACCAGCATTCTCGTCAACACAGGATCGACCGAGTCTTCAGGAAGTGGAGCTGAACATCTAATTCATTCCACTTTCTTTATCCAGCCCTGGTTGAAGATAGAACTCTCAGTACATTGCAATGGGATAATCAACCAAGTTGCGATAAGAAGTTGGGTGCTTACGGGGGTATCCGGACGGTTGCAGTTGAGACCGACGTCCTCTGACGTATCCGGCCGCTGCTCTCGAGTTTTGAAGAACAACTCCCACATCCCTTCGGGCGTTGTTCTATAAAATTGCTGAAGGGTCCGCGGTCCCTCTGGATTGAACTCCCACATACGGAGAGGCCGTCGCTGGCATGGGAGGATCCGGCGGACTAGCATCACTTGGACCACATTGACGAGGCCAACGTTCCTCTAAAGGATACTCCGGATACGACTTTGCAGCATATGTACTTCATTAATTGATCCCTAGTCTAGCCCCTTATTTATCCACGATGCGAGCTGTAGTTGAGGGCCGGATCGGAACGCAGGTGCGGCTGCCCATTTGGTGTCGCGGGGTTCGGTGATATAGAACCACTCCTGTTGCCATAAGTTGGAGGTTTCCGCGAAGGTGCCTTTTGGCCAGACAGTGCTGGCGAGCTTGCTCACCATAGCACCGCCGCACTCCGCTTGTTCCCCATTAACTAGCTTCGGCTTCACATTGAAAGTCTTGAACCATAGGCCAAAGTGTGGGGGGATGCGCAGAAAGGCTTCGCACACGACGAGATGTGAAGAAAAGATTCTGGAGCCAGATCGTGAAAGTCTAGACCATAATAAAACATGAGGCCACGAGCGAAGGGGTGAAGAGTGAACCCTAACCCCCGGAGGAAGTGGGAGATGATTACAACCCTCTCGCCGGATTTCGGTGTGGGGATGACCTGCCCTTTCGCAGGGAGCTTATGGGGGATCTCCGTAGTCAGGTACCTCGCCTTCCGAAGCTTCATGATATCCTCCTCGGTGACCAAGGAGGCCGTCCACCTACCCTGGGAGATGGATCCGAACATAACTAGAGGGCCGGATAACAACGGGAGAAATCAAATCCTGGGCGCTGGAGCTTGTGGTTGGGAAGGTTCAGGAAGGGGAAGGACGGGTATGTGCCCCTTTATAAAGGCGAAGAATATCGAACGCCTCCTCACGGGCCTTCATGCTCCCTTATTCCCAAGGGATCTCCAACGACATGATTGGATTACCCGCACACATATTGATTAGAATCCCGCAATAAGGGGACACGATCACTGCTTTGACAAGACGTGCCAATAAAGACCGCATCTCCAAACACGGAATGGGAGGCTAAAAACGGTTCAAAATATGACCGGGCGGAGACATGGCGTCTCACTATAAAAATGTCAGTAGATGGGACTTGTTAAATATCATACTCTTTATGGGGCCTGTTTTGCAAAGCCGGACATGTTCTCTGTGTTCAAGGACTACTTTGAAATATTCGGAGGAGGAACCCGCCTTACAATGCCGAAGACAATCTGCGCGTCGGATACCTCATCAATGAAGCCTGGTTCAAGGGCTACTGAGGGAGTCCTGGATTAAGGGGTCCTCGGAGTCCGGCCTATGTGACATGGGCTAGACTGTTGGGCCATGAACAAACTAGGCAGAAGACTACCTCCGGTGTCCGGATGGGACTCTCCTTTGCGTGGAAGGCAAGCTTGGCGTCTGGATGTATTATTTCCTTTCTCTGTAACCAACTTTGTATAACCCTAGGCCCCTCCGGTGTCTATATAAACCGGAGGGTTTAGTCCGTAGAAAACAATCACAATCATACATGCTAGACTTATAGGGTTTATCCACAACGATCTCGTGGTAGATCAACTCTTGTAATCCTCATACTCATCCAGATCAGTCAAGCGGGATGTAGGGTATTACCTCCATCAAGAGGGCCCGAACGTGGGTAAACAACGTTTCCCATGTCTCTTGTTACCATTGACCTTAGACGCATAATTCGGCACCCCCTACCCGAGAACCGTCGATTTTCAAACCGACACCGGGCGATGACCTCCTCTAGCTCCTTCTTCAATTCCTCACGACTTTGCTTGAAAGCAGCCACGTATTCCTCCACCTCCTACTCGTGCTCGATCCTGAGTTTCCTCAAGTCACCCATTAGTTCCTCGACGACCGTTGTCAGCGTCATCCTTGAGGCATTGCTTTGCTCATGCAGCATCTTCCAGTCGGCGGCCTCCTCATCCTTCTCGGCGAGTACCTTGAGGAGCTTCGCATTGTCGCCCATGAGTTGCTCGATGAGGCCGGTCGCCTTGTCAACCGAGGCATCGCTGATCTCGAGCAGCTTTATCAAGCCATTGACCAGCTCCTTCTACTTAATGATGCCAGCGAGAATGTCATCGTCGCTGAGGGTGTCCTGGATTAGGGGGTCTCCGGACAGCCGGACTATCTCGATTGCCCGGACTGTTAGACTATGAAGATACAAGATTGAAGACTTCGTCTCGTCTCCATATGGGACTCTACTTGGCGTGGAAGGCAAGCTAGGCAATACGTATATGGATATCTCCTCCTTTGCAACCGACCTTGTGTAACCCTAACCCTCTCCGGTGTCTATATAAACCGAAGGGTTTTAGTCCATAGGACAACAATCACAACATACAATCATACCATAGGCTAGCTTCTAGGGTTTAGCCTCTCTGATCTCGTGGTAGATCTACTCTTGTAACACCCATATCTTCAATATTAATCAAGCAGGACGTAGGGTTTTACCTCCATCAAGAGGGCCCGAACCTGGGTAAAACTTCGTGTCCCTTGCCTCCTGTTACCATCCGGCCTAGACACACAGTTCGGGACCCACTACCCGAGATCCGCCGGTTTTGACACTGACATTTGTGCTTTCATTGAGAGTTCCTTTGTGTCGTCGCCGTTAGGCTTGATGGCTCCTACTATCATCGATAGCGATGCGGTCCAGGGTGAGACTTTTCTCCCCGGATAGATCTTCGTATTCGACGGCTTTGCACTGCGGGCTAATTCGCTTGGCCATTTGGAGCAGATTGAAAGCTACACCCCTGGCCATCAGGTCTGATTTGGAAGTTTGAATTACACGGCCAACATCCGTGGGGATTTGATCTTCGACGGATTCGAGCCATAGCCGGGCGCGCCGCACTGTTGCCATGGGTATGACCTAGCTCTGCCACCGGACGGTACCCCAGAGGCTGCGCCCGCATCAGCTCCGACCCTTAGCTCGGAGCCAGCTGCGCCAATCAAGGACCGGTGGCTAGACACTGCCTCAGGGGCTGCAGTCTCGACGGCGATCGAGCCAAACACCAGCATAATCCTCTGCGCAGCCCGTGATTCCAAGGTATCGGACTCTCTTCCAGACCCCGAACCATCCGCGCCCCTGCCAATCGAATCCGATTGGGCGCCGATCATGGAATTCACCGCCGCGGATATCTTTCAACACTCGCCCTTCGGCAACATTCTGAATTCACTAAGGTGTCTCTCTTTGTCAGGAGAGCCCTGGCCGGATTATGGCCAACATGATTGGGATGCGGATGATGAAGAAATTTGAGGCCCACCCACCACCCACTTTGTAGTCACTGTCGATGATTTAACCAACATGCTCGACTTCGACTCCGAAGACATCGACGGTATGGACGATGATGTAGGAGATGAACATGAACCAACACCTATAGGGCACTGGAAAGCCACCTCGTCGTATGACATATACATGGTGGATACACCCAATGAAGGCAACGGTGACGAGATAGCGGAGGATGACCCCTCCAAGAAGCAACCCAAGCGCCGACATCAGCGGTGCCGCTCTAAGTCCCGCCAAAGAAAAAGTGGTGATACCGACACAGGAGATAATAACACTCCGGATAGCGCCGAAGACAATAACAATCCCCTCCAGCAAGATTTTGAGCAGGAGGATGAAGGAGCCAGCTCTCCTGAGAGAGCGGCTGGCGGAGAGGAGGAGGATGACAATTACATGCCCCCTCCGAAGACGAGGCAAGCCTCGGCGACGATGAATTTGTCGTACCAGAGGATCCCGTCGAACAAGAGCTCTTCAAGCGCAGGCTTATGGCCACGGAAAATAGCCTGAAGAAAAAGTAGCAGCAGCTTCAAGCCGATCAAGATTGCTATCTGACAAATGGACTGAAGTCCTCGCGGCCGAGGAATATAAACTCGAGCGTCCCTCCAAGAGTTACCCAAGGCGCAAGTTACTACCCCGACTGGAGGAAGAAACATATTATATGTCACATCCCTAGTTCTGGTATGACCTAGGCTAGCTAGTCATGTGTGCATCATGTTTAAATTTCATTTAAATTTGAAATGGGGATTTGTAAAACCCTCAGAAATCATTTCTGGAAATGACCCAGATAAAAATTGCTCCAAGAGGGTCGAAGAAAATGTTCATGTCTCTCTCTGAAAATATTGGGCAGAGGTAAAATTCAAACCAATATTTTTAGGAGCTCATAAATATTTATTTTGGCCATTTGTAATTAATCCAGTAATTATATGCATTGGATAAATATTTCTATATATATAAAATATTGTCCAATAATTCTGAATTTTGGTGAGGGGCTTTGGAATAATACTTTAGGCCCATGCAAAAATTGTCAGAAGAAAATAAATTGCTTTAGTATTTTTATTAAATCAAAACAAAGGTCAGAAAATAGAAAAGAAAACAAAAATGGAGAAAAGCGCACCTGGCCTTACCTGCCTGGCAACCCAGCTGGCGGCCCAGCTCCTGTGCCGGCCCAGCACTGTTGGCCCAGGCCAAGTCATCGCCTACCTCCTGCCAGGAGGACGGCACGCGTGTGCCCGACGCGCGCGTGCACCCGCCGGCCACCTCCTCCCTCCCTGCCTGCCTGGCTCCTCCCCGGTGCGCCTAGACGATGCCACGGAGACGCCACGCACCTCCCCGCACCTCTCTCGCTCTCCCTCCTCCCCTGGATCCCTCTCTCTCGACCCGCCCGAGCGCTGCCGTCGCCGCCGCTTGCCATTGCCGTAGCCACCGACTCCCCCTCGCCCTCTCTCCGTGTCTGCAAGCTCCGCCACATCTGTGTCTACCTCTCCGTCGAGCCATGCGCCTCGGGAGGCCCTGGAGCGCCTCCATCGCCGTCGTCTTCATCTCCGGCCGCTGTGGATCCCCATCACCACACCGTCGACCTCAGCGCGTCCCCGAGCTCGCTAACGACATCTATGATCTCCCCGTGAGCTCTACTTCGTTCTCCCCTCCTCCCCATGCTCGTTTGCCCCGCCTAGCTAGCTCAGCTGCCGCGCCCGAGACCTCATCGCCGCCGGCCATGGCGCCACCATGGCCAGAGGCCGCGCGTCACCGTGCTCCTGGTTACGCCACTAGGCCGTAGAGGGCCTCCGCAGTTCCTGCCGTGCCCCGCAACCTGTTTTCGCACGGAGCCATGCTCCGGCCACCGCCTCGAGCTCGTTTCCGGCGAGCTCAGGCACCCCCGCAGCCTCCCGCTTGCTCCAAACGACGCGGACGAGCTCTAGCTCCTCGTCCGTGATCTCCACTGCCTAAATGGTCGCCGGAGGGCGTTTCCCGAGCCCTCCGCCGTGTTCGGCCTCGCCGGTGGTTAAACGCCGGTGGGGTTTGACCCCTTTGACCTCGCGGGCTCGTCAGGTGGGCCCCATGGGTCAGGTGATTAGCTTAAGGCTAATCACCATTTAACTAAATGTGACACTGACAGTGGGCCCAACGCCACTAACCCTATAATTAGGATAAACTAACCCCCTATTAACTAACCAGTCACTGACGCGTGGACCCCACACGTCAGGTTTGACCTGCTCAGCCCTGCTGATGCCTTTGTGATGTCATGCTGATGCAATAATGATTTTTTTCTGGATTTTAAATAATTCAAAGAATTCCAGAAATTGACATAAACTTCAAAAATTCATAGAAATTCAACCGTAGCTCAGATTGAAATAATTTATATATGAAAAATGATCAGAAAAATTCAATCTATCCATCTGTACCATTTTCATGCATGACAAACCAACCTATAGATGCTGTATATATGAAAACACACTTATGGCATATTTAAGAGCTTAATTTGGAGTTGTATTTGAACCCTTGACTCAAATGGACTTCAACCAAATCATTGCTAGATGCTTTAACTCAAACAATATCACATATTCATGCCATGATCATGCATCATATTGTTGCATATACTTGTGTTTGATTTTCGACACCGTTCCTTCTCGATAGGTTCTGCTTCGGAGATCGATCCAGAGTACCTGTCAGAAGAGCAGTGCCCCCCTGTTGATCTACCAGGCAAGCAAACCCCCTTGTTCATTCCGATACAATCCCACTGTCTCGCTCCTGCTTCCTTTTACTGCATTAGGACAACAATGATTCAACTGCTACTTTATGCTGCGGTAGTTGAACCCATCCCTCTGCATGACCTATCATTGCCACAGTAAATAGTTAAAACCCACTAGCATGTGTAGGAATTGCTTGAGCCATGTTATGTTCTTGCCATGCCATGCCTACTATTGCTTAGAGTATGTCAGGTCTAATTCATTGGGAATGAATTGGAGTACAGTGCTATGTTCTGATGTTGAGAGTTAAGCGTGTGAACACGATTTGGTAAAAGTAGCGGTGAGAGGCCATATAGGAGTACATGGTGGGTTGTCTCATTGGGACTGTCCTTAAGAACTGAGTTCTGTGTAAGTTGTCCAATGACTAGCTACTACCACACATTGGGCTCCGGGCGCTCCAAGCTCTCTCAACTTATTAACCGCCTTGAACTCTGTCCAGGAGTTGCAAATAGTTTCTGGTGTTTGTAGGTAGTGCTATTTTTCTACCAAGTGGCATCCGGCTGGGTGGACTTGGGACAAACTAGGCACACGCGGTCGGTGTACCGAGTGGCACCCGGATGGTGGGCTCGGGAACCCTGTACACATCGTTTGGGGCCGTGAGCGAAACCCCGCCCAGATCTCCTTGCGGATGGAACCCGAATAGGCGATAAACCTGGACTAGAGTCTTGTTTGGTTAGTCAGGTCATGGCCGACACCCTCGCCAGGCTTCCGCTTGAAGGTTGCCGAGATACATGACGCGTATATGGTGATAAGTGGTGAGAGCGTGAGTGAAGAAGCACACCCCTCCAGGGTTATCATGATCTATTCGAATAGTCGTGTCCTCGGTTATGGACTTCTTGGATGCTTACGTGGTACATAGAAAACTTAAAGTGGATACTCTAAAATACTCAAGACAAGGGTGAGTGCTACGGATGGCCTTCTCGTGGAGAGACAAGGATGAATCCATAGTAGTGTATTGATGTGGTGATTAGTGGACTCGTGTGCGCTGCCTCATCTCAAAGAAGTTTCTCGTTGTCGTAGAACAGGATAGCCATTGAGTCAAAGCTAGCTTGCTGCAACTAAACCCTACATTACCTTCTTGATACAAATGCATGTATGATAGGATCTGATGTAAGTATTGCTGAGTACCTTTGTACTCACGTTTGCTTTATTTATGTTTTGCAGATGAGACATCTGTCTCACTAGTAGTACCGCTTGGACTTCGACGAGTAGCTTGTTACCTCAGCTACGATCTTGTACCCTTGGGAGGGACTTGTAGATAGTCAGGCTTCTGAGCCTTTTCCCTTTTGTAGTTGTCTGTACTCAGACATGTAATGCTTCCGTTGCATGTATGCTCTGAATGATGGGTCATGTGACCCCTATTTGTATTTAATGCTATGTGGCTCTTATGGGCCTTTATCTATACGAGTTTGCGTTATGTTGTGATGCCATGTTGTACAACACATACTTGCATGTTATGCGTACGTGTGACGTGTATTGCTATGTGTGGGATCCGACAATCTAGTTGTTTATCCTTGGCAGTCTCTCTTATGGGGAAATGTAGTCTAGTGCTTCCTTGAGCCATAGTAGTCTGCTATAGCCCGGTTCACCGGAGTCCTGCTAGCCCAGCACTACTGCTCAGGACACTTAACTGGCCGGCATGTGTTTCACTTCGTTCCTGTGTCTGTCCCTTCGGGGAAATGTCACGCGCAGACATCCGGAGTCCTGCCTAGCCTGCTACAGCCCGGGTTCCCCGGAGTCTTGTTAGCCCAGTGCTACAGCCCGAATTCACAAGCTGCTGACCGACATGCTCGATGTGAATCATGTATGCCTGTTCCCATAGGTTAGTGCCGCTTTGGGTTCACGACTAGCCATGTCGGCCCGGGTTCTCTATCATATGGATGCTAGCGACACAATCATATACGCGAGCCAAAAGGAGCAAACGGTCCCGGGCCAGGGTAAGGCGACACCCGTGGGGATACCGTGCGTGAGGCCGCAAAGTGATATGAGGTGTTACCGGCTAGATCGATGTGATTTGGAATCGGGGTCCCGACATGATACGGCTGATCGGCCACCTCGTGGCCGCGATAGAGAGGCATTCCAGCCAAAAGCTCGGCCTCCAGCCCAACGCCATCCAAATAAAAAGGCATGGGGAGATACGCCAGACTTGCGAGACATATTGGAGGACAAAGAAAAGCATTCAAGATCGATCTATGGATCATGAGGGCACACCACTCTACGAGACGGTAAACATCACGCGGGATATAGTAAAAGCAAATCCGGCCGGGCTCAACATAGCGGGCAGGACCCATACGAGCTGCGTCGCGATATAGCCCAATACAGAGGCGCCGCACACCACTTATGCTTCACAGACGAAGTAATGGAACATCAATTCCCAGAAGGTTTCAAACCTGTAAACATTGAATCATACGATGGCACAACAGATCCCGCAGTATGGATTGAGGACTTCCTCCTCCACATCCACATGGCCCGCGGTGATGACTTACATGCCATCAAGTACCTCCCTCTAAAACTCAAAGGACCAGCGCGACATTGGCTTAATAGCTTGCCAACGGACTCCATTAGCTGTTGGGAAGATCTGGAAGCCGCATTCCTCGACAACTTTCAGGGCACTTATGTGCGACCACCAGACATCGATGACTTGAGCCACATAATTCAACAGCCAGAAGAGTCGGCCAGGCAATTCTGGACTAGGTTCCTTACAAAGAAAAATCAAATCGTCGACTGTCCGGATGCAGAGGCCTTAGCGGCTTTCAAGCACAACATCTGAGACGAGTGGCTAGCCCGACACCTTGGTCAGGAAAAGCCAAAATCTATGGCAGCTCTCATGACGCTCATGACCCGCTTTTGTGCGGGAGAAGACAGCTGGTTGACTCACAGTAATAACATATCAAAGAACCATGGTACCTCAGATACCAAGGACGGCAATAGCAGGTCACGTTGCAACAAGCATAAGCGGCGCATTAATAGCGAAAGTATTGAGGATACGGCAGTCAATACCGGATTCAAAGGCTCTAAACCTAGTCAGCGGAAAAAGCCATTCAAACAAAATACGCCGGGTCCGTCCAGCTTGGACCGTATACTCGATCGCTCGTGTTAAATACACGGCACCCCAGACAAGCCAGCCAATCACACCAACAGGGATTGTTGGGTATTCAAGCAGGCTGGCAAGTTAATTGCCGAAAACAAGGACAAGGGGCCACATAGTGATGACGAGGAAGAACCCCGGGAGCCGCACACTGGAGGACAGAGGAGGTTTCCCCCGCAAGTGCGGACGGTGAAAATGATATACGCAACCCACATCCCCAAGAGGGAGCGGAAGCGTGCGCTCAGGGACGTATATGCGTTGGAGCCAGTCGCCCCAAAGTTCAACCCTTGGTCCTCCTGTCCGATCACCTTCGATCGCAGGGACCACCCCACTAGTATCTGTCATGGCGGATTTGCCACACTGGTCCTAGACCCAATCATCGACGGATTTCACCTCACTCGAGTCCTCATGGATGGCGGCAGCAGCCTGAACCTGCTTTATCAGGACACAGTGCGAAAAATGGGTATAGACCCCTCAAGGATCAAACCCACAAAAACGACCTTTAAAGGCGTCATTCCAGGCATAGAGGCCCACTGCACAGGCTCAACTACACTGGAGGTGGTCTTCGGATCCCCGAATAACATCCGAAGTGAAGAGTTAATCTTCGATATAGTCCCGTTCCGCAGTGGTTATCATGCGCAGCTCGGACGAACCGCATTCGCTAGATTCAATGCGGTACCACATTATGCATACCTCAAGCTCAAAATGCCAGGACCTCGCGGAGTTATTACTGTCAATGGAAACACAGAGCTCTCTCTCTGAACAGAGGAGCACACCGCGGCCCTTGCAGCAGAAGCGCAAAGCAGCCTCTCAAGGCAATCTACCAGTTCGACGTTTCAAAGCCCGGACACCTTCAATCACGCTCGGGGCAATCGGCAAACAGACCACCTGGCGTGATCTGAGCTCGCGTAGCAATACGGCGGCCACCCCAATCCCAGCCCAACGGCGTTATTCGTGCCGCACGTACATAATTACGCATTAAAAATACCATGGGCACAGGTGGGGAGGGGGGGGGGACAACTGCGGCACGCCCCAAAACGCGGCCTAAACCGCACTAGGGGCTTTCCATTTGGTTGTTTTTCTTTTTCTTTCAGGACTTCAATTTCTAGAAACACTGTCCGGCAGCTCTATTATCGAACACATGATACAGCAACCAAGGAGGCAGACAACTACGTTATACAACGGAATTCCCAGGTTGATTACAGATTTCATATCATTCCTCAGCTCGCCCTTGGAAGGGACATAGTCCTACTCTTTTGCTTATTGCACTATCTGTATCACTCTGCTTTAATGCAATTTTTTAATATACAATGCATGACATTACGACTATTATTGCATTTTTGTTATATATATATCTCGTGTTCATTAATGACGCCTTGCAACCGTACACTCTGGTACGGGCAATGCACCAGGGGCTCACGTACCCACAATATAGTGTGAAAAGTCCAAACACTTTCACAAGTGCGGCACCCCAAACTTATAGCATTATATGCATCAGCTCCGAATCATGTCTTTGGTCAAATGTTGGGTTTGCCTGGCTCCTATGTTTTGGTACCTTACGTTCCGCTCTATCGGCTAAGGTAGCGCTAGGAGAACTACTGCGATTGTGCCCCGGTTCTGTCGGGCCGAGCACCTCAGTAGAGAAAGCTAAAACTGACTGTCATGATAAGGCGAGAGACTGGTCGCTGTTCGACGAGGTTTTTCGAGTCCCTAAAGACTTATGCCGCTTAGGGCGAGGGGTCGGCTCCGTCCGGCTTACAGGCGTGTATCGCACCCCGAATTAGGATTTCCGAATACCTGGGGCTTCGTCGAAATTTGAAATTATACAATTCTATGGCTAAGTGAGAGTGATAAAGCATCATTAGTCTGGTTGCCTTGTTAGTTGTGCTGAGCACCTCCCTCGAAGGACCCAAACATGGGAACAAGAGTGCTCAGGTTTATCCCGAACACCCCAGCACTAGTGGCATGGGGGCAGAAGCCGAGGACTAGCCATCTCTCAGATTGGATAAACAACCAAACAGAAGGTAATATTTTAAATTCTAACAAGCATTGCATAGTGAACATAATACAAGTTTGCATACATACAGGACAACACGAGCAAGTCTCATTCAAATATTACATTTTGCGAACACTCATCCGCGATAAGACAGGCACCCGGCAGAACACCCTCGTAGTACATATCGGGGTGGCGGTGCTCCTTGCCCTCCGGTGGCCCCTCCTTGATCAGCTTCAGGGCGTCTAGCTTGACCCACTGCATTTTTACATGGGCGAAAGCCCGGCGTGCACCTTCTATGCAGACGGATCGCTTGACGACCTCCAGCCGAGGGCAGGCATCCACAAGCCACCTCACCAGGCCGAAGAAGCTGTTCGGAAGGGCGTCGCCAGGCCACAACCGGACTATGAAGCCCTTCATGGCCTGATCGGCCGCCTTATGTATCTCGGCCATCTGCTTCAGCTGGTCGCTCATTGGCACCGGATGTTCGGCCTCAGCATACTGAGACCAAAACAGCTTCTCCGTCAAGCTTCCGTCCTCGGCCTGGTAGAATAGTGCGGCATCGGACACACTGCGGGGCAAATCCGCGAATGCTCCTGAAGAGCTCTGGATTCGGGTATGTAATCGGTAATTCACCTTTACATGCTTGCTTTGCATATAGAAAGCCTTACCTGTCGCTATCTTCTTCATCGCGTCGATCTCCTGAAGGGCCTTCTGGGCCTTGGCCTTGGCACTCTTCACGCTCTCACGGGCCGCGGCAAGCTCAGACTCTCGCGTCTTCAAGTCATGCTCCAATGCCTTGTGCTTCGTCACGAGAGCCTAGAGCTCTTGCTGCACCTCGCCAACCCAAGCCTTGTGCCTCTCTCGCTCGGTGCGCTCCTTGGCCGCTGTATCTTCGGCCTTGGTCAGCGCTTGCTTCAGGGTCGCCACCTCGGTCGTGGCCCCTGGCAAAACATACAATTATCCTGTCATTTTGCAATCGCGTCCTTTTTTATATACATATATCTATAGACGGGGTATTACTTACCTTTGTTCTCCTCGAGCTGCCTCTTGACAAGGTCGAGCTCTTTCTTGGACCCATCGAGGTCCTGCTTCAGTACGGCGACCTCCACAGTTAGTGCGGCGGACACCAGCAGAGAAGCCTGCATATGCATATTGACATACTTATATTAGACTCCTGCAATATTATTTGATCCTCTGTTCGGCTTTTCTTTGTGAACACCGAACAAAGCATCAGGGGCTACTATCTATGCGGTAATACTTCTACTGCATTTTAAAACACTTACCTCGAAACCTGTTAGAAGGCTAGTATAGGCTTCAGTCAATCCGCTCTTGGCGGACTGAACCTTCTGGATCACCGCACTCATGATAGAGCGGTGCTCCTCCTCGATGGAAGCACTGTGAAGCGCTTCCAACATATTGTCCGGTGCCTCTGGATGGACAGAGGTCACCGGCACAGGCGTCTCACCCCTCTTAGAAGGAGACAGCCTGCCCGAGCCCAGAACCGCTGGAGGTTCCAGTGCAGTGTTCGGCTGAGGGCCGAACTCGGAGCTCTCGGGGGCCCCATCCCCTCTGCTCCCAGAGTCCGGAAGGTCGCCTTGAGGCTACTCCGGGACTGTCTTCCCTCGATCAGGTGCCTCTTGAGACAACACCTCGACATCGTCGGCAGGATGAGGGGTGGTGGCAGTCGGGACTGGATCGCTATCCATGTCCGACGAACCCAGGGAGCCGCCCGATGATACCTCTATGTTGGCTCGTGGCGGCCTGCATAATTATGTTCGGCGATTAGGGAAAGCAATGTGACAAAGGAATCCTACGGGTTACTTTGGTATCCGAATACTTACGGTCTCCCATGGGGCTTGGCCCTGGGTAACCACTCGTCTTCACTTTCATCGGCGGTGGTGGAGCTGTCCGGAAGGAGAGTCCTTCCCTTCTTGGACCATCCGGCCTCCCCAGTTGGGGCGACCTTCCTTTTCTTGTCTCCCCCAGTCGGTGTGGGAGCCTCTTCTTCCTCTTCCTCGTCTTCGGGGGAAGAGTGCGCCGCAGAGTCATCGGAAGGTGAGTCCGATGTCGCGTGGCATCGGGAACTCTTTTGAGCTCCCTTGGCCTTCTTGGTCTTCTCCGGCACCTTATAAGGGGCCGGAGTCAACATCTTCGCTAGAAGGGCGTCTGCAGGGCCTTCGGGCAAGGGAGCCGGACAGTCAATTTGTCCGGCCATCTTCTGCCAGTCTTGTTGACGGCACGGGAGTTTAGATCCCGCATAGAGTCAATCTATATAGAAAACAAGTATCCTGTAAAAGGTAAAACAGCTTACCGCACTGGCTTGGCGCTTTGCGCTGAATCCGCGATCCTCAGTAATGGGGGAGGGACCGCGGCGCCCTTGAACAGCACCCTCCAGGCATCTTCATGAGTCGTGTCGAAGAGCCTGTTCAGAGTTCGGTGCTGCGCCGGGATGAACTCCCACAAGGTGAACTCCCATTGTTGGCACGGGAGTATCCAGCGGATGAGCATAACCTGGACTATGTTGACATGCTTGAGATTCTTGTCCACCATGTTTTGAATACATGTCTGGAGTCCGGTCAGCTCTTTTGAATTACCCCAGGATAGGCCCTTCTCTTTCCAGGAGGTGAGCCACATGGGGATTCCAGATCGGAACTCGGGGGCCGCTACCCATGCGGGGTCGCACGGCTCGGTGATATAGAACCACCCCGATTGCCACCCCTTTATGGTATCCACGCAGGAGCCCTTGAGCCATGTGATGTTGGGCATCTTGCCCACCATGGCGCCTCCACACTCCGCCTAGCGGCTGCTCACTACCTTCGGCTTGACATTGAAGGTCTTCAGCCATAAGCCGAAGTGGGGCTTGATGCAGAGGAAGGCCTCGCACACGACGATAAACACCGAGATGTTGAGGATGAAGTTCAGGGCCAGATCATGGAAATCCAGGCCGTAATAAAACATGAGCCCCCGGACGAAGGGATGGAGAGGGAATCCCAGTCCGCGGAGGAAATGGGTGAGGAATACCACCCTCTCATGGGGCTTGGGGGTGGGGATGAGCTGTCCCTCATCTGGGAGCCGATGCGCGATGTCGTCGGGCAGGTATCCGGCTCTCCTCAGTTTCTTGACGTCTCCCTCCGTGACGGAGGAGACAATCCACATGCCTCCCGCTCCGGACATGGTTGGAGAAGGTTGAGATGGAAGTGAGAGATTGGGCGCTAGAGCTCGAGTGTGCGGGAGTGGATGAGCAGAGGAGGAAGAAGGCGTGGATAGAAAGGTGAATCCTTATCCCTTTACATGGCGGACAAAATTAAGCATCCCCACTTGCCTGGTAAAACTCGCTTACCCCCCAAGCGCCGCAATTGATGGCGCGGTTGGGTTACCCACGCCCGTATTGATGAGAATCCCGTAATAAGGGGACACGATCTCTGCTTTGACAAGATGTGTCGAAAAACTGCCTCGCGTTATGTGCGGGGCTAGTTAAAAGAAACGGTTCGAATAATCACCGGGCTATGACATAACGTCATGTTGCCGAAACAAGCTAGCAAATTAGATCCGCGAAAACATTATTCTCTCTATGGTGGAATGTGGAACTTATTTTGCAGGGTCGGACACTATCCTCGTATTCAAATTCTTCTGTGACGTATTCGGAGAAGGAACCCGCCTTGCAATGCCGAAGATAACTGCGCGCCGTACTTATCGTCATTGAAGCCTGGTTTAGGGGCTATTGCGGGAGTCCTGGATTAGGGGGTCTCCGAACAGCCGGTCTATCTCCATCGGCCGGACTGTTAGACTATGAAGATACAAGATTGAAGACTTCGTCTCGTGTCCGGATGGAACTCTACTTGGCGTGGAAGGCAAGCTAGGCAATACGTATATGGATATCTCCTCCTTTGTAACCGACCTTGTGTAACCCTAACCCTCTCCGGTGTCTATATAAACCGAAGGGTTTTAGTCCGTAGGACAACTATCACAACATACAATCATACCATAGGCTAGCTTCTAGGGTTTAGCCTCTCTGATCTCGTGGTAGATCTACTCTTGTAACACCCATATCTTCAATATTAATCAAGCAGGACGTAGGGTTTTACCTCCATCAAGAGGGCCCGAACCTGGGTAAAACTTCGTGTCCCTTGCCTCCTGTTACCATCTGGCCTAGACGCACAGTTCGGGACCCCCTACCCGAGATCCGCCGGTTTTGACACCGACAGTCGCCGGCCAAGGAATTTAGGAACACCAACTCGTCGTGATGGCCGACATGGCAAGGGAACTTGTGAGAGCCCCCGCGTGCCCGTGAGAGCTCGTTCGAGGGCTCTGCGGCGCACCGGGACATCTCTTCTGCGGCTGCCGCTTTGCGGCAGGACCTCTCTAGTGCTTCCACGACCTTGGTCTTTGCTGCTGTAACACCCCTAGTATCATGCTACAGTAATCCCCTGTTAATGATGCCATGTCACCATGTTACTGTTGCTAAACTTCACTTGATCCAAATCATAGTTCAAATTCAACTCTAATCTAAAGTAAAAAATTCATATTTGTCAGACATGAAATCTAAAATGTTCATCGTGTGGCAAATAATCAATGGATAATATTGGTGGTGAACCAACATTTTTGCAAGGTGTTTACATGGCCTAAACCAATTAATGGAGTGGCTAAAACAATAGATTAAATGCCTTTTCAATTTATAGAAGTAGCAAACTTTTTCAAAAGCCCCACAAACTTTTTTGTGGCAGTGCACATTGGTTCTTGAAATTGTTATGGCCAGTGGCATAATTTTGAAAGTCATTTTGGCTAAAAGTAAAATGCAAAAGCTGCTGCAAAAAGAAAAAAACAGAAGAAAAAGAAAAAGGAAAAGAAAAGGAGAAGCGGTGGGAGAGCCCCTGGCCTCCCCTTGAACTTCGGCCCACCCGACCCAACTGGGCCAGCTAGGCCAGCCCACTCCCCCCTATCGGCTTCCCCCTCCCCACTGTGCGAGCGATCGCGCGCGCGAG
>NC_041390.1:254350046-254355786 GCF_002162155.2 Triticum dicoccoides | reverse complement strand
CCCTTGCCGGCTCTGACGAGGGGATTAGGCAGCCTGCGCTGATAACCCACAAGTATAGGGGATCACAACAGTTTTTGAGGGTAGAGTATTCAACCCAAATTTATTGATTCGACACAAGGAGAGCCAAAGATTACTCTCAAGTATTAGCAGCTGAGTTGTCAATTCAACCACACCTGGAACTTAATATCTGCAACAAAGTGTTTAGTAGCAAAGTAATATGATACTAGTGGTAACAGTAGCAAAAGGTAACAGTAGTAAAAGCAATGTTTTTGGTATTTTGTAGTGATGATAGAAATAGCAATGGAAAAGTAAATAAGCGAAGAACAATATATGGAAAGCTCGTAGGCAATGGATCGGTGATGGAGAACTATGCCGGATGCAGTTCATCATGTAACAGTCATAACCTAGGGTGACACAGAACTAGCTCCAGTTCATTCATAAAATGTAGGCATGTATTCCGAATATAGTCATACGTGCTTATGGAAAAGAACTTGCATGACATCTTTTGTCCTACCCTCCCGTGGCAGCGGGGTCCTTACCGAAACTAAGGGATATTAAGGCCTCCTTTTAGTAGAGAACTGGAACAAAGCATTAACACATGGTGAATACATGAACTCCTCGAACTACGGTCATCACCAGTAAGTATCCCGATTATTGTCACTTCGGGGTTAACGGATCATAACACATAATAGGTGACTATAGACTTGCAAGATAGGATCAAAAACACTCATATATTGATGAAACCATATTAGGTTCAGATCTGAAATCATGGCACTCGGGCCCTAGTGACAAGCATTAAGCATAGCAAAGTCATAGCAACATCAATCTCATAACATAGTGGACACTAGGGATCAAACCCTAACAAAACTAATTCGATTACATGATAGATCCCATCCAACCCATCACCGTCCAGCAAGCCTACGATGGAATTACTCACGCATGGCAGTGAGCATCATGAAATTGGTGATAGAGGATGGTTGATGATAATGATGGCGACGGATTTCCCTCTCCGGAGCCCCGAACGGACTCCAGATCAGCCCTCCTGAGAGGTTTTAGGGCTTGGCGGTGGCTCCATATCGTAAAACGCGATGATTTCTTCTCTCTAATTTTTTTCTCATCGAAACTCAATATATGGAGGTGGAGTTGGAGTCGGAGACGCAAAAGGGGGCCCACGAGGTAGGGGGCGCGCCCTAGGGGGCAGGCGCACCCCCCACCCTCGTGGCAAGGTGGTGGGCCCCCTGGCCTCCATCTTTGCAGGTATTTTTCTTATTTTCTGAAAAGTCGCTCCGTGAAGTTTCAGGTCATTCCGAGAATGTTTGCTCCTGCACATAAATAACACCATGGTAATTCTGCTGGAAACAGCGTCAGTCCGGGTTAGTTCCATTCAAATCATGCAAGTTAGAGTCCAAAACAAGGGCAAATGTGTTTGGAAAAGTAGATACATTGGAGACGTATCAACTCCCCCAAGCTTAAACCTTTGCTTGTCCTCAACCAATTCAGTTGACAAACTGAATGTGAATAAGAAAAAAAAAATTACAAACTCTGTTTGCTCTTGTTCTTGTAAATATGTAAAGCTAGCATTCAAGTTTTCAGCGAAGATTATAACTAACCACATTTACAATAACGCTTAGGTCGCAAGTTACTCGTATCAATAGCATTATCAACTAGCGAGCCATAATAATAAAACTCGGATGACAACACTTTCTCAAAACAATCATAATATGATATAACAAGGTGGTATCTCGCTAGCCCTTTCTGAGACCGCAAAACATAAATGCAGAGCACCTTTAAAGACCAAGGACTGACTAGACATTGTAATTCATGGTACAAGAGATCCAGTCATGTCATACTCAATGTAAACTAACAATAATAAATGCAAATGACAGCAGTGCTCTCCAACTGGTGCTTTTTAATAAGAGGGTGATGACTCAGCATAAAAGTAAATAGATAGGCCCTTCGCAGAGGGGAGCAGAGCTCAGTTTTGAAACATAGGTGAATAATATTTTGAGCGGTATACTTTCGTTGTCAACATAACAACCAGGAGATGGCGATATCTTCCATGCTACACACATTATAGGCGATTCCCAAACAGAATGGTAAAGTTTATGCTCCCCCTTCCACCACAAGCATCAATGCATGGCTTGCTCGTAACAACGAGTGGCTCCAACTAACAAGAGTCCCAGGGGGAGTTTTGTTTGCAATTATTTTGATTTAGTTTGCATAAAGCATGGGACTAGGCATCCCGGTGACCAGCCATTTATCTCACGAGTGAGGAGGCGGAGTCCACTCCTCTTGAGAATAACCCGCCTAACATGGAAGATACAGACATCCCTAGTTGATACATGAGCTATTCGAGCATACAAAACAGGATATTTATTTGAAGGTTTAGAGTTTGGCACATACAAATTTACTTGGAACGGCAGGTAGATACCGTATATAGGTAGGTATAGTGGACTCATGTGGAATAACTTTGGGGTTTAAGGGATTGGATGCACAAGCAGTATTCCCACTTAGTACAGGTGAAGGCTAGCAAAAGACTAGGAAGTGACCAGCTAGAGAGCGAGAATAGTCATGAACATGCATTAAAATTAATCAACATCGAATGCAAGCATGAGTAGGATATAATCCACCATGAACATAAATATCGTGAAGGCTATGTTGATTTTGTTTCAACTACATGAGTGAACATGTGCCAAGTTAAGTCACTTAAATCATTCAGAGGAGGATACCACCCTATCATACCACATCATAACCATCTCAATAGCATGTTGCCACGCAAGGTAAACCATTATAACTCATAGCTAATCAAGCATGGCACAAGAAACTATGACCTCTAGTTATCATTGCAAACATGCTCATTCATAATAGGCCGAATCAGGAATGATGAACTAATCATATTTACAGAAACAAAAGAGGTCGAGTTCATACCAGCTTTTCTCATCTCAGCCAGTCCATCATATATCATCATAATTGCCCTTCACTTGCACGACTGAACGATGTGAATAATAATAATAGTGCACGTGTGTTGGAATAATCTGGAATCTGCAAGCGTTCACTAAACATGAGAAGATAAGGAAATATGGGCTCTTTTGTCAGATCAACAATAATGTATATAAGAGCCTCTTCAACAATTTAATTATGGTCTTCTCCTATCGACCCCCAAAGAAAAGAAAAGAAATAAAACTATTTACACGGGAAAGCTCCCAACAAGCAAACGAAGAATAGGAAATATTTTTGGGTTTTCTTTTTAATTATTACTACAAGCATGGAAAGTAAACTAATTAAAATCTACAACTATTTTTTTTGGTTTTTCTTAAGGTTTATTAAACACACCAGAAGAAAGAATAAAAATGAATTTAAATTAGCATGGATGATACAATGAAAAAGTATGAGCACCGACATTTAGCAATGAGTGTATGAACATGAATATAATGTCAGTGGGAAATACCTACTCCCCCAAGCTTAGGCTTTTGGCCTAAGTTGGTCTATGGCCACGGCTGGCCTGGCTGATATCCATAATAATAGTTGGGGTCGTACTGTGATGAGGAAGAAGAAGGCTCAGATTGCCACTGGCTGACAATCATCTCCGGATCCCACTGGTAATTAGACTATCGTGAAGGATCAAATTGTGGTTCCGGCTCTGGCTCCTCAGCTGGTGCAGGGTTCCGGTAGGCGTGGATAGACGTCAACGGAACAAGGTACGTGCCTACAGTCAAATCAAACAAAGAAGGAGCAGGCAAGGTAATAGTCTCAGGATGATGTTTATTAAAGAACGATTGATATTTAAGCTCTCCTTCCCTATTCTTAACAATAAAATCATGTGCCACCATACTTTTATAATCTAGATAAACACGGGGCAGCACTTTTTCTTCCTTCTCAGCATGCCTAATAGGTATGTTAAAATGTGCAGCTAGGCGTGTAGCATAGATGCCACCAAAGATGGGGCCCTTGGTACGGTTCAGACTTAACTGTTTAGCAATAATGCTGCCCATACTAAAAGAGTTATCACCATATAAACCGTGGTGCAAAATAATAATATCAGGGATACTCAGGTTTCCACAGTTTCCGCGACCAATTAAGCAACGACTAGCAAATAATGCAAAGTAGCATAAACAGGAAAATGTATGCTAGTGATTCGTGCATCGGAAACCTTCCTTGTTTCCCCTACAGTGATAGTGTCAATAAATCCCTCCACATCATCATGATGTGGTTCTTCTGTCTTGCCCCCAAAAGGGACTAAACAAATCCGACAGAAATCATAAAGTGACATCTCCTTATGCTCATCATATAAATGAAATTCCACCGTAGGTGGTGAGTTCCTAGAATGAAAATGAAGTTTTGCACAAAGGTATTTCTGAGCAAGAGATACTGATCACATTGGTCGTGGAGGAAAGCGGTAAGGCCAGCTGTCTGAGACAACTCATGAAAATCTTCATAAATCCCGGCTGCTCTTAAGAAATCCTCGGTAGGCCATTCGCATGCCCGAACCTCCATGGTGCGAGGCAAATTATACTTAGGCTTTGGTGCCTTCTCCTTCAAGCTTTGGCTCGATGAGCCCCTTAAAAGTCTCCTCATCATTTTCTGAAAAATCCTGAAATTTTTAGTAACTTCAAAATAAAAGTAAACCAAACTCAATAATATTGATAGTAACTACTCCTACAAGTGCCTAGGGCCTATATCATGCATCAAAATTACTTTTGACCATATAAATTGTAACATCCCAGAATTCTAAATTTTGGAATGTTATAATAAATAGATAGATTTGACTGATTGTTTGATTGATTGTCTGAAAGTGAGTGAATTCAAAACTTTTGAAAGTTAAATGAGAGGGAATGAAAGGACTTTCCCAAACTTTCATATTTGTTTTCTAATCTTCGTGAATTCAAATTCTTTTCAAATACAAAACCCTAGAGAGAAGATGACATGACTTCTTCCATTTTAAATGAAAGGGGTGTTTGAAAAATATTTGAATTCCATTGGGAAATATTTTCCACTTCAGAAACTTTATGCAACTCAATGATTTTCACGAGAGAAGATAAAATGACTTCTTCAAATTATGAAATATGAGTTGGGAGTTTCAAAGGATCAATTTCAAGTCCTTTTGGAATTAATTTTCAATTTGGATTTATTTGAGTTTTATTCAAATTATTTTTCTCCAAAAATAAAATATATGGAAATTAGGGTAACATGATTCCCTACATTAGAAAATTGGAGAAAAATTTATTTGAAATCATTTTGGTATTTTTAAAATGATTTTTTACTGGATTTTAATAGACCAGTAGCACTCTTTGAATTATTTGAATTTGTGTGTATTTTATTTAATGCTAGAAAAATGTTCATGTTGAAGAAAATCTTTTTCTGAAAATTTTGATATATTATATGCCTATATAATATTTTATTTTATTTTGTTTTTCTTTCTTTCTTTGTCTGTGTTTTAAAAAAAAACTTTCCCCGACTGGGCCGGCCCAGCCAACCGGCCAGGCCAAGGCCCAGCTCCGCGCCGCCTTCCCCGTCGTGGCCGACCGGGACTCCACCGGAGTCCGGCGCCGACACGGTTCCGGCCGGCCCCTCGCCCACGCCACGGAGCCGCCCCGCCCCCATAAATGCGCCGGCCCTGCCGCCTCTCTCTCTCTCCTCGCCGCCCCGCTTCTCGCCGCCGCCTCGAGCCGCATCGCGCCGCCGCCGCTGCCAACCACCGACACCGGAGCCGCCCGCGCCGTGCCCCTCTGCTGCCTCGCCG
>NC_041390.1:254331129-254349380 GCF_002162155.2 Triticum dicoccoides | reverse complement strand
CGCCTCGCTGCCGCCTCTGCTGCCCCGCCGCGCGCCGCCGCCGCCGCTGCCGCATCACTTCGCCGGAGCCGCCGCGACACTCGCCGGAGTTAACCGCCGCCGCCTCCGGTTTATTTTCCTCGATCGGGTATAACCAAAAAAACCCGATCCGGTTTTCTTCGGTTTTTTTCTTTTAGATCGTTTTTTTGTGGTTAGTCCTATACAGAGAACGTTCGCTGTCTATCCCTTCGGAGCGAACGAATCCATCCGTTAGCGTTCGGTAACGAACGTTTGCAATTTAGTCTTTTTCTTTTTCTATTTTAATTTCGGCCAGGGACTTATATGTGAGGAGTTTTCTTTACAGTTTAGTCCCTGAACTTCAATCTATCACTACTTTTTACTCGTTAGTCCAAATCCAACGAAACCAATGCCCACGTCTTCGTTATGATCTCTATCCAGTAATCCAACTCAAACATGTTTTTGAAAAGTTTGAAATTTGAATTAGATCAGATTTGAATTCAAACTTCGTTTGTTCATAACTTGAGTTTCGTAGCTCCGTTTGAGTTGATTCTTTTTGCAAATCGAAGCTCTTGACCTAAACATTCTAATAAGGACAAATTCACATAATTTTGGTACTGTTAGAAATTGTTTTATGTTGCAAGAGTTATTTGCTTGGTTTTGATGTTTCTGAATCGTCTTCTTCATTCTTTCTGATCTCTTGAGTGATTGCTTATGTGTGGTTACTATTGCTTGCTTACGATAGATTGACCGGAGTGTGACGAGTAGATCTATCAAGATTTTGAGTGCGAATCATCTTCATCAACATTGCAGGCAAGTAACACTTTGATCATACCTTTTCCACAACCCATGTTTTATTGCATTAGATCGATCCTCTCACATTGCATGATTAGGATCTAATTAAATTGTGGGATGGGAAGTAGATGAGGTAGTACCTATTACCTGTTTATTATGAAACCTTTGGGAGTTACTTCTACGTTTGCTTATTATGCCATGCTATGCTAGTAGACGTGGATTGGGTGAGTGATATCCATGATAGATGTGAGATTGATAATTAAGGGTTTATCTAAGGTGGCAACTTAAACACACATCTGGGTGGATTGAGGCACCTGATGTCTATCAGGACTTGCCTGTTTTTATTTCGGACCGGCACCCAGGCTCAAAGGGATCATAAGATCATTCATGCTAGTAACTTCCGTGTGCAGCCACAAGCCATTATGGGCTCTGGCATAGTTGACTAAGTTGTGCGAACTCTTACAGTGGTAGACTAGCAGATGTAGGGGATGTAGGTGGTACGGTCTACCCAATCGTAAGGTGCTAGCGCTTCTGAAAGACTATGTCTCGGTCATCCGTTTCTCAAACACCCTGTAGTGCGAGAAACCTAACGGAGGCGATCGAGTCATGTGGGGAAAAGTGCGCAAACCTCTGCAGAGTGTATAAACTAATCATGATTAGCCGTGTCCCCGGTTATGGACATCTTGAGTATCTAGTTCTTGGATTATCCTGTTGATCTCATCATGTTACTTTAAATGAATATTGTTGGGTTTAGTGATGTTACTTAATTGGGATTGAGAATGCTGTCAACCATTCTCAATGTTCAACAACCACCATGATAGTTAAATAAATTTATTCCTTTGCAGCAGGGAAAAATTGGCTTTTCGCAAAAACTATAACCATAGAGCTTTTCCACCAGCCAAATATGCATGTAGTGATAGCCATTTTTCATCATTCTCTATGGTGTGAATTTGCCAGTACATTCAATGTACTGACCCGTCTCGGGCTGCAACATCTCATGTTGCAGGTTTCTTACGACGAGTAAGTGATACTGTAGGGTTACGATTTCTACACTCAACTTTGCCGTTGGTGTTGATGGGAATCCACAACCTTGTTGCTTCCGCTATATGGATTGAGGTAATAGTATTTACGTTACTTTATACATGTGATTTACCTCTGTTATAAATCCTTCGAGTACTGTGTGTGTCAGCATACCGATCCAGGGATGACACTTAAGCACAGAGACTTGATCCATTCGGGTCAGGTCGCTACAAGATGGTATCAGAGCACATGTTGACTGTAGGACGTGACCCTAGAAACTGGCAAGCCCATAGCAAAGATTTTTCCCTACAACTTTCCCTTTCAAAAAGATCTTTTACCTCTCTTCTCTTCTGAGCTTATTCAAATATTCCTTTTTAGTGAGACCATATTCCTTTTTCCTTTTTACCACTCGAGGATTCCACTGATGAGACCACTCCAAGAAGTACAAGATATCGGACAACTAAAGCCACTTCGGAATGAAGAGTATTTTCCGTGCATCTGAAAAATGGAAACTACAACGGTTGAGGACCGAAGACAAGTAGAATTTGAAGGCTCTGAAGAATCCCCAGATTTGTATGACCTAGGAAGGCTACCCTGATGGAACTTAACAGATTATGGGAGTTGTCAATACCCGAGATCAAGGTGTATTGGAGAAAGGTCAAAATATGGAGAGTTGAGAACTCAAAGTTTTGTCAAGAAAACCCTAAGGCAGGAGATATCAACTATGCAAGATAACTCATGACAATGACAAGGGCAGAAACACGGTTATCCGTGATGTCATCACCATTGATACTGTGGTCACCGAGCTGAGCTAAGCAGGCATTCCTTCGGAAGGATTGGATGGTAGAAGGTTGATGGAGCATCTATCAGCAAAGGATGCAGTTTTAAACTTAGCCGGTGTATCGCCAGGATCTGGAAGTGTTACATCAAGAAGTTAAGATTGACCTACAAGAAGTAGTATTTTGACAAGGAAGTATTTCATGAGGAACTCAGGATCCAAAAGTTGAAAGTAGCCAAGCTAGAGAAGTAAAACCTTGAGATACAGGAGATTCGTCAGGAACTGAAGGACAGTAGGACCATGGTTCATGTCAAGGATGTTGAAACCCGGAAGTTTGGAATGCAACTCCAGAAATATTAAGGGACGACACGATAGACTTTGCGACAACAAAGATGAGCTGGCAAAAAGAACTTGAGAAAGACAAGTATGACCGGAAGAAGCCATTGGAGACATAAACAAGGCTTGAAGAGTTTGGAGACGTTGAAGATTTATTGACCTTAGAAGACCAAACCCCTGTTATATATCTACGTTAGATGCGACGATTGTGAGCTGTCATTTGTTTGTTGTTTTTCCGACAGCCACAATAAAATCTGTCTTTTCAAAACTTTTCTTTGTATTGTGTGTATCCCTCTCTACCCCTCTTATCTCACCCCAAAACCCTTGGACCCAATAGAGGATGAATGGAGATGAGCTTGTATTTTCTGGACCGATGAGTCAATTGGAGACAGGCCGATGGATTCAGAACATGGAGGATCATATGGAGAACAACCCTATAGTCGGAAAGGATATGACCCAGCATGCTCTTCTGTGCTTTGAAAGAGGTGCTGCTACTTGGTGGAGGATGTACCAAACCATCAATGGATGGCAAGGAGTAACCACTTGGGAGGAATTTAAATTGACTCTGCAAAGATCTCACTTTGTGTCCCAGAAGTTGAAGCTTTATGGAAAGGGTATGAAGAAACCTTGTGCATGGAAGATTTGTGGAGAAATCGGACACACCCATAAAGAACACAAGGATGAATGCACTATTGTGAAGGAAGTCACCCAGTTGAAGAATGCCCAACTAGGCAGATTACTTGTTTCTTGTGTGAAGGGACTACCCACCACCCTCCACAGTGCCACAATTACACCATGGTACAAGGAACCATCCAGTAGAAAAAAGAAGCAATGAAAGGAGCCCTAATGGGAATTTTAAAAGAACCTGCGATGAAGGACGAGGTGGAGGACACACCCAAAGAGGAACCAATTAAACCCTACACCAAGTCTTGCTATTCATGTGGAGAAGAAGGACACATCTCCCAGAATTGTATGAATGGGAATCTAGTAGAATTCCTGGCTGAGGAAGTAGAGTATGACCCACAGGAAATAGAAGCCCTGATTTGAATGGAAAAGTCCAGAAAGAGAAGTAGATTGGATTCCAGGAAGGATCTGAGTCATGTCACCTGTTATGGGTGCAAGGAGTTAGGGCACTACCACAACAATTGCCCAAAAAGGAAGCCAAGGACCCAAGTAGGCTATATAATCACAAGGAAACCTCGAATCTTCCCAGAAGTAATATGTTTCCGTTGTAATGAAGCAGGGCACTTTGCCAGGGAATGCCCCAAGGAGAAGGAAACCTGTGCTAGGTAGTTGAGTTTGCAACAGAAGTAATGGAGTAGTAGAAGTGAGAACATTTTCTTGAGGTGTTGAGTTGAGACCTGTAATGGAAAAGCGAGAGATTGTAATCACTTGAGAATGAATAAAGTTAGCATCGTTGGTACTGATATGGATTTTATGAGTTGTTACTCTATGAAGGAGAATTTTGGCCATTATGAGGATAAGAGAAATATGGTCTATGGAAGATTTGTGCATTTTAAGGGTGGTAGTACCCTGTAATGGATTTCGGACAAAATGAATACGAGTTTTGTCTCGATATGTGTGATACCCCAAGAGTATGTTGGATGAAGTTGGAGACCGTCAGTCGTGTGATCAAGGAGTCATAAGAGAATGTTCAAGATAGACTGAAGGTAGCTCAGTCCAGGCAGAAGAGTTGTGCAGACTCAAAACTCAAGGAGGTAGTCTATGAAATTGGAGACAGAGCATGTCTTCGTGTGACCCCTCTGCGAGGAGTTAAATGAATTGGAGTTAAGGGATAGTTAGCCCCGAGATTTGTAGGACCATACCGAGTTTTGGAGCGTATGGGAGAAGTGGCCAACAAGTTGGAGTCACCCGAAGGACTGTCAGGAGTTCATGATGTGTTTCACATTTCCCAGTGGAAGAAGTGCCATGCAGAGATGGCCAATATTCCCCTGTAAGGACGCTTGACCGCGGAAAGGATAATGATGTTCCACGAAGTAGAGTATGGACTTCATAAGTATAAGTTTTTACCTCGGTATGTGGGATATCCCACGAGGATGAAGGATGAAGTACTATTGGATATAAAGGAGGTATGATGTTGGTAATATGGAGCAATAGCAACCCCATGACAAGTTTGAGTACTCACGTCTTGGTTTGGTGCCAATAGAAGGAAAGAAGACAATACAATTGGATGGATTCTACGAAGCTGGAAGTTGGAAGTTGGATTAGCGATAAGTTGCCCGATGATAAGTTCAAGGACTACAAGTGATGAGGTGTGCCATAACCCACAGGCCCCAGGACCTGCCAAGAAGCAAGCACATTCTTGCTGAAGGAAAAACCCTGGAAGTGGATATACCTTTGTCGACAGACGATTTTATAGGAGTTTACGCAAAACTTGAGAGTTGTGAAGGAACGATAGATGTTGGTCTGGCTTGCAGAATCAATGGATTATTCCGAACTTGGTTCGTCGACGAGAGAAATTCTGCAATGCTTGTGAGGATGACCGAGTGTTATAATGCGATATTCGCTAAACCGTATACAAGGTAATGATTTGGGTGTGGGATGGATTGATCACCATACCGACTTACTCTTATTATTCGCCTTGCTATATGGGATGGTAAATCTGTGTGACTTGCCTATAGTAGAGAGACGACGATATTAAACCTTGTTAAACCTTAGAATGGTATAAGAATTTTTCCCTTGTACACGGAAGCTTTTTGCCAACCGTAGGTTATACGGTGAGGATCAACCCAGACCCATTTCCTGCAGGAGAAGCCATAAATTGTTAACCACCATGAGATATCGATAGTTATTTAGAATTGGCGTCAGACCGGTCAGCTAAGAAGACCCAATCTCGAAATAACCTTACCAAGAGGAAAGTACAAAAGAAATGAGGAAAAGGTTATGCCACTACTGGAAGAGCCCAGAGAAGGAATTTGCCGAGAATCTGAGAAGACCGGCCCCGTCAAGAATAAGGATGGAGTATATGAGTATTGATGGGACCGTAACCATGTTTCTAAGGGTGGTAGCACCCCAGACCCCTTTGATGATCGATGGATTTTGAGGAGACCCCCAAACCCTAACCTTTTCTTGCTAGCCTCTCCGAATCTCGAGGACGAGATTCATTTTAAGGGTGGTAGGTTTGTAACATCCCAGAATTCTAAATTTTGGAATGTTATAATAAATAGATAGATTTGACTGATTGTTTGATTGATTGTCTGAAAGTGAGTGAATTCGAAACTTTTGAAAGTTAAATGAGAGGGAATAAAAGGACTTTCCCAAACTTTCATATTTGTTTTCTGATCTTCGTGAATTCAAATTCTTTTCAAATACAAAACCCTAGAGAGAAGATGACACGACTTCTTCCATTTAAAATTAAAGGGGTGTTTGAAAAATATTTGAATTCCATTGGGAAATATTTTCCACTTCAGAAACTTTATGCAACTCAATGATTTTCACGAGAGAAGATAAAATGACTTCTTCAAATTATGAAATATGAGTTGGGAGTTTCAAAGGATCAATTTCAAGTCCTTTTGGAATTAATTTTCAATTTGGATTTATTTGAGTTTTATTCAAATTATTTTTCTCCAAAAATAAAATATATGGAAATTAGGGTAACATGATTCCCTACATTAGAAAATTGGAGAAAAATTTATTTGAAATCATTTTGGTATTTTTAAAATGATTTTTTACTGGATTTTAATAGACCAGTAGCACTCTTTGAATTATCTGAATTTGTGTGTATTTTATTTAATGCTAGAAAAATGTTCATGTTGAAGAAAATCTTTTTCTAAAAACTTTTATATATTATATGCCTATATAATATTTTATTTTATTTTGTTTTTCTTTCTTTCTTTGTCTGTGTTAAAAAAAAACTTTCCCCGACTGGGCCGGCCCAGCCAACCGGCCAGGCCAAGGCCCAGCTCCGCGCTGCCTTCCCCGTCGTGGCCGACCGGGACTCCACCGGAGTCCGGCGCCGACACGGCTCCGGTCGGCCCCTCGCCCACGCCACGGAGCCGCCCCGCCCCCATAAATGCGCCGGCCCCGCCGCCTCTCTCTCTCCTTGCCGCCCCGCTTCTCGCCGCCGCCTCGAGCCGCATCGCGCCGCTGCCGCTGCCAACCACCGACGCCGGAGCCGCCCGCGCCCCTCTGCTACCTCGCCGCGTGCCGCCTCGCCTCGCTGCCGCCTCTGCTGCCTCGCCGCACGCCGCCGCCGCCGCTGCCGCATCACTTCGCCGGAGCCGCCGCGACACTCGCCGGAGGTAACCGCCGCCGCCTCCGATTTATTTTCCTCGAACCGGTATAACCAAAAAAACCCGATCCGGTTTTCTTCGGTTTTTTTCTTTTAGATCGTTTTTTTATATGTGAGGAGTTTTCTTTACAATTTAGTCCCTGAACTTCAATCTATCACTACTTTTTACTCGTTAGTCCAAATCCAACGAAACCAACGCCCACGTCTTCGTTATGATCTCCTCTATCCAGTAATCCAACTCAAATATGTTTTTGAAAAGTTTAAAATTTGAATTAGATCAGATTTGAATTCAAACTTCGTTTGTTCATAACTTGAGTTTCGTAGCTCTGTTTGAGTTGATTCTTTTTGCAAATCGAAGCTCTTGACCTAAACATTCTAATAAGGCCAAATTCACATAATTTTGGTACTGTTAGAAATTGTTTTATGTTGCAAGAGTCATTTCCTTGGTTTTGATGTTTCTGAATCGTCTTCTTCGTTCTTTCTGATCTCTTGAGTGATTGCTTATGTGTGGTTACTATTGCTTGCTTTCGATAGATTGACCAGAGTGTGACGAGTAGATCTATCAAGATTTTGAGTGCGAATCATCTTCATCAACATTGCAGGCAAGTTCACACTTTGATCATACCTTTTCTACAACCCAGTTTTATTGCATTAGATCAATCCTCACACATTGCATGATTAGGATCTAATTAAATTGTGGGATGGGAAGTAGATGAGGTAGTACCTATTACCTGTTTATTATGAAACCTTTGGGAGTTACTTCTACGTTTGCTTATTATGCCATGCTATGCTAGTAGACGTGGATTGGGTGAGTGATATCCATGACAGATGTGAGATTGATAATTAAGGGTTTATCTAAGGTGACAACTTAAACACACATCTGGGTGGATTGAGGCACCTGATGTCTATCAGGACTTGCCTGTTTTTATTTCGGACCGGCACCCAGGCTCAAAGGGATCATAAGATCATTCATGCTAGTAACTTCCGTGTGCAGCCACAAGCCATTATGGGCTCTGGCATAGTTGACTAAGTTGTGCGAACTCTTACAGTGGTAGACTAGCAGATGTAGGGGATGTAGGTGGTACGGTCTACCCAATCGTAAGGTGCTAGCACTTCTGAAAGACTATGTCTCGGTCATCCGTTTCTCAAACACCCTGTAGTGACAGAAACCTAATGGAGGCGATCGAGTCTTGTGGGGAAAAGTGCGCAAACCTCTGCGGAGTGTATAAACTAATCATGATTAGCCGTGTCCCCGGTTATGGACATCTTGAGTATCTAGTTCTTGGATTATCCTGTTGATCTCATCATGTTACTTTAAATGAATATTGTTGGGTTTAATGATGTTACTTAATTCGGATTGAGAATGCTGTCAACCATTCTCAATGTTCAACAACCACCATGATAGTTAAATAAATTTATTCCTTTGCAGTAGGGAAAAAATGGCTTTTCGCAAAAACTATAACCATAGAGCTTTTCCACCAGCCGAATATGCATGTAGTGATAGCCATTGTTCATCATTCTCTATGGTGTGAATTTGCCAGTACATTCAATGTACTGACCCGTTTCAGGCTGCAACGTCTCATGTTGCAGGTTTCTTACGACGAGTAAGTGATACGTTAGGGTTACGATTTCTACACTCAACTTTGCCGTTGGTGTTGATGGGAATCCACAACCTTGTTGCTTCCGCTATATGGATTGAGGTAATAGTATTTACGTTACTTTATACATGTGATTTACCTCTGTTATAAATCCTTCGAGTACTGTGTGTGTCAGCATACCGATCCAGGGATGACACTTAAGCACAGAGACTTGATCCATTCGGGTCAGGTCGCTACATAAATTTGACATGCAAGCTTAAAAACAGGGTCACCTAAGTAGCAAAAATTTGCAATGAATAAAGCACTAGAACAAAAACTAATTGGACCAATGGAGGAGTCACATACCAAGGAATAATCTCCCCAAGCAGTTTTGTGAGAGGTGCTTTGAGCAAGGAGATCGAAAATGGCAGCAAAACGAGCTTGGACTCGCGTTTGAGTTGGTTGTTCATGTTTGGGGGAGGAAGGTGAAGTGTGTGGGTGTAGGAATAAGTGGAGGAGGGCCACCATGGGCCCATGAGGTAGGGGGCATGCCCTCCACCCTTGTGGGCAGGTGGTTGACCCCCCTGGTGTGTTCTCAGTTCCATAAATCCTCAAATATTCTAGAAAAAATCTTATTTAATTTTCAGGGCATTTGGCGAACTTTTATTTTTGAGGTATTTTTATATTGCACAGATAATCAGATAATAGACAGAAAAATATTTATTTTATTTTATTTAATATAAATAACAGAAAGTAAAAGTGGGGTACAGAAGGTTGTGCCTTCTAGTTTCATCCATCTCATGATCATCAAAAGGAATCCTCTAACTAGGTTGATCAAGTCTTGTTAACGAACTCATTCCGAATAACATGGAACCGAAGAAATTTCAAATAACACTATGTTACATCAATGGGGATATGAACATCCCCAATAATAAGAATGTCATATTTGTTCTGGACAGTAGGAAGAGGAAATTCAAAACCTCCAAATATAATCGATGGAATTTGTCCAATAGAGTTGATACTATGAACTTGTGGGTGTTTCCTCGGAAAGTGTACCGTATGCTCATTACCATTAACATGAAAAGTGACATTGCCTTTAGTGCAATCAATAACAGCCCCTGTAGTATTCAAAAAGGGTCTTCCAAGAATAATAGACATACTATCGTCCTCGGGAATATCAAGAATAACAAAGTCCATTAAAATATTAACGTTTGCAACTACAATAGGCACATCCTCACAAATACCGACAGGTATAGTAGTTGTTTTATCAGCCATTTGCAAAGATATTTCAGTAGGTGTCAACTTATTCAAATCAATTCTACGATATAAAGAGAGAGGCATAACACTAACACGGGCTCCAAGATCACATAAAGCAGATTTAACATAGTTTCTTTTAATGGAGCATGGTGTAGTTGGTACACCGGGATCTCCAAGTTTCTTTGGTATTCCACCTTTAAAAGTATAATTAGCAATCATGGTTGAAATTTCAGCTTCCGGTATCTTTCTTTTATTTGTAATAATATCTTTCATATACTTAGCACAAGGATTGGTTTTGAGCATATCAGTTAATCGCATACGTAAAAAGATAGGTCTAATCATTTCAGCAAAGCGCTCAAAATCCTCATCATCTTTTTTCTTGGATGGTTTAGGAGGAAAGGGCATGGGTTTCTGAACCCATGGCTCTCTTTCTTTACCGTGTTTCCTAGCAACAAAATCTTTCTTATCATAACGTTGATTCTTTGATTGTGGGTTATCAAGATCAACAGCAGGTTCAATTTCTATATCATTATCATTACAAGGTTGAGCATCATTATGAACATTATTATTAGTATTATCATTAGTTTCAGGTTCATTACCAGATTGAGTTTCAGCATCAGAAATAGAAATATCATTTGGATTCTCAGGTGTTTCAACAATAGGATCACTAGAAGGATGCAAAGTCCTATCATTAATCTTTTTATTCTTTTTAGAAGAGCTAGGTGCATCTATATTATTTCTCTGAGAATCTTGCTCAATTCTCTTAGGATGGCCTTCAGGATACAAAGGTTCCTGAGTCATTTTACCACCTCTAGTCATAACTCTAACAACATTATCATTATTCTTATTATTCAATTCATTGAGAAAATCCTTTTGAGCTTTAAGTACTTGTTCTACTTGAGTGGTAACCATAGAAGCATGTTTACTAATAAGTTTAAGTTCACCTTTAACATTAGCCATATAATCACCCAAGTGTCCAAGCATATTTGAATTGTATTTCAATTGTCTACCAAAATAAGCATTAAAATCTTCTTGCTTAGCCATAAATTTATCAAACTCATCTAAGCATGCGCTAGCAATTTTAGTAAATGGGATTACAGCTTTATCATATCTATAGAGAGAATTTACCTTTACTACCTGTGTCGGGTTATCAAGACCATGAGTTTCTTCAATAGGTAAAGGATTAAGATTATATGTTTCTTCAACAGCCGGTAAATTAAGACCATGTATTTCTTCAGTAGGAGGTAAATTCTTAACATCTTCAGCTTTAATACCCTTTTCTTACATAGATTTCTTTGCGTCTTGCATATCTTTGGGACTGAGAAATAGAATACCCCTCTTCTTCATAGTTGGTTTAGGAATAGGCTCAGGAATTGGCTCCGGAGGTGTCCAATTATTTTCATTTGTAAACATATTATTCAATAGAATTTCAGCTTTATCCGGTGTTCTTTCCCTGAAAACAGAACCAGCACAACTATACAGGTAATCTCTGGAGGCATCGGTTAGTCCATTATAAAAGATATCAAGTATTTCATTTTTCTTAAGAGGATGATCTGGCAACGCATTAAGTAATTGGAGAAGCCTCCCCCAAGCTTGTGGGAGACTATCTTCTTCAATTTGCACAAAATTATATATCCCTTAAAGCAACTTGTTTCTTATGAGCAGGGAAATATGTAGCAGAGAAGTAATAAATCATATCCTGGGGACTACGCACACAACCAGGATCAAGAGAATTAAACCATATCTTAGCATCACCCTTTAACGAGAAAGGAAATTTTTTAAGGATGTAAAAGTAGCGACTTTTCTCATCTTTAGTGAACAGGGTAGCTATATCATTCAGTTTAGTAAGATGTGCCACAATAGTTTCAGATTCATAACCATGAAAAAGATTAGATTCAACCATAGTAATTATATCAGGATCAACATAGAATTCATAATCCTTATCAGTAACAAAGATAGGTGAAGTAGCAAAAGCAGGGTCAGGTTTCATTCTAGCATTTAGAGATTGCTTACTCCATTTAGCTAATAATTTTTTAAGTTCAGTTCTATTTCTGCAAGCTAAAATGGCTAAAGAAGCATCTTGATCTAATACATAACCCTTAGGAATAGCAAGTGGTTCTTCATCATCACTTTCATCAATATCATCAGATTCAATATTTTCAATTTATCTAGCCCTAGCAAGTTGTTCATCAAGAAAATCACTAAGTGGCATAGTAGTATCAGGCATAGAGGTAGTTTCACCATAAGTATCAGGCATAGCAGAAGTGGCATCATCAATAACATGTGACATATCAGAATGAATAGCAGAAGCAGGTGTAGGTGTCGCAAACTTACTCATAACAAAAGGTGAATCAAGTGCAGAGCTAGATGGTAGTTCCTTACCTCCCCTCGTAGTTGAGGGATAGATCTTGGTTTTTGGATCTCTCAAGTTCTTCATAATGATAAGCAGATATATATCCCAAGTGACTCAAAGAATAGAGCTATGCTCCCTGACAACGGCGCCAGAAAATGGTCTAGATAACCCACAAGTATAGGGGATCGCAACAGTTTTCCAGGGTAGAGTATTCAACCCAAATTTATTGATTCGACACAAGGGGAGCCAAAGAATACTCTCAAGTATTAGCAGCTGAGTTGTCAATTCAACCACACCTGGAAACTTAATATCTGCAGCAAAGTGTTTAGTAGCAAAGTAATATGATAGTAGTGATAACGGTAGAAAAAGGTAACAGTAGTAAAAGCAATGTTTTTGGTATTTTGTTGTGATGATAGCAATAGCAACAGAAAAGTAAATAAGCGAAGAACAATATATGGAAAGCTCGTAGGCAATGGATCGGTGATGGAGAATTATGCCGGATGAGGTTCATCGTATAACAGTCATAACCTAGGGTGACACAGAACTAGCTCCAGTTCATTGATATAATGTAGGCATGTATTCCGAATATAGTCATTTGTGCTTATGGAAAAGAACTTGCATGACATATTTTGTCCTACCCTCCCGTGGCAGCGGGGTCCTTACGGAAACTAAGGGATATTAAGGCCTCCTTTTAATAGAGAACCGGAACAAAGCATTAACACATGGTGAATACATGAACTCCTCGAACTACGGTCATCACCGGTAAGTATCCCGATTATTGTCACTTCGGGTTAACGGATAATAACACATAATAGGTGACTATAGACTTACAAGATAGGATCAAGAACACTCATATATTGATGAAAACATATTAGGTTCAGATCTGAAATCATGGCACTTGGGCCCTAGTGACAAGCATTAAGCATATCAAAGTCATAGCAACATCAATCTCAGAACATAGTGGACACTAGGGATCAAACCCTAACAAAACTAACTCGATTACATGATAGAACCCATCCAACCCATCACCGTCCAGCAAACCTACGATGGAATTACTCACGTACGGCGGTGAGCATCATGAAATTGGTGATGGAGGATGGTTGATGATGACGATGGCGATGGATTCCCCTCTTCGGAGCCCCGAACGGACTCCAGATCAGCCCTCCCGAGAGGTTTTATGGCTTGGTGGCGGCTCCGTATCGTAAAATGCGATGATTTCTTCTCTCTGGTTTTTTTCTCATCGAAACTCAATATATGGAGGTGGAGTTGGAGTCGGAGACGCAACAGGGGGCCCACGAGGTAGGGGGCGCGCCCTAGGGGGGCTAGCGCGCCCCCACCCTCGTGGCAAGGTGGTGGGCCCCCTGGCCTCCATCTTTTGCAGGTATTTTTCTTATTTTTTGAAAAGTCGCTCCGTGATGTTTCATGTCCTTCTGAGAATGTTTGCTCCTGCACATAAATAACACCATGGTAGTTCTGCTAAAAACAGCGTCAGTCTGGGTTAGTTCCATTCAAATCATGCAAGTTAGAGTCCAAAACAAGGGTAAAAGTGTTTGGAAAAGCTCGAACGTATCACGAGCCCCCTTGATCCCCTCTCCCACTCTCCCACTCACCTGCCCTCCTTGTTCTCTCTCTCTCCCTCTCTCCCTCTCTCTCTCTCTCTCTCTCTCTCTCTCTCTCTCGCCTGTACTCTCTCCCCTCCAGATCTGCCTCGGCCGCGCCTCTCCGTCTCCGCTCACCGCACTCCGCCGCGGCCACCGGCCGGCCTTCGCCTCGCCGATGTGCCCCCAGGCTCTGCCTCGACCTCCTCATCCTCCCCGCCGAGCCACGTGGACCGGGACGGCCCTACAGCACTGCCGCGACCTCTTCTTCCTCCTCTGCTCCAATGAATGCCAGCGTCGAATTCGGCCACCTCGCGCCTCCCCGAGCACACTGCCACCTCCCTACGGCTCCCGGTGAGCCACCGCGTCTCTCCCCTCGCTCCCCCAGACGGTTCCATCACCGTAGCCGCCGCTGCCATCACCACCGGAACTTAGCTCCACCGCATAGCTCGCCGCCATTGATGTGGGCATTATCATGCTCACCCGAGCACACGAGCGTGCACAGGACCGCTTGCTGAAGCCGCCCATGCCCTCCGCTTGTCCTCCCATGTCCCCTTGCACTAGATCCGTCTGTGCCTGACTCCAGCCGGCGCATCGCACCTCACCGCCATCCCCACGGGCCTCCCCGCAGCCTCCCGCTACCTACATCGGACGCCCGCGAGCGCCAGCTGCTCGTAGGCCCTCTTCGCACGCTGACCCGTGCCCTGTATCGTCGAATCCGCTATCGCCCGAGCACGTTGCCGCCGACGAGCTCCGTGCCATGGCCATGGTCGCCTTCACACGCAACCGAGCACCGCATCGTGCTGCTGGGGTTCCCAGGGGCCCCACGCGCACATCCGTTGCTCTCGCCGAGCCCCGTAGCCCGATCCCCACCAACACATGTTCCGGCCGTCCGCCTTGATCGACGCCGTCGTCGTTGCAGCCTGCCCCCGCCCGAGCTAAGGTCGCAGTTGGATCCACCGCTTCTCCTGCGCCCGAACGAGCCCGGCCGCGCTCGAAAAGGCCCCCTGTGGCGCTTTTCCGGCAAAGTCCGGCGAGCCCCGCCGCTGTTTTGGTCACCGGCGACGTAACCCCGACGTCGCCGACGTGGCACACCTGGGGCCCGCCTCTGGGCACTGCTAGTGGGCCCCCTGGCCCCAGTTTACCATGTTGATCATGGTCAACTGTGCTGACTTGGCACATGGTCTCACTGATGCGGGCCCCACTAGCTTAAATGTTTTTTAAATACATAAAAATGCTAGTTAAAATCTGTTAATTAATTAGTAGTTAGTTAGTCACTGACATTTGGGACCCACCCCTCTAATTAGTCTGTTAGATTAGTTTAACCCACTGTTTAACCCAGAGAGGCTGACAAGTGGGCCTCACCTATCACTTTGACCAGTCAGCAGGTCTGTTGACTGCTGACGTCACAATGATGTAATGCTGACATCATATTTCCATTACTGTTAATTTAGATAATTCCAGAAAATACTTTAATCTTTAAAAATTCATAGAAATTAAATCGTAGCTCGGATGAAAATGTTTTCTACAAGAAAGTTGCTCAGAAAAATGAAACGAATTTGAACACGCCATCCGTTTTCCTGTGAGATGCCTCTAACTATCTGAACATGGAACTTTGCCCCTCCGGTCATCTATCTGACACAGGTCTGGAACTGGGAATACCTTCCCGGTTGAACTCCCCCTTCACCTATATCGTGCAACACTACGTTACAACACTCCTAGCGATGTGTGTTGCCATGTTATGCCTTGTGATGCATTGTTTGCTCTGTATTTACTGTTTCTTCCCCCTCTTCCCTCCGGTAGACCCCGAGACCGATGCTGCCCCTGTGATCGACTACGTCGACGACGACACTTCTTTTTTTCAGCAGAGCTTCCAGGCAAGCCCCGCCTTTGATCATCTCGATATCGCCCATTAATTCTCTCATGCTTGCATTAGATTTTGTTACTGTAATTGATTGCTCCTATTCTGATGCATAGCCTGCTTTTGTAACCTGCTTATTGTTACCTACATGCTTGTCCTAAACTGCTTAGTATAGGTTGGTTACTGATCCATCAGTGACCCCCACCTTGTCCCTGTTGCCCCTACTTCATCATCGAAGACCCGTTCAACGGGATCGAAGACCAGGCCCCGGCACCGCACATCACTTCCCCGTTTTTTGCTCGACTCTGCAGAGTTATCATCGAGTGCCCAGGGTGGAACCTCATACAACACTCCTGATGAGATCTCTATAGTGTAGCTATCCGGTCATCGTCATCGAGGGTGATTTCCTCCTTAACCACTTTCGATACGGCTCTGTCATGCAACCCCTCAAGTGTGAACCTCGAGGGTGGATCCTCTTATGTTCACCTTGATGATTACATCGAGTGGAATTCACCGGGGGTGATTCCTCGGGTTTCCCCCTTGGTGTTAGACACACGGTTACTATAGTTACTATGACTTTACACTGAACCAAGTTACTAAAGACGGGTCGACCCTGAGAGGTACCCTCGCGAGCATGTTTGCGAGTGATGTGGAGACGGGTTGACCTGGAGTGTACCTGCGAGATAATTACGAGGCATGGCCAGGCATTCCTAGCCCTTGCCGCAAGTCCTCGAGACGGGGCGATGGGGTCACATCTTTCGTGAGTCTCTTCTTATTACCGCGCGTTCTTAATCGACTATGATTTGGATATTTGATCTGAGAGGCCTCTGGCCTGATAGCACTAACCATCACGTGGGCATTGTATGGGCGTTCTACATCGTATGCATCAGCCGAAGCTTATTAGACGTAAGCAACTAAGCAGTGCATGCTGGGTTGGACTGGTAAGCTCTTGCCTTTTTAAGGAGGTAGCTAGGTCTGCTCGCCACCCACCCACGCAACGTGCAAGAGTTCCAGGGGCGATGGCCCATGACCCCTGGAGGCATAGGTTTAGTCCGGCGTGCTGCCCTCTCTATTAAGCCTAGGTCGGGTTGCGGCGTATTGTTTAGCCGAGGCCAGGCATGACCCTGGAAAGTGTGTCCGGCCGGAGTTAATCGAGTGTGGTGGGTAAGTTGGTGTACCCCTGCAGGGAAGAAAACATCTATCAATAGCATGTCCTACGGTAACGGACACTTGGAGTTGTATCCCGATCGATACAACTAGAACTCGATACTTGAGATGAGAAATGGATAGTATGGCTCTGGGATTGCTTTCTCGCAGGGAGTCGAGAAAAAGGATTTCTGGCCGAGGTTGTTAACACTTCTACTACTACTACTACTACTACTACTACTACTACTACTACTACTACTACTACTACTACTACTACTACTACTACTACTACTACTACTTTACTTTATGCTACTCTACTTCCTCCTGTTGCTGCAAGATGGTGGTTTCCAGAAGATGCTAGTCTTCGATAGGACTAGGCCTTTTCTCTAGTCTGGCATTTCCGCAGCCAGCCCACATATACAACCCTTCCTTTGATACTGTTGCATGATTAGTGTAGATCCTTGCTTGCGAGTACTTTGGATGAGTACTCGCGGTTGCTCTGCTGGCTCTTTTCCCCCTTTTCTGTTCTTCTCAGATATCGCAACCAGATGGTGGAGCCCAGGATCCATAGGCCACCTTCGACGACGACTGCTACTACACTGAGGGTGCCTACTACTACGTGGAGGCCACCGACGGCCAGGAGTAGTTAGGTGGCTCCCAGCCAGGAGGCCTTGCCTTTTCGATCGATGTTGCTTTTGTGCTAGCCTTCTTAAGGAAAAATTGTCTAACTTATGTCTATACTCAGATATTTTTGCTTCCGCTGACTCTTATGTTTTCGAGCTTATGTATTCCGAGCCTTCGAGGCCCCTGGCTTGTAATATAAAGCTTGTATTATTTTGATTTGTGTCTAGAGTTGTGTTGTGATATCTCCCCGTGAGTCCTTGATCTTGATCATACACATTTGCGTGTATGATTAGTGTACGACTGAATCAAGGGCGCACAAGTTGGTATCAGAGCCGACTGCCTGTAGGTAGCCCCCTTTCCAACTCCTTGGCCGAAGTCGAGTCTAGTCACTACAAAAAAACTTTTACTAACATGCACTAGTAGAAAAAGGGCCTATTGTCCCGGTTGGTAAGGGCCTTTAGTCCCGGTTGGTGAACCGGGACTAAAGGGTCAGTACTAATGCCTCCCCCCTTTAGTCCCGGTTCAATCCAGAACCGGGACAGAAGGGCCTCCACGTGGCCTGTCCCCTGAGCCCAGGCAGGAGGGCCTTTTGGTCCCGGTTGGTGGCACCAACCGGGACCAATAGGCATCCACGCGTTAGCGTTTATGTGGCTGTGG
>NC_041390.1:254329591-254330899 GCF_002162155.2 Triticum dicoccoides | reverse complement strand
TACGTACCATACATACATACGTATAGAGAGGACTAGCTAGACACGCTAGCTAGCTAGTAAGCAAACAGAAGATCGTCATGAACATATATGCATACAGAGAGAAGTGATATCGACCACCTCTCCTTCTCCGAGAGATTGGTCGAACAAACAAGTTCTCGTATATCTATCCGACACTACCGGCTACATATATACAATAATTATCTTTTACAAATATATAATCTCCTAAAATACGGACGCGTGGTCCACATAGTATTCTCCGTCTTCAGCGATCACGTGGTCAAGAAAGAATGCCGCCAATTCCTCTTGAATTGCTCGCATGCGATCTGGTGCTAGGAGTTCATCCCGCATTCGAAACATCTAATTTTAAGAAGGGGGTCAATACATATATATATATATATATATATATATATATATATATATGAATGAATGAAACTCAACACAAATGATGGTTATAAAATAAAATTGTGAATATTGTTATTTACGCACTTCATATTGTTTGTCGGAGTAGCCCCGCTCACAGGTCGTGTGGCGGATGGACTCGCACATGTAGTATCCATAGAAATCATTCCCTTGTTCCTGCCACAACCACTTTACAAGAAATAGAGGTCAATCAAACTGATAATTAGCAAGCATGCTAAATGGTATTGATGAAACTAGTGCTTGAATCACTAGGAGATGCCTGGAATATGCTACTATATAGTACTTACTTTCGGGTGCCTAAATTGCAGCTTCTTCGGTAGTCCCGGAGGTTTTTTGGTGAATTTTCGGGTGCCTAAATAATGTTATCGGGGAGGGGGTATCGGTACCCCCCCCCCTCGTGTCAAAGTTTCTTCTTTCTCCTCTATTCCTTTCTTTCTTCTTCTCCTCTTCTTTTCTTCTTATCCCTCGAGAAAGGAAAATAAGGAAAAGGAAGAAAAGAGGAAGAAGGAAGAAGGAAGAAGAAGAAGAAAAAAAAGAATAAAAAAAGAGGAGAAGAAGAAAAGAATAGAGGAGAAGAAGAAAAAATAGAAAAAAAATTCTATTTTTCTTCTTCTCCTCTATTCTTTTCTTCTTCTCCTCTTCTTTTTCTTCTTTTTTCTTCTTCTTATTTATTTCTCCTCTTCTTCCTATCCCCTCTTCTTCTCCTTTCTTCCTCTTCTTTTTTCCTTTTTCCTCTCATTCTTTTTCTTCTTCTTGTAGTGCTTGTTTTTTTTTGCATATGACCATTCATACATTTTCTTTGCATATGCTTTGCATATAAACATACATACATATGAACATACATACATACATATAAACATAACATACATACACAAAAAATTCTAAAAA
>NC_041390.1:254323429-254328559 GCF_002162155.2 Triticum dicoccoides | reverse complement strand
AAATACTTATTGTTGCTATTTTTATTTTTTTCAGTTTTTGTTCTGTTTTCTGCATTATTTAGTTTTTGTTGTTTTTTGCTTTATTTTTTAATTCTTTTTGCTTTTAGTTTTAGAAAAGTTATAAACTTTCTGTTAGTGCCATTAGTTTTCAAATCTGAAAACTCTTTTTTTGTTTCCTTTGTTGCTTTATTTATTTTATTTTGTTTCTACTTACAACAAAATACTTATTGTTGCTATTTTTATTTTTATTTTCAGTTTTTTGTTCTGTTTTCTGCATTATTTATTTTTTGTTGTTTTTTGCTTTATTTTTTAATTCCTTTTGCTTTTAGTTTTAGAAAAATTATAAACTTTCTGTTAGTGCCATTAGTTTTCAAATTTGGAAACTCTTTTTTTGTTTTCTTTGTTGCTTTATTTATAAACTGGTGTGAGCGCCCTTCGGTTGGCGAATTTTTAAAATTCATAGTTTTCAAATGAACTCTGAAAAAGTTGGCATAGCATGTGCATGTACAAAACGGACAATGGTATCATACTCGTCTGTTACAAAGTTGGCATGTTATCATCATAATAGTTGCGGGAGAAAGTCTTCACTTTTTCTTCGCTTGTGTCGTTTGCTTATTGCGCCGTAACCATGGATAATCTTCATCGTTTATCAGGATGCTTGGGTCAGCCTTGACTTTGAAGGGGGGAATTTCATGAAACTTTTCATACTCTTCAGACATGTCTGTCTTGCCCTCCACTCCCAGGATGTCCCTTTTTCCTGAAAGAACTATGTGGCGCTTTGGCTCATTGTATGATGTATTCGCTTCCTTATCTTTTCTTTTCCTCGGTCTGGTAGACATGTCCTTCACATAGATAACCTGTGCCACATCATTGGCTAGGACGAACGGTTCGTCAGTGTACCCAAGATTTTTCAGATCCACTGTGGTCATTCCGTATTGTGGGTCTACCTGTACCCCGCCTCCTGACAGATTGACCCACTTGCACTTAAACAAAGGGACCTTAAAATCTACTCTGTAGTCAAGTTCCCATATGTCTGCTATGTAACCATAATATGTGTCATTTCCATTGTCGATTGCTGCATCAAAGCGGACACCGCTGTTTTGGTTGGTGCTCTTTTCATCTTGGTCAATCGTGTAAAATGTATTCCCATTTATCTCGTATCCTTTCCAAATCATTACAGTCGAAGATGGTCCCTTGGACAACAAGTACAGCTCATCACAAACAGTGATGTCACCTCTGAGACGTGTTTCCAACCAATTGCTGAAAGTCCTGATGTGTTCACATGTAATCCAGTCGTCGCACTGCTCCGGGTGTTTGGAGCGCAGACTGTTCTTGTGTTCATCGACATACGGGGTCACCAAGGTAGAGTTCTGTAGAACTGTGTAGTGTGCTTGAGACCAAGAATATCCGTCCCTGCATATTATTGAGTCCCTTCCAAGCGTGCCTTTTCCAGTCAGTCTCCCCTCATACCACGATTTAGGGAGACCTATCTTCTTAAGGCCAGGACTGAAGTCAACACAAAACGTGATGACATCCTCTGTTTGATGGCCCATGGAGATGCTTCCTTCTGGCCTAGCGCGGTTACGAACATATTTCTTTAGGACTCCCATGAACCTCTCAAAGGGGTACATATTGTGTAGAAATACAGGCCCAGAATGACAATCTCGTCGACTAGATGAACTAGGACGTGCGTCATGATATTGAAGAAGGATGGTGGGAACACCAGCTCGAAACTGACAAGACATTGCGCCACATCACTCCTTAGCGTTGGTACGATTTCTGGATCGATCACCTTCTGAGATATTGCATTGAGGAATGCACATAGCTTCACAATGGCTAGTCGGACGTTTTCCGGTAGAAGCCCCCTCAATGCAACCGGAAGCAGTTGCGTCATAATCACGTGGCAGTCATGAGACTTTAGGTTCTGGAACTTTTTCTCTGGCATATTTATTATTCCCTTTATATTCGACGAGAAGCCAGTCGGGACCTTCATACTGAGCAGGCATTGAAAGAATATTTCTTTCTCTTCTTTCGTAAGAGCGTAGCTGGCAGGACCTTCATACTGCTTCGGAGGCATGCCCTCTTTTTCGTGCAAGCGTTGCAGGTCCTCTCGTGCCTCAGGTGTATCTTTTGTCTTCCCATACACGCCCAAGAAGCCTAGCAGGTTCACACAAAGGTTCTTCGTCACGTGCATCACGTCGATCGAAGAGGGGACCTCTAGGTATTTCCAGTAGGGTAGGTCCCAAAATATAGATTTCTTCTTCCACATGGGTGCGTGATTCTCAGCGTCATTCGGAACAGCTAGTCCGCCGGGACCCTTTCCAAAGATTACGTGTAAATCATTGACCATAGCAAGTACGTGATCACCGGTACGCATGGCGGGCTTCTTCCGATGATCTGCCTCGCCTTTGAAATGCTTGCCTTTCTTTCGACATTGATGGTTGGTCGGAAGAAATCGACGATGGCCCAGGTACACATTCTTCCTGCAGCTTGCCAGGTATATACTATCGGTGTCAAGCAAACAGTGCGTGCATGCGTGGTATCCCTTGTTTGTCTGTCCTGAAAGGTTACTGAGAGCGGGCCAATCATTGATGGTCACGAACAGCAACGCCTTTAGGTTAAATTCCTCCTGTTTGTGCTCATCCCACGTACGTACACCGTTTCCATTCCACAGCTGTAAAAGTTCTTCAACTAATGGCCTTAGGTACACATCAATGTCGTTGCCGGGTTGCTTAGGGCCTTGGATGAGAACTGGCATCATAATGAACTTCTGCTTCATGCACATCCAAGGAGGAAGGTTATACATACATAGAGTCACGGGCCAGGTGCTGTGATTGCTGCTCTGCTCCCCGAAAGGATTAATGCCATGCACGCTTAAAGCAAACCATACGTTCCTTGGGTCCTTTGCAAACTCATCCCAGTACTTTCTCTCAATTTTTCTCCACCGCGACCCGTCAGCGGGTGCTCTCAACTTCCCGTCTTTCTTACGGTCCTCACTGTGCCATCGCATCAACTTGGCATGCTCTCCGTTTCTGAACAGACGTTTCAACCGTGGTATTATAGGAGCATACCACATCACCTTCGCAGGAACCCTCTTCCTGGGAGGCTCGCCGTCAACATCACCAGGGTCATCTCGTCTGATCTTATACCGCAATGCACCGCATACCGGGCATGCGTTCAGATCCTTGTAGGCACCGCGGTAGAGGATGCAGTCATTAGGGCATGCATGTATCTTCTCAACCTCCAATCCTAGAGGGCATACGACCTTCTTTGCTGCGTATGTACTGTCGGGCAATTCGTTATCCTTTGGAAGCTTCTTCTTCACTATTTTTAGTAGCTTCTCAAATCCTTTATCAGGCACAGCATTCTCTGCCTTCCACTGCAGCAATTCGAGTACGGTACCGAGCTTTGTGTTGCCATCTTCGCAATTGGGGTACAACCCCTTTTTGTAATCCTCTAACATGCGATCGAACTTCAGCTTCTCCTTTTGACTTTCGCATTGTGTCCTTGCATCGACAATGACCCGGCGGAGATCATCATCATCGGGCACATCGTCTGGTTCCTCTTGATCTTCAGCAGCTTCGCCCGTTGCAGCACCATCGTGCACATCGTCTGGTGCATCTTGATGTTCAGTAGCATCACCGTATTCAGGGGGCACATAGTTGTCATCGTACTCTTCTTCCTCGCCGTCTTCCATCATAACCCCTATTTCTCTGTGCCTCGTCCAAACATTATAGTGTGGCATGAAACCCTTGTAAAGCAGGTGGGTGTGAAGGATTTTCCTGTCAGAGTAAGACTTCGTATTCCCACATATAGGGCATGGACAACACATAAAACCATTCTGCTTGTTTGCCTCAGCCACTTCGAGAAAATCATGCACACCCTTAATGTACTCGGAGGTGTGTCTGTCACCGTACATCCATTGCCGGTTCATCTGCGTGCATTATATATAATTAAGTGTGTCAAAAATCATTACAGAACATCATGAATAGATAATTAAGTGACCAAATTAATAGAAGTTCATCATCACATAAAAACCAAAGTAGATACATAGTTCTCATCTAACAACATAAAGCTCTGCAGAGCATCTAAATTAATTAAACCATACATTGAAACTATGTAAAACATTTCAATGCGAAAACAAATGCGATCATAATCGCAACCAAGGTAACAACTGATCCAACGGCATAATGATACCAAGCCTCGGTATGAATGGCATATTTTTTAATCTTTCTCATCTTCAAGCACATTGCATCCATCTTGATCTTGTGATCATCGACGACATCCGCAACATGCAACTCCAATATCATCTTCTCCTCCTTAAGTTTTTTTATTCTTTCCTTCAAGAAATTGTTTTCTTCTTCAACTAAATTTAACCTCTCGACAATAGGGTCGGTTGGAATTTCCGGTTCAACAACCTCCTAGATAAATAAAATCTATGTCACGTTGGTCGGCATAATTTTCATAAACAATAAATGAACCAATAGTTATGAAAAGATAAGATATACCACATCCGAATCATAGACAGGACGAGGGCCGACGGGGGCAGATACCAAAACCATCGGCGCACTATATAAGATGCAATAATACAAGTAAGAAAATAATACAAGTATCTATCTAAACAAACAAGTAATAATATTTTTCCTTTCAGAAAGAAGATAAGAACAAGAGGCTCACCACGGTGGTGCCGGCGATGAGATCGGCGCGGGTGATCGACGGCGGTGAAGACGGGGACGGGGCGTGACGGACCGCTAAACCTAGATAAATATTAAGGAAAATGGAGCTTGGCGGTCGAGCTTGGAGAGGAGAAACCTTAAGTAGTGTGGCTCGGGCATTCCATCGAACACCTTGTGTGCATAGGAGGTGAGCTAGAGCACCACCAAGCCCTCTCCCCCTCGGCCAGAAAAAATAGAGCAGTGTGCTCTGCTCTTGCGCGAGGGGCTATATATAGGCACCACTATTGGTCCCGGTTGGTGGCATGAACCGGGACTAAAGGTAACCCTTTTGGTCCCGGTTCATGCCACCAACCGGGACCAATAGTGGTGGGCCAGGAGCCAGGACCATTGGTCCCGGTTCGTCCCACCAACCGGGACCAAAAGGTCCGGACGAACCGGGACCAATGGCCCACGT
>NC_041390.1:254308730-254323419 GCF_002162155.2 Triticum dicoccoides | reverse complement strand
CCACTATTGGTCCCGGTTGGTGGCATGAACCGGGACTAAAGGTAACCCTTTTGGTCCCGGTTCATGCCACCAACCGGGACCAATAGTGGTAGGCCAGGAGCCAGGACCATTGGTCCCGGTTCATCCCACCAACCGGGACCAAAAGGTCCGGACGAACCGGGACCAATGGCCCACGTGGCCCGGCCGGCCCCCTGGGCTCACGAACCGGGGCAAATAGCTCCATTGGTCCCGGTTCTGGATTGAACCGGGACTAATGGGCTAAACTGGCCTGGACGAAACCCCTGTTTTCTACTAGTGATGGTTGTGTGGCCTACATGCCCACGTCGCACCATTGGGTTGTATTAGGACCTTTTACTCCTCATCTATAATCTGGGACTCTTATCTCTCTTCTATTCTGGTTAAATGGTTTTACTAACTCGAACATTAGGATCTCGTGATCACATTCGCCCAGAGAGCCCCTTATTTTAGATAATCGCCTGCTACATTAGAAGACTTCGAAGATACTCTATGATATTCTCTCGAGACTTTGTGCCTGTTGCCTTTGCAACTCCCTACCACCGAAATATCCTTATGGATAACTACACACACTTGCCAATCTTACATTCTATCCCATTGAACTTGTTATTACAAGATGCCTTGAACTGCTCTCCTTTTTGGAGAATCCTTTGAGCTTACTGCCTAGCAGTTCCTTGTCAGCCGAATACCCCTACGGATAACTTTGTGCACCTATCAAGTAGCCGCTCATCCTCAGTTGATTCATGTTCTTCACAAAAGTCTGCGTAATACAATTCGTTCTTGTGAAAATCCTCAACAACCTATTGTTCTTGAATTTCTTGCTTGCGTGCTTGCATTATGCTTAATACCATAAGTCAAGTAATCTTATTTTCAGCCTTTGTCATTATCATTTTGAGTCCGTTGATACAATATGTTGCGAATGCTCGCAATCATCAATCAGATCCTAGAATTCTTCCTTCCGGCTCAGACGTATTTTAACATGTGCTGAATCTCAACCAATCAATCGCCATCGATTGTACCCCTAAGGCTATTCTACCTATACATCCCTAATGAGAGCATTGCTTCTGATCCCTTTTGTTGGAATTCATAATTGCTTTGCAGTTGATGCTTTGAGTTAGTCAGCTGTTTCTATAATTTGATCTCCTTGCATTCTTTCTTCCTCTTGTTGAATACTGAGGCTCACATCAGATCCCTTGTGGACCACCAGACCACTTTTTCATATTTTATCCGACAACATCCTTCATATTCAATAAGCTTGTGAGCCTTTCCTCGGATATATATATTGCTTTTGGTAAATTGTATCCTCTGCTTTCTCAAGCATGCTCTACTACTGAGTTTGTGTTATTTATTCTTGAAATTTATGACATATGCTCCTAAGATGCCCCGATGGGTTGAAACTATGCCTTCCCTAATCTGTGTGAACTCGAAAGTTATGCGGGTTATACTCTACTGGCTTTTCGTCAGATAGAATTTCAATACTACAGCTTCATCAAGGGTGATAAGTAAAATTGAAGGTTATACATTGTAGAAGTGGGAGTCGACCCTGAACCTTTGTGTTCGTGCCCACGGACACGGTGTGGAACTTATCATGAAAGCTTCTTGCAAGGATATTTAATCATTTGAATAATTCTTCCGGTATCGTGAATTGGAACCCTTGTAGTTATGGTCCCGACCATATTTCCTCCTTGATCCCATTTACTGGGTAAGTTAAACTTACTTATCCTCTTATAACCCACAAGTATAGGGGATCGCAATAGTTTTTAATAAGTAAGAGTGTCGAACCCAACGAGGAGCTAAAGGAAGAACAAATATTCCCTCATGTTCTATCGACCACCGATACAACTCTACGCACGCTTGATGTTCGCTTTACCTAGAACAAGTATGAAACTAGAAGTACTTTGTAGATGTTGTTGGATAGGTTTGCAAGATAATAAAGAGTACGTAAATAAAAAGTGGGGGCTGTTTAGATAAAGAAACAATAAAGTAAATATAGCGAGTGTGGAAAAGTGGTGGTAGGAGTTGCGAAATTGCCCCTTAAGCAATTGACTACTTTACTACACTGAACCAAGTTACTAAAGACGGGTCGACCCTGAGAGGTACCCTCACGAGCATGTTTGCGAGTGATGTGGAGACGGGTTGACCTAGAGTGTACCTGCGAGATAATTACGAGGCATGGCCGGGCATTCCTAGCCCTTGCCGCAAGTCCTCGAGACGGGGCGATGGGGTCACATCTTTCATGAGTCTCTTCTTATTACTGCACGTTCTTAATCAACTACGATTTGGATATTTGATCTGAGAGGCCTCTGGCCTGATAGCACTAACCATCACGTGGGCATTGTATGGGCGTTCTGCATCGTATGCATCAGCCGAAGCTTATTAGACGTAAGCAACTGAGCAGTGCACGCTGGGTTGGACTGGTAAGCTCTTGCCTTTTTAAGGAGGTAGCTAGGTCTGCTCGCCAGCCACCCACGCAACGTGCAAGAGTTCCCGGGGCGATGGCCCATGACCCCTGGGGGCATAGGTTTAGTCCGGCGTGCTGCCCTCTCTATTAAGCCTAGGTCGGGTTGCGGCGTATTGTTTAGCCGAGGCCAGGCATGACCCTGGAAAGTGTGTCCAGCCGGAGTTAATCGAGTGTGGTGGGTAAGTTGGTGTACCCCTGCAGGGAAGAAAACATCTATCAATAGCATGTCCTACGGTAACGGACACTTGGAGTTGTATCCCGATCGATACAACTAGAACTCGATACTTGAGATGAGAAATGGATATGAGAAATGGATAGTATGGCTCTGGGATTGCTTTCTCGCAGGGAGTCGAGAAAGGATTTCTGGCCGAGGTTGTTAACACTACTACTACTACTACTACTACTACTACTACTACTACTACTACTACTACTACTACTACTTTACTTTACTTTATGCTACTCTACTTCCTCCTGTTGCTGCAAGATGGTGGTTTCCAGAAGATGCTAGTCGTCGATAGGAGTAGGCCTTTTCTCTAGTCTGGAATTTCCGCAGCCAGTCCACATATACAACCCTTCCTTTGATACTGTTGCATGATTAGTGTTGATTCTTGCTTGCGAGTACTTTGGATGAGTACTCGCGGTTGCTTTGCTGGCTCTTTTCCCCCTTTTTTGTTCTTCTCGGATATCGCAACCAGATGGTGGAGCCCAGGATCCAGACGCCACCTTCGACGATGACTGCTACTACACTAAGGGTGCCTACTACTATGTGGAGGCCACCGACGGCCAGGACTAGTTAGGTGGCTCCCAGGCAGGAGGCCTTGCCTTTTCGATCGATGTTGCTTTTGTGCTAGCCTTCTTAAGGAAAAATTGTCTAACTTATGTCTATACTCAAATATTTTTGCTTCCACTGACTCTTATGTTTTCGAGCTTATGTATTCCGAGCCCTCGAGGCCCCTGGCTTGTAATATAAAGCTTGTATTATATTGTTTTGTGTCTAGAGTTGTGTTGTGATATCTCCCCGTGAGTCCTTGATCTTGATCATACACATTTGCGTGTATGATTAGTGTATGATTGAATCGAGGGCGTCACAAGTTGGTATCAGAGCCGACTGCCTGTAGGTAGCCCCCTTTCCAACTCCTTGGCCGAAGTCGAGTCTAGTCACTACAAAAAAACTTTTACTAACATGGTTGTGTGGCCTACAGGCCCACGTCGCACCATTGGGTTGTATTAGGACCTTTTACTCCTCATCTATAACCTGGGACTCTTATCTCTCTTCTATTCTGGTTAAATGGATTTACTAACTCGAACATTAGGATCGCGTGATCACATTCTCCCAGAGAGCCCCTTATTTCAGATAATCGCCTGCTACATCAGAAGACTCCGAAGATACTCTACGTTATTCTCTCGAGACTTTGTGCCTATTGCCTTTGCAACTCCCTACCACCGAAATATCCTTATGGATAACTACACACACTTGCCAATCTTACATTCTATCCCATTGAACTTGTTATTACAAGATGCCTTGAACTGCTCTCCTTTTTCGGAGAATCCTTTGAGCTTACTGCCTAGCAGTTCCTTGTCACCCGAATACCCCTACGGATAACTTTGTGCACCTATCAAGTATCCGCTCATCCTCAGTTGATTCATGTTCTTCACAAAAGTCTGCGTAATACAATTCGTTCTTGTGAAAATCCTCAACAGCCTATTGTTCTTGAATTTCTTGCTTGCTTGCTTGCATTATGCTTAATACCATAAGTCTAGTAATCTTATTTTCAGCCTTTGTCATTATGATTTTGAGTCCGTTGATACAATATGTTGCGAATGCTCGCAATCATCAATCAGATCCTAGAATTCTTCCTTCCGTCTCAGACGTATTTTAACATGGGCTGAATCTCGACCAATCCAATCGCCATCGATTGTACCCCTAAGGCTATTCTACCTATACATCCCTAATGAGAGCATTGCTTCTAATCCCTTCTGTTGGAATTCATAATTGCTTTGCAGTTGATGCTTTGAGTTAGTCAGCTGTTTCTATAATCTGATCTCCTTGCATTCTTTCTTCCTCTTGTTGAATACTGAGGCTCACATCAGATCCCTTGTGGACCACCAGACCACTTTTTCATATTTTATCCGACAACGTCCTTCATATTCAATAAGCTTGTGAGCCTTTCCTCGGATATATATAATGCTTTTGGTAAATTGTATCCTCTGCTTTCTCAAGCATGCTCAACTACTGAGTTTGTGTTATTTATTCTTGAAATTTATGACATATGCTCCTAAGATGCCCCTATTGGTTGAAACTATGCCTTCCCTAATCTGTGTGAACTCGAAAGTTATGCGGGTTATACTCTACTGGCTTTTCGTCAGATAGAATTTCAATACTACAGCTTCATCAAGGGTGATAAGTAAAATGAAAGGTTATGCATTGTAGAAGTGGGAGTCGACCCTGAACCTTTGTGTTCGTGCCCACGAACACGGTGTGGAACTTATCATGAAAGCTTCTTGCAAGGATATTTAATCATTTGAATAATTCTTCCGGTATCGTGAATTGGAAACCTTGTAGTTATGGTGCCGACCATATTTCCTCCTTGATCCCATTTACTGGGTAAGTTAAAATTACTTATCCTCTGATAACTCACAAGTATAGGGGATCGCAATAGTTTTTGATAAGTAAGAGTGTCGAACCCAACGAGGAGCTAAAGGCAGAACAAATATTCCCTCAAGTTCTATCGACCACCGATACAACTCTATGCACGCTTGATGTTCACTTTACCTAGAACAAGTATGAAACTAGAAGTACTTTGTAGATGTTGTTGGATAGGTTTGCAAGATAATAAAGAGTACGTAAATAAAAAGTAGGGGCTGTTTAGATAAAGAAACAATAAAGTAAATATAGCGAGTGTGGAAAAGTGGTGGTAGGAGTTGCGAAATTGCCCCTTAAGCAATTGACTACTTTACTAGACCGATAGCAAGTATTATGTGGGAGAGGCCACTGCTAGCATGTCATCCCTGACTTGGAATTCTATGGACTTATGATTGGAACTATTAGCAAGCATCCGCAACTACTAATGTTCATTAAGGTAAAACCCAACCATAGCATTAAGATATATTGGTCCCCCTTCAATCCCGTATGCATCAATTTCTATGCTAGGTTGAAGCTTCTGTCACTCTTGCCCTCCAATACATAGTCCTATCAACATACAACTAACCCTAGGGTGTGATCCACGCGCGCAATCATATGATGGGCACCAAAGGATAACAACATAACCACAAGCAAATTAAATCAATCATAGCAATTCATGAACCACCGATAGGACAACGAAAATCTACTCAGACATCATAGGATGGCAACACATCATTGGATAATAATATGAAGCATAAAGCACCATGTTCAAGTAGAGGGTATGGCTGGTTGCGGGAGAGTGGACCGCTGTAGATAGAGGGGGAAGGTGATGGACATGTTGGTGAAGATGGCGGAGGTGTTGGTGTAGATCGCAGTGATGATGATGGCCCCCGGTGGCACTCCGGTGCCACCAGAAGCGAGGGGGAGAGAGCCCCCTCCTTCTTCTTCTTCCTTGACCTCCTCCCCAGATGGGAGAAGGGTTTCCCCTCTGGTCCATGGCCTCCATGGCAAGGGAGGGGAGAGAGCCCCTTCGAGATTGGATCTGTCTCTCTGTCTCTCTTTGTTTCTGCGTTCTTAGATTCTTCCCTTTCACCGTTTCTTATATTCCCGGAGATCCGTAACTCCGATTGGGATGAAATTTTAACAGGATCTCTATCCGGAAATTAGCTTTCTTGCGGCGAAAGAAGGGTACCAACCACCTTACGGGTGGCCAACGACGGTCAGGGGCGCGCCCCCCTGCCTCATGGCCACCTCGGGCACCGTCTCGCGTGGATTTTTCTTCCCAAAAATCATATATATTCGAAAAAAAATCTCTGTCAGTTTTTATCCTGTTTGGACTCTGTTGATATGGATATTCTGCGAAACAAAAAACATGCAACAAACAGGAACTGGCACTGGGCACTGGATCAATATGTTAGTCCCAAAAATAGTATAAATAGTTGCCAAAAGTATATGAAAGTTGTAGAATATTGTCATGGAACAATCAAAAATTATAGATACGATGGAGACGTATCAGCATCACCAAGCTTAATTCCTGCTCGTCCTCGAGTAGGTAAATGATAAAAAGATATTTTTTGATGTGGAATGCTACCTAGCATAATCTTGATCACATATCTAATCATGGCATGAATATTAAGATACGAGTGATTCAAAGCAATAGTCTATCATTTGACATAAAAACAATAATACTTCAAGCCCACTAATAAAATAAAAATGTCTTTTCAAAATAACAAGGCCAAAGAAAGTTATCCCTACAAAATCATAGAGTCTAGCTATGCTCCATCTTCACCACACAAAATACTCACATCATGCACAACCCCGATGACAAGCTGAGCAATTGTTTCATACTTTTGACATTCTCAAACCTTGTCAACTTTCATGCAATACATGAGCGTGAGCCATGGACATAGCACTATAGGTGGAATAGAATGTTGGTTGTGGAGAAGACAAAAAGGAGAAGACAGTTTCACATCAACTAGGCGTATCAACGGGCTATGGAGATGCCCATCAATAGATATCAATGTGAGTGAGTAGGGATTGCCATGCAACGGATGCACTAGAGCTATAAGTATATGAAAGATCAAACTGAAACTAAGTGGGTGTGCATCCAACCTGCTTGATCATGAAGACCTAGGGCATTTGAGGAAGCCCATCATTGGAATATACAAGCCAAGTTCTATAATGAAAATTCCCACTAGTATATGAAAGTGATAACTCAAGAGACTCTCTATATGAAGAACATGGTGCTACTTTGAAGCACAAGTGTGGTAAAAGGATAGTAACATTGCCCCTTCTCTCTTTTTCTCTCATTTTTTGTTTTTTTTTCTTTTTTTTCTTTTTTTGTAGGCTTCTTTGGCCTCTCTCTCTCTTTTTTGGGGGCTTCTTTGGCCACTTTTATTTTGATAACCTCACATGGGACAATGTTCTAATAACGATGATCATCACACTTTTATTTACTTACAACTCAATATTACAACTCGATATATAGAACAAGGATATGACTCTATATGAATGCCTCCGGCGGTGTACCAGGATGTGCAATGATCTAGCGTAGCAATGACATCAAAAAATAGACAAGCCATGAAAACATCATGCTAGCTATCTTACGATCATGCAAAGCAATATGACAATGAATGCTCAAGTCATGTATATGATGATGATGAAAGTTGCATGGCAATATATCTCGGAATGGCTATGGAAATGCCATGATAGGTAGGTATGGTGGCTGTTTTGAGGAAGGTATATGGTGGGTTTATGGTACCGGCAAAAGTTGCGCGGTACTAGAGAGGCTAGCAATGATGGAAGGGTGAGAGTGCATATAATCCATGGACTCAACATTAGTCATAAAGAACTCACATACTTATTGCAAAAATCTATTAGTCATTGAAACAAAGTACTATGCGCATGCTCCTAGGGGGATAGATTGGTAGGAAAAGACCATCGCTCGTCCCCGACCGCCACTCATAAGGAAGACAATCAATAAATACCTCATGCTCCAGCTTCGTTACATAACGGTTCACCATACGTGCATGCTACGGGAATCACAAACCTCAACACAAGTATTTCTACAATCCACAACTACCCACTAGCATGACTCTAATATCACCATCTTTATATCGCAAAACTATTGCAAGGAATCAAACACATCATATTCAGTGATCTACAAGTTTTATGTAGGATTTTATGACTAACCATGTGAATGACCAATTCTGTTATCTCTCTAAATAGATATAAGTGAAGCAAGAGAGTTTAACTCTTTCTACAAAAGATATGCCCATGCTCTAACAAATATAAGTGAAGCAAAAGAGCATTCTACAAATGACGGTTTTCTATGTAAAGAGAAACAGGCAATCCAAACTTCTAATGATATAAGTGAAGCACATGAAGCATTCTATAAAGCCATACTCAAAAGATATAAGTGAACTGCAAAGAGCATTCTATAAATCAACCAAGGACTATCTCATACCAGCATGGTGCATAAAAGAAAAATGAAAACTAAATGCAAAGGACGCTCCAAGGTTGCACATATCGCATGAACGAAACGAATCCGAAAATATACTGATACTTGTTGATGAAAGAGGGGATGCCTTCCGGGGCATCCCCAAGCTTAGACGCTTGAGTCTCCTTGAATATTTACTTGGGGTGCCTCGGGCATCCCCAAGCTTGAGCTCTTGCCTCTCTTCCTTCTTCTCACATCGAGACCTTCTCGATCATCGAACACTTCATCCACAGAAAACTTCAACAGAAAACTCGGTAAGATCCATTAGTATAATAAAGCAAATCACTACTCTAAGTAATGTTGCAAACCAATTCATATTTTATTTTTGCATTGTGTCTACTGTATTATAACTTTTTCATGGCTTAATCCATTAATATAAATTGATAGTTTCATCAAAACAAGCAAACTATGCATCAAAAACAGAATCTGTCTAAAACAGAACTGTCTGTAATAAGATGAACATTCACCATACTTCTGATACTTGAAAAATTCTACAAAAATTAGGAAAAATAAAAAATTTGTATATCAAGACAGTTCAAAAAGAATCAGAACCATTTGACATTCCAGCTAAAAATGTAAAATCGCGCACTAAGGCCAAAGTTTCTGTCCTGCACCATACAAACCATCAAGCGAATGTAAACATCCTAAAGGCAGACCTTGGCACATTATTTTTATTTCTAAACTTTATAAAAGCACACAACAGAAATAAATGACTCTCTAAAACTTCCGGGCTGTCTCCCTGGCAGCGCTTTCTTTAAAGCCATTAAGCTAGGCATATAGTGCTCAAATAATGGATCCACCTGGATCCCAAGGTATATCAAAGCCAATTTTAATTAACAATGATTTGTAATTTAGTGGTGAGCACAAGGTAACATATATCATGTAATGACGAAGTATAACTCACTTCCTATGCATCGGCATGTCATAAAAGAACAATTCTTGCACACATAGTAAAGGCCAATGCATAGTATAAACGGTTTCTTGCAATTCTATCATATTGGAAACATAGAGAGGTGGAGATATAGTTCCTCTCTCATAATAATTGCAAGTAGGAGCAGCAAGCACATGCATATTATATTGATCAAAATCATCATGTGTAGTAGTAAAATGCAACCCATCAATATAATCCTTAATAAGTTTAAACTTCTCCGATATAGTGTAGTTGGGAGAATTCAAAAAGATAATAGGACTATCATGCATGGGTGCAATAGCAACAATTTCATGTTTAACATAAGTAACTATAGCAAGTTCATCTCCATAAGCATAATTCATATTGGCATCTTGGCCACAAGCATAGCAAGCATCATCAAAAAGGGTTATTTCAAAAGAATCAACGGGATCATAGCAATCATCCTTTGGTAAGCACGAAGGGAAATTAAACAATGTATGAGTTGAAGAGTTACTCTCATTAGAAGTGGGAACGGGTAGCTAATCCGCTCTTCCTCCTTCTGTTCTTCGCTCTCCTCATCATCTTTTTCATCGAATGAGCTCACAGTTTCATCAATTTCTTCTTCCATAGACTTCTGCAAAATATTAGTCTTTTCTTGGACATCGGAGTAGTCCTCAATATATGGTTCAACATAGGCATTAGAAGCATAATTATCATAGCAATATTTAAGTATGTCAAAAATTTCAGATTTGTAAAGAGTAGCATCATACTTTTCAATCAAAGAAGCAATTTCGTAAGCACCCTTAAAAGCAACAAATTCTTCAATTTTTTGAACATCATAGTAACTATAAACACCCTTAGCATAAGAGGATACGATTCCATTATCACTAAACAGACATTGGTAGGGAAGGTGTTTCTTAGGGTCTTCAGAACAACAAGTATAATCATATATTTCACATAAATTCAAAGCATAGCATTGCGAACGATGAATTTGATCCAGTAAAGTTTTCCCTTTTTCAGATATTCGGTGTCACACAAAACAAGCATGCTCATCTAAAGATTTTCCCTCAACTAAGCTAGTTGGGGTTTCAGCACGAGCACATATGGATCGAAGATGATCCATGTAATAAGCTTCAGCAGTGTGATAGATTTTGAGTGGTTCTTCAACCATTGGTTTAGTAGGTACAACTAATTTTTTTGGTATTTTGCGTTTCCTACCCATAACTAAGGATACAAAACAACTAAGAACAACAAATAAAAATTACTTAGTGATAAAGCAAACAAGCACAAACGAGAATATTCACCCCACACTATTGCTCCCCGGCAACGGCGCCAGAAAAAGGTCTTGATAACCCACAAGTATAGGGGATCGCAACAGTTTTCGATAAGTAAGAGTGTCGAACCCAACGAGGAGCTAAAGGCAGAACAAATATTGCCTCAAGTTCTATCAACCACCGATACAACTCTACGCATGCTTGATGTTCACTTTACCTAGAACAAGTATGAAACTAGAAGTACTTTGTAGATGTTGTTGGATAGGTTTGCAAGATAATAAAGAGTACGTAAATAAAAAGTAGGGGCTGTTTAGATAAAGAAACAATAAAGTAAATATAGCGAGTGTGGAAAATTGGTGGTAGGAGTTGCGAAATTTCCCCTTAAGCAATTGACTACTTTACTAGACCGATAGCTAGTATTATGTGGGAGAGGCCACTGTTAGCATGTCATCCCTGACTTGGAATTCTATGCACTTATGATCGGAACTATTAGCAAGCATCTGCAACTACTAATGTTCATTAAGGTAAAACCCAACCATAGCATTAAGATATATTGGTCCCCATTCAATCCCGTATGCATCAATTTCTATGCTAGGTTGAAGCTTTTGTCACTCTTGCTCTCCAATACATAGTCCTATCAACATACAACTAACCCTAGGGTGTGATCCACACGTGCAATCATATGATGGGCACCAAAGGGCAGCAACATAACCACAAGAAAATTAAATCAATCATAGCAATTCATCAACCACCGATAGGACAACGAAAATCTACTCAAACATTATAGGATGGCAACACATCATTGGATAATAATATGAAGCATAAAGCACCATGTTCAAGTAGAGGGTACGTCGGGTTGCGGGAGAGTGGACCGCTGTAGATAGAGGGGGGAAGGTGATGGACATGTTGGTGCAGATGGCGGAGGTGTTGGTGTAGATCGCGGTGATGATGATGGCCCCCGGTGGCACTCCGATGCAACCGGAAGCGAGGGGGAGAGAGCCCCCCTTCTTCTTCTTCCTTGACCTCCTCCCTAGATGGGAGAAGGGTTTCCCCTCTGGTCCATGGCCTCCATGGCAAGGGAGGGGCGAGAGCCCCTCCGAGATTGGATCTGTCTCTCTGTCTCTCTCTGTTTCTGCATTCTCAGATTCTTCACTTTCACCGTTTCTTATATTCCCGGAGATCCGTAACTCCGATTGGGCTGAAATTTTAACACGATCTCTGTCCGGAAATTATCTTTCATGCAACGAAAGAAGGGCACCAACTGCCTTACGGGTGGCCCACGAGGGCCAGGGGCGCACCCAGGGGGGCAGGCGCCCCCCCCCCCCGCCTCATGGCCACCTAGGGCACCGTCTCGCGTGGATTTTTCTTCCCAAAAATCATATATATTCCAAAAAAATCTCCGTCAGATTTTATCCCGTTTGGACTCCATTTGATATGGATATTCTGCGAAACAAAAATCATGCAACAAACAGGAACTGGCACTGGGCACTGGATCAATATGTTAGTCCCAAAAATAGTATAAAAAGGTACGAAAAGTATATGAAAGTTGTAGAATATTGGCACGGAACAATCAAAAAATATAGATACGACGGAGACGTATCATCCTCTGCAAATCATTTTCCCCCGTCCAACCTCTACTCCGATTTACCTTCTGACATTACACCTAGTACTTGATACTGGGAAGCTTTATAACCCATCACATCATTCCTAGCCTGATCAGCTATATTTTTATTGTGTCAACTTTTAACTGGGCTACCTGGTCCTTATGCCCGGAGCAACTTCTGACAATGAGCTAATCTTACATCGATCCTCATCTTATCATTTCGCCTTGAACAACAAGCTTAATTTCGAGTTTGTGTTGTAGCCATGGTTCCAATAACCTTTTGCTTCATCATTCCTTTGACTGGATGTCATCGCTGATCGATTACATCTTCATGAAATATCTCGACAAATGTCGTGATCATCATCAACATTCTGAGCTTTTCCAGGATATCAATCGAATTCATGATGAGAAATACAATCCTTCCCCTCGATGATTTATGTTATCATCAATAACATTCTTGACTTCCCCAACACAAACTGGTTCATATAATTTTGGAAATACATCCTTTTTGGCATGTCGATGGATTGTGGCTAAGCCCGTCGGCCACACCCTCATCTTTTCCCTGCTAAAATTGTGTGACTTATTTTCTAAGTTGTTTCCGATGGATCCTTGGTGTATCTAAAGTCTAACCTTTGCTTGAAACCATGTCAATGCTATCTCAAAGCATGTCTGTGTTAATCCGTTCTCCAATAAGAACATTTGAAGCATGATGCTAAATTTTCTTTATCGGTTATCCAAACACCGTTGTATGGGTAATGTCATGAAATTTCTTTCCCCTTACCTAAATGGTTTTATACTTCTATCATGTCATGGATATCATGCTCTGCTTGTCCTTGGGAAGGATATACCCCTGAAATATGTGTTTAAACACATTTTCCTTTCCATTGTTCTGTTTAATCTGACAATGACATTTTCCTTTCCATTGGTTTGTTTAAACCTTATTGTGATCTATATTATATAAGCAGTAATATTTCCCTGCTTATGTAAACACCTCGTTGTATCACTCTGTCAGTAAGACCCTGTTACTATTGTTGATGACATTCCGGTAGCCACCGATGGACGAGAACGTTTCCTAATGGCCCGACTCGTTCAACGAGCAGGAAAATGGTTCTATTCGTCCCTCGCCCTTAGTACCGATGTTGTTGCCGACATAACTGACAGGCTACCCTCTGACATGCCTTGCTATCATGACCGTGCAAGATGTCATCGCTCCTTCTATTTTAACCCACATGGTGGGCCCATAACCCACAGTTCCATAGGATCAGAACCTGACTCTCCTGTATATCCTTTATTATGAAGTATCATTTGCTCTTGGCTTTGTGTGTTGTGACGAGCCACCGTCCGAGAGATGATCTAATTCCCGATGCTCTGAACCCCCTTCGCACACTCTATATAGGTATCGATCATTTGTCCATTCGCTTGAAACTTCCTATTGTACCTTCATAATTTTCTCTCGATGTTTTCTTAAGTTCAACTCGAGAGACACTTCTGCCACATTCCCTGAATTGTTCACCAGATAATTAACCCTATAAGGGTCAGTTCTTCCGAAGTTACTCTTTACTTCCGCACATAAATCTCGGGACGAGATTTCTTGTAGTGGAGGAGATTTGTAACACCCCTAGTATTATGCTACAGTAATCCCCTGTTAATGCATGGTTCCATGTCTCCATGTTACCGTTGCTAAACTTCACTTGATCCAAATCACAGTTCAAATTCAACTCTAATCTAAAGTCAAAAATTGATATTTGTGAGACATGAAATCTAAAATGTCCATCCTGTGGCAAATAATCAATGGTTAATATTGGTGGTGAACCAACATTTTTGCAAGGTGTTTAAATGGCCTAAACCAATTAAAGCTGTGGCTAAAACAATAGATTAAATGCCTTTTCAATTTATAAAAGTAGCAAACTTTTTCAAAAGCCTCACAATCTTTTTTGTGGCAGTGGACATTGGTTCTTGAAATTGTTATGGCCAGTGGCATAATTTTGCAAAGTCATTTTGGCTGAAAGTAAAATGCAAAAGCTGCTGGAAAAAGAAAAAACAAAAGAAAAAGAAAAAGGAAAAGAAAAGGAAAAGGAGAAGGGGTGGGAGAGCCCCTGGCCTCCCCTTGGACGTTGGCCCACCCGTGCCAATAGCCCCAGCTAGGCCGGCCCACTCCCCCGTGTCATCTTCCCCCTCCCCACTGTGCGAGCGACCGAGCGCGCACGTCTGCACCGGACCCGCCCTCGCTGGCTCCGACAAGGGGATAAGGCAGCCCGCGCCCCCTCGATCCCCTCTCCCACTCCCCCACTCACATGCCCTCCTCATTATCTCTCTCTCTCTCTC